>NC_064760.1:32463021-32788855 GCF_011397635.1 Epinephelus fuscoguttatus | reverse complement strand
AGTCTGGCGGGTTTGGCGATTTCGGGGCTTGTTCTAATGAAGCAAAAAGGATCTTACTCCTTAACAAAAGGTCTATCTCTGTAGGGATCCTTTCCATAAGTTATCAGACACTTGATATAATAATGTAAGTCTGTCAGTGGCACTTGTAGGGTAGGTAAACTGACAGAACATGCGCCAAGTGGTTACATTGCAGCCTGTTTTGCATGTGCAGGCTGCAGCACTCTTGCTCAATACTGGACCAATTTTAAAAGTTGTTGTTCCGATTAGTCATTTAGATACAAGAACACGGGAAAATAGGATCCAGGTTGAAGAATACTGAACTTACCCTTTAAGTGCAGTATTATAACAAACTACATCCTGACCTGAAAAGTGCTTAACGGACTCAATGACATGCTGCTCTAAAAACTCTGTGTTGAAATTTGAACTGAAATATGTCCCCTCTTCCAAACAGTCATGTATATCTGCACACTTCTTGTACTTACAGTGAGGGATTTGAGGCAGGATGATTTAGCACTGTGTGTACAGTAAGCGTGTGTTGTACCTCTGGCTTTATCTTTGACTCACTCTCAGCTCTTGTTTTTACTGCCCACACTCTGCATTTTCCTACTGGCATTTTAAACAAATATTTTCAAAGGAAACTTGTTCGCTGTGTGACCTTGCATCAATCCTCCTGTTGAGCATTTCAACAAATCTCTCTTCTTTTTTTTTTTTCTTTTTGCAGCCTGCCGTACTGCTGGCACAGTTCAAAGCCATTCACAAATGTGTCGGCAGCTAAACCTCCATCTGAAGAGAAGTTATGCATACCAAAAGGATTTTTTTTTTTTAGATGAAGATAAATTAAGATAGTGAAGGGGAAAAATAGCTAATTAAATCTTCTATTTGCACTTTGTAGTTGTGTAAATGATTTAAATAGTATAATATGGGCTGAACCTTCTGCTTAGGAGCAAGTGCAGGGCAAAAAAAGGTCACCAAAAGGTCCGTCCACACTCCCACTCACATTCATATTCATATTTACTGAGACTATGGTCCTGATTTATTCAACCTTTGCCCCCAAGGACAACTCCTTTTTTGAAAGAGAGGTACATTTTTAATGTACAGTAGATCTAAAAGGTGGAATGCTTGTTTGAAGGCTTACAGCTTGGAGCGGGTGTACACATTTCACTTCAGGGCAAATACTTTGTCAGTCCGTCACTCAGTCAGAGCCTGGAAAAGTCACTCAAATTTTGGTGCACAGAAAGAGCAAGTTGTGCTGAGACGGACAGAGGGGTGAGACGAGGGCTGATCTGACGCTGCCTGAGTGCTCTGTGAAGTCTTGTTCCGCATGTCTGTGAGCATAACCCACAGCACATGTGAGCGTATGTTCTCATGAGAGTCTTACACGTTCAGTCAGTGTTTCGTGTTTTCCATAATTGCCCAGAAACCATTAACACCCTGTAATAACCACAGAGCCTGCTGCAACTTCATCACCATCTCTGTCTCTAACAGGGTTGCTGCCTTGTTAGATCATCGCTCTAAGTTGTTACCATGAGCTTATTGTTATATTTGCTGCGAACAACAGCAGAGGATTGTGGGAATTCTACCCTGATGGGCTGCTAAGACACAAATGCGCCGTGAGCGCCCAGATCAGAGCACTAGAGATATCTGTGGGAGAAGAGAAGAAAGGAGTGTTTTAGATTTGTTCTCTCTCAGAAAGACTGGAGCTCTTAATTATTCATAAGCAACTACAGGCAGCTCCACTGGCTCTGAAACAAGAGCCGCTACTCAGCAAATACTGGAGATAATGCACTGAATCCAAAATATCCTACTAAACAGCCTGTGTGTGTGTACTGGGTGGGAGTGTGCACACATTTCTAAGCATGGCCGTATGCACACTTGTCCATCTGTCTGTGTGTCAAAGCAAGTGCGTTTCTTTGCATGTCTGTGCACGCATGCAGAGAGATGTTTTCTGTTATCAGTCGCGCTGCTCCTTTGAGAGGCGAAGGAACTGGGTCACTGCACTCTGTAAGCTCGGTTTTGGATACATACTGTACATACACTCCAAAACAAACACAAGTATAAACACATACACACTCATACCTCTAAGCCCGGTTTTAGTGGATGAATTGTACGGCTGTGAAGTTTAGCCCAAATGTGGCAAACGTTCAGTTGGATTATAACTGAATCCACAAAGGAAACAATTTATCTCTGCAAATTATCATGTGATTCCAGCCCCAAATCCCTCCATGGCAACCTTCTTTATTCTGCTAAATAATGGCACATCTCTCTCTCTCTCTCTGTCTCTCTTTGTGTGTGTGTGTGTATGTGTGTGTGTGTGTGTTTGCGTCTACAGCAGGATGGAGTAAAAGCAATTTAATGATCCACTGTAATTACAGTGATGCTGGCAATGATTTTGACAAATACGTTGAGGATTACTGTGTCTGCTGCTTCTGCAAAACATGCATGTACCGAGTCATTTCACGTGTGACTGAAGGCCACATCAGCGTCCACATCACAGGTTGCACGTGTATGTGTGCCACATATTGTCTATGACCTCACTTTCATAAATGTGTTATATGTTTAGATACATAAATAATTACTCTTTGGAAATGCATGCTATTTTAGGCAACACGTATCGGCTGGTTATGTATTATTGATGGGCTGGCTGAATGAATGAGGGGTTACAGCTTCTTTGGTCTGTTGGTCTACTTTTGTGACGCCTAATGCAACTTAAAATCTTTGCCATCCTTTTATTTTAAATCTTTATCATGATAAATTACTTCATACAAGTAAATATAATGATAATTGTTAAAAAAAAACAATCTCACCTGTGGGTCCATTTAGTTCTCCAGTAGATCAGACCCCACGATCTCCATCAGCAGATGGAGTTTGAGGCTCAACTTTTAAACTGACATGGATGAGAAGTCCTTAAAGAGCGCAGACATAAATAGAAATTTGAACATCTACAGTTACACCTCCATATGCTGATAAAGACTGAGTGATTTGATCGAAAAACTGGTGAACAGCTGTTTAATGGACCTTAAGGTGACATTGTCTGTCTATGAATGGACTTTGAAGCTAAGCAATAGTGACTAGTACTAGCTTAAAAACATGGGGAAGACACATTCTTGCTTTCAAGTTGAGTGAAGGGTATTGTTAATATATGGATCAGATCAACATTGTGCTAAGAGACTAGATATCGTCTTAGATTCTGGATATCGTAATGTCCTAAGTGTTGTCTTTTCCTGGTTTTAAAGGCAGTATTACAATAAAGTGATATCATTTCTGAACTGTTTTAGCTGTTCTATCACTTACCTTTACCCACTTACTCATTATATCCATATTACAGATGATTATTGATCAAAAATCTCATTGTGTAAATATCTTGTGAAAGCACCAATAGTCAACCCTACAATAACGTTGCAATATTAATATTGAGGTATTTGATGAAAACCTTGTGAAATTTGATTTTCTCCATACTGCCCAGACCTATTGAGTAAATAGATACTACTACCGAGTCTACTTGAAACAGCTCTGGTTGCCTGGCAGCCTCACAATGACAACAAGACTCCAGTAGAAGGTTGCTCCAACTGGTCTCTACTTACCCAGCTGTTACGTCAGTCTTTGTTAAGATCAGTCTTTAAAGCTGACCATAGGTTGCACCAACAAAACTTAAGGCTAGTTTTAACTATGCCTGAACTTAGTAATGCATGGTTAAGTGGATGCCCATACGACTACGGTTATTACCCAGCAGTGTGCATTGCTAGAAAACATTGTTAACAATCTCCGGCTGTCTTGCTAAAGTGCAGCATTTACAATTTGCTGCAAAGTTATTATAGAGGATTGTAGAAAAAAAAGGGAAAATGTCAGCCAGCAGGAGAACACGTTGACTACCAAGCAGTAGAATAAGTCATCAACTTGGAGAGAGAAAAGGAGGCGATAATTTATTGTTCCCACTCAGGCAGCCTTTGGTCAGAAAATTAAGTTCATGGAAAGACCCCGTGAGCCTGATGGAGAGAAAAATAAGTACTCACCTTGACAGACAAACTCCTTCAGCCAATCAAAATAACAAACACTGGCGAATGTCTTCTTTATCACCAGTGGAGCCAGTTGATAAACCAAGCTTTTGCCTAATCCAGTCGGAAGAATGATGAAAACGTCTTTTCCATGCTATTGTTCTTGTTTAATTGTTGTTATTGACTCTATTTCTGCAATAACTTCACTTATTGCTATGTTTACTCTGCTAACATCAGAGTTAACACCTGTTGCTTCGGGAGCTGCCATTACTGTTCATCTATGCGGCATCAACTATGGAGATGCCTGATTGACCCGGATTGGATTTTAATTTCTAGAAAGTGTTTAGGGCAGTGCCGAGTCCAGACTGATACCGAAAGCGAAACAGAATGTTGAGCTCATGTCTTCAGGATGGTCTTACCAGGCTACCTCCTGACTACAGTAGGCGTAAGATTTATGCCCAGTTCTAGCAAAAGGGACGCATACGAGTAAATGGTGCAACCAGTGTTAACTATTAGGTCAGACTTAGAACCACAAGACCAGGCATAAGCCCCGTTGATGCAACTGGTCCCAGGAGTCACTGCTCCCAGCCAAGGAACAATCCGGCACATAACCCCCATAAAACCTGTTTTTACACTACAGAGTTTTCGGATGGATTAAACAAACGAGATGTAACTTGTTCTTACGTGAGCTTTAGAGGTGACTCTGATAAACTCTGATGAAAGTTGGAGTGGTATCAATCTTGTCATATCTCATATCTCATCTCATATTATGTTATGTTTAATATATTAGCTTGTGTTAAGAGTATACTATGCAGGAATGGTTGGACACTGTTTGTTAACAGTGGGAGTGAAAGTGGAAGGGAAAGTGAATGCTAACCCCAGCTTTGTCCACTTGGCATTTCACCTTGCTATATTTGTATTTATTCTGCGCTATATCCGTGATTTTCAAAGCTTCCTCTTGGCTGCAGGCTGCTTACAGTCTGGCCCCTGGTTGCTACCTTTTTATAAAGTTCTGACGTCACCTGCATGCTGTGTCCCGATGCATCCGTGCATGTTTCAAGTGTAAATTTCCCACTTAGGACACATCCTAGTTACAATTCTTTTATAACCACATTTAAGGTATCTCTATCCAAAATGATTGTTTTGTTTGAACCTATAAAAAATATAAGAAAGGGTAGGGATATAATTATATAATTTGTTTCACTAGCACATATTGATATCTTTGTCAGGCATCTTTAAAATCAGTTTATCATGCAGCACTATTGTAAACTTTTATTCATACTGTTCTTGAACCTTTAAGTCCCTTAAATAGTTGTAATATTATGTTAAGCGTAGAAGTGTGTGTGTGTGTGTGTGTGTGCATGTGAAGGTGTTTGTATGGGAAACATTGGTCTGGAGAGGATTTGAGCAGCAGATTTTTTGGTAGTGGTAGTGGTTTGAAGTGGACACAGCAGGGGTCAGATGGTTTAAGTGCTGTTTTAACAGACTGGTATTTCGCCTGCTGTGGAGGTCCCATCTCTCTCTACTTCCACCCCCACTCCCCCTTCCCCTTTTTTCCATGCAGGCAGCAGTGGGCTGTAATCACTAAATTACTGTTTTCACTCTCAGCTCCAGTCACCACACTGCACAGCTCCCCCGCCTCACTCCCTCTCTCCTGCACTTTTTCTCTCTGTCTCTCTCTCTTTGTCCTATTTCCTTTGCTCTCTCCCCTCTTTCGCGCTCCCTCTCTTTCCTCCCCGTCTTCATTATTTATTGTGAAGCCGTCTTACTGTAAGCTGCCTTCATAAGAGGAAGACTGTGAGCGAGAGAAAGAGATGAAGATAGAGACAGGGCCTGGGGATGGAGGTAGTGAGGGTGCTGAGGAGGAGGGAGGATGGAAAGTTTGGAATATGAAATGAATTTGCCTAATGCACTGCTGATGAAATGATGAAACACTGGGCTTCCTTAATGAGAATGCTGCCCGCCTCGCCGTCGCTCGGGCTCTCTGTCTGTTTATCCATTCTGTCCACACTCCCGTCTCCTCTCTAAAACAGAGCGTTCTCCTCAGACGTACAGTAAAACACCCTGTTTTTACAAAATCTGGAAACCTCGTCCTTGGGGAGTAATTGTCGGCACGAGGTGCATATTTGTCACCCAGCTGTTTTCAGCTGAGGACAAATATAATTCACTTGAAATTTGGACTGGGTTTCCGTGACATCAGAAGCGAGGCATGCTGTTCTCACAGAGGACCTGATGACAAATGAATCTACGTGTCCTTGAGTCAAGCTGAGGAGGAGGCCACGCTAGCTTTCCTCTGTCCTCTCCTCCTCTTGTAGCACGGGAGAGGAGAGTAGAGGAGAGGAAAGGAGAGGAGAGGGTTGTCATGGGAACAGACATGGAGAGGCCTGTGTGAGTGAAGAGGCTTGAGACAAAATGACAGAATAGTGAAGTGATTGAACGTGGGAGAGGCTGCACAGTCAGACAGATACAAAAAAAAGACAACATACACAACATGGCAGCTGTGTGGAAATAACTCTCTTGTGTTTGTGATTCAGTGTTAAAACGAGCGCGGGCTGCAGTACAAGGAAGATAACACAAATAAAAGGCTCCCTTCTCCTCGTAACACCGTAAACTGTGTGCTTGTTTGTTTTTCTGTGAGGCAGGGAAAGATCTAATGCTCACTTTCAGGAAGTTGTGCTCCCAGATCCCCTCACCGTCCTCCGATTATAACTCAGTGAAAAGGTGCGAGTCACTCTCTCCTTCTTCCTGTCGTCTTTCTCCCCTCAGCCGGTCCCCACCAGCCCCACCAGCACCTCACCTACACCCGGTGGAACTTTGGGCATGTCCAAAATGGACGCCCCCAGCATGCAGGACGTCTATATCCTCTCACCTGTCTCTGGACTCTACAGCACCAGGTCAGCACACACAAATGTTTGATGTTGGCGATTATATTTATTGTTATGATCCTGCTGATGATGACAGCGATGATGTGATGATGACAACTCTGCCCTCTCAAGGGAGGAGCTGGGTCTGATGTCATGTGACGACATCAGCCGCTACAGCGTGAGCTCCCAATCTGGCTCCAAAGGTTCAGAGGCAGTCAGCTACTACCTGGACCAGGACAGTGGTCAGTACTTCTCCCTGCTGGAGGGAGACGGACCCCCAGGGCCTGACTATGACAGGGGCCGCAATACGGGGGTTCGCCGGCGGGACAAGACCCCCACCCATGGTAAGATGAAGAGCGCCATTCCTCAGTATAAATGGGGCAGTAAAGGCTCCGGCCCAGTTTGTGTTGTAGAACAGCATGCTCTCTGTCACCACTTCTCTCACCTCTTTCTCAGAGCTCCTCCTTATATGTTCATCATTACTCACTTCATGGCTCTGCTTTTCTGTGTCTTTACCTCGCATACGCACGTCCCAAAAACACTGATCACATGCCAACGGTCAGTCCAAACACAATGTGTCCAGCTCCCTGTCTGCCCCACCACTTGTGTCAACCTTTGTCCAAGACAGCTTCCTAGACATCCTGTACCTTCTTCGGAGACTCTCAAGGGGCCTATGATGCGCAAAGTGAGGATCATGTGACAGACGGAAGCACTAGAAGACTATTTTATGGCTACCTTGCTAGCTAGGGGCCACTTGTACTGTAAAGAATGTAATCAATGGACAGCGTCGAACACATCTGGAGAGAGTTGAAAACGAAAACACAATATATATTTACTCAGATATGTAAACCACTGTTAAGACACATTAGTCAATGATTTTGTATTAGCGAAGCAAGTATTCAGATCTTTTACTTTAATTTTGTGTATACAACATTCATAACATTGATGTAGCACACTCCCTCTGTGTGTGTAGTAATCTGAGCTTCTCTGTTAATTGTTGTGGTAGGCAGTCTGGCAGCGCACACATGTTAGTGCATGTGAGTCCCTGTGTGTGTATCCCACTGGCTAGCTCATCGCTGCCGCTCCGCACTGTGCTCATGCAGCAGTTACTGCTGATAGCAGGACAGCACTGTCATGGAAGCATAGCATCAACCCTCTGGTTTCCCACCAAGTTAATAATGTTAGCGTTGACAGCACTGTTGACATTGTAAGCACACTTTATTGAGTTAGCACTGTTAGCTGCTAACAGATGTTGAAAACTGTGTACAGACTATCCTGGCTCAGAGGTTAAGTAAAAGTATGAATATCACACTGTGAAAACAACACTACAAGTAAAAGTCCTGCATACAAAACCTTAAGTAAAAGTACAAAAGTATTAGTATTAAAATATACTTAAAGTACAAAAAGTAAAAGTACTCATTACGTAGAGTGGCCCATTTCAGAATAATTTATATTATAATTTTGGATTATAATTATTGATGCATTATCACTTTAATGTTACAGCTGGTAAAGGTAAAACTCATTTTAGCTACTTTGTGTACTGCTGTGTAGCTTTATCTATAATATATATCATAATTTGTTTATTTTTATATTAATAATCTAAATCTTCAAAGTAACTAAAGCTTATAATTTACAAGTATACATTTGGTGAACTAAAAAGTACCTCAAAATTGTACTTAAGTGTTTTATTCTACTTGACTAAATGTACTTTTCACCACTGATAAACAATTGATCTGTGACAATGTGTTATGCAAAATAATTATCCCCCAACCCGGCTCTGTGCAGGGGTACTCTATACGTAGTTTTTTAGCCTGTTTGTTACCATTGTTTTGGCTCTCCAATCACGCTGTCCTCATACACTTTTCAGCCGACAGCTGCTTTCAACAAAAATGTTCGAATAAGCCAACTGTACGCTACCTCCCCAGCAACAAATGGCAGAAAGACAAAGTTACAACTAGCTGGTAAACATGATGGAGCATTTAGCTGCTAAAGACCCAGATATTGCCCATAGGAGTTGGTGGAGACCAAAAGAGAGCCAAAAAATGAGTGAACACACTGACACAAACGACTGAAAAACAGGGTTAAAATGGCTCCTGTGTAGACATGGTTAAGGTAAAAGTGTCAATCATTATGCAGTTGAAAATCGGCTTCTTTGTACCATGAAATTCTTCCCTTGCCTTCCACTCTGAATGCTGTTTTAGAAAATTATAAGAAATTAAAGAAAAAAAGAAAAGAAAGTTTTCTAAGAACACTATGTACAATATACAATTATGGCCATCGCCATCTTGGATTTTTGACCTGCACATTTTGCGTACTGCACTACGTCTTTTGTTGACCATGATGGAAGGTATAGTTTATTTTCAGTTTGAATCTCTGACTTTCAATGGGACGGCCCTAGGTGGGAGTTAGGATCAGGATACATTGCCATTCTATTCAAGTGTCCCAATAACTATGTAAAATATACAATTTTAGCCGTGGCCATCTTGGATTTTTGGAGCCTGAAGTGACCATATTTGGACAAGAGGGTGGAGCTAACCCTAACATTAGCGGCTCGCTTGGTTAGCATGGTGCATTACAGTCTATGGTTAACTGTGATTATGCTAACGCTAATTTTCTAGGAAAAAAAAAACATTAAAACAAAGTGTACTTACCAGAAAAAAATTACATTTGAATCCTTTGAACCACATTTTTTAGGCAACTAACATGTTACAGTTAACTTTCATGAACTGAAAACACACTGAAATGGTGACAGCTACAGCTACGCCTTAACTCTATGAATATGGGGTCACACCATGGTTATGTCACCTACCCAACATTGTCGCTGTGGTAGCGGCCTGTCAACAGATGGCACCCACCCTGCCCTTAATTATGCATAACAGTAAGCCTTAATAACATTTAAACAGGTGAGTTATAGGAAAATTCACCTCTGTGCAGTTGTCATGAACAGTGAAATTAGCTATAGAGACCAAAGCCGTTTTTGTATAATGTTGTAAACATGTCAACTTCTGCTGTAAAGTTGGGGTTTTAACATGAGGTTCTATGGCGATTGATTCTCTTTTGGAGCCAGCCTCAAGTGGACATTAGAGGAACTGCAGTTTTTGGCACTTCACCTTGGCTTCACTATTCAGCCGCAGAGGTGTCCACTTTATCAAAACACCATGTACAATATACAAATAGACAGTATCAAGCCATAACAGTAACAAGCCATAAGATATTAGTTCACCAGTGGTTTTCAGCCAATAGTAAACATGCTAGCAGATTAGCTCCCTAGCACCACTGCTAGTTCAGCTGCCCCGGATGTTGTGGATGAATATAACTTGTAAATAAGACCTCTTGTGTGACCTCTTGCCTTACATTGTCACAGCAGTCCCTCGACTCGAGAGTCTCTCGTTTCTTCCCCCACACCTGCACACACTTTGTCTTACCTGTCCACCCCTCCAGCTGTCTCCCACGCTGTCTCTCAGTCACCTGCGACACCCCCACTCCCTCCCCCCGTAAACGACTCTCTGATTGCTGATTGGTCCTTCCAGGTGACCTCAGGCCTGTTTCCATGCCTCCCGAATATAACTGGATGGCCGAGGCCAAGGAACCCAGCATGGGCAAAAGAGGGAGCCGAGGTACACACACAAACACACACACGCAAAAACACAGCCCCTCACACACTTAACACAAACGGGTCGGACTGGTGCCGTGCTTTGCTCCATAACACATTTCAGCTCATCCTCTGGCTCTCCATGGTGGTGTGGTTGTGTGAGGATACATATCTGTCAGGTATGTATCTGACAGAGCGACAAGTAAACATAAATGCAAGGAAACTGCATTTATACAGCTGCTCTGGAAATGAGGGTATTTCTACGTGACCAATTCTAACCACCTTTACCGTTTTGCGGTGAGACTCGATCTGTATTCGGCCGAGGATCCTCCACTCTACCATCAGAAAGTCCATGAATAACATTAAAGCACAATACTACTGTCTGGGCTCTGCCTTTCTCCTTCTCCTTCTCTCAGTCACTTTTTAGTTTTTTTCACATTTAAGTGTATGGATAATAAACAAATAAATTGAGAAGCCATTTCTATCTGGAGCTAAAGCAGAATAAAACTTTCTGTGACTGACAAGATTTAGCAGTAGTGCCCTCCATATCAGCATAATCATTGCAAAAAGATTAGCTGTATGTCCCCGGCTGTGGATCCATATCAGATAGTACAGCTCTGAGGTACTTTTATCCCTTTCTGTTTGGTTTTTATCTGTAAGGGTCTATTCACCCTCATCTGTTTCTACTCTGAGGTTCTCCCTCGACTCTATGACGCTATCTCCCCCTCCCTCCTCTGCGGTTTTCCTCCCTCTGTCATCCGTTCCGTCGAGCCTGTCCATCCTCTAACCTCTCCATCCGTCTACTGCCCTCATCCCTACAGATTCAGACAACTCCCTGCTGCGTTACCTTAGCGACGACAAGATCCTGGTGATCGAGGAGGAGCCCGAAGGTCCAGGCAGAGAGAGCCGGCGGGATTCCACCAGACGCTCTCGGCGCAAGAGCCGCAATCCCAGCAGCCCTAGCTTTCCCATCAGCCCCTCCATGCTGTCCTCCACCCTGCGCCTAGACCAGCCACCCGATGCTTTGTCTGTATGTACACAGTGTTTGAACCTTTTCAGAGTTTGTATAAGGTCTTGCAGTGCTGCTTGTTATTAATCATTTATCAAGTCATCATTATGTTAAATTTAGTTTATGTTCAATTTAAAAACATGACACATTATCTAGTTTTAATCTTTGCTGCTGGTGGTGATGTGTTGTATGTTCTATTTTACGTACACATTTTAGGTAGAGAATTATTGTACGATGTTATTACAATTATATGATATATTTATCAGTCTAGATTGTTTTGGTGTAAGTTGCCAAGTGGGTAGAGATATCAGCTGTAGAGATATCTGCCTTCTCTCGAACTGGTCTTAGTCTTTGTAGGGGATGTGTTAAAAATAAGCAAAATACAGAATTACGGCAGCCTTATCCTTTAAAGACAACTGAAAAGTCTGCACACAGCGACATGTATAGACGATGCTATTTTATATGCTTGCATATTTCACCAGACAACACACTCAAAGTTTGGGAAGTGTTGAATTGATTTGTCAGTGAGATGGGTCTAATGCAATAAACAACAACAGAATCTTTAAAAAATGAAAAAGAATTTCACAATAGAAGTTAAAGGAAATATACAATGCATTCCTGGTGTAGACCTCATAAAAAAACAGTGGGGAAATTAAGTATTCAGAGCCTAAAAGTAAAAAATCTGCATTCATGTTCTGTGTGTTCTGTATGTGGCAGATGCATTATCATATATTACATTATAATTACAGAGGTGTGACCAAGTCATTGTTGCACAAGCCACAAATAAAGCCACCACCAAGCAGTCCGGTTCAGTTCAGTTGGGTACACTTTTCTTCCGTTTCCACTGTAAAAAGTTGTGTATGGTACCAATGGAACTGTTCCATATCGTCCCCATTTTTGGTTACCCCTCTGTTGGGGGGGTACAGCACAAAGATCTTTTTCTAAAAGGTGGAGCTGTGAACACTGCAGTCTGTTGATTGGTCAGAGGCAGAAGGTCACTCTGCTCAGGGCTGAGTTGTGGCTGGTTTTGAGGCTCATGTAATTGTTCCTGCTGTGGAGAGTTTTATAAGTAGACCGTAACTATAAAATTAAAGGATGTTTTGCTGCCTCTTGCAGCAGCTGTACACTAAGAAAAAAATAATTTGAGTAATTCGAGTGTTGGCAACTTTTAAGGTGGAAAGTTAACTTGTAACATTACTTAATGCATGAGTTGACAACGTGGATCCCTCAGCACACCTTAAAGTTCACTGTGGCACGTGCCTTAGAAGGACTAAATGCACAAACCTGCTATTTTTAAAAATCTCACTGCAGCCCTTTTGTTCTGAAAATGTTGGCATGCAACCTTGTTCTGTGGACTGTGCAGACTTCCCTTTGTGTCACCACTGAAGAAGAAATACAGTGCGTGGGGGATGGAGCTGTGAGTGACACCTACCCCACCCACATTTAAGAGTAATGTTTGCGGTGGAAACGCTTGGGTCTTGGAACCATGTCTGAAGGGTTACTTTTGGTTCTAAATGTAGCTTTACATTAGCTAACATTAGCTAACGTTGCTTACGTTAGCTAAACAGTAGCTAGTTAACTGTGTTGATATCAGCCTTGTTTTTTTTTCTGCGGTTTTAAATGTAAAACTGAGTTGGAAACATTTTTGTGCTCAGGGAAAGGTATCAAGTATTTCAGTTTGAATCTCTGACTTTCAAAGAGCAGCATTTAGACATGAAAGTCCACTGACAAAGCGGCAGTATTTGATGAGTTGGGAAGAGAACGCAGTGCCATTCTATTCAAGTGTCCCAGTAACTCTGTCAGTGAGCCAGCATGCACAATACGAGGAGCCTAAAACTGAAGCAGCTAAATGGAATTTAGCCATTGTTAATTTTATTAGTAACACCTGTATTTGTCCCCCTGTGACATGTTAAACTGTGTGCTTTACAAAAGCCCTGTTAGTGACACTAAAATCACCTTCAAGGCTTTAAGCCTGACTCACTCACACACCTTCCTTTATCTTACAGTGTGTGTCTATGTCCTCTCCGAGGGAGACTGTGTGTGGTTGCAGGATAGGTCGTGGTGTTCACAGATTAAAACACATTGTTCTTTGTGCGTTCGTGTGTGTGTGTGTGTGTGTGTGTGTGTGTGTGTGTGTGTGTGTGTGTGTGTGTGTGTGTGTGTGTGTGTGTGTGTGTGTCAGGTAGAGGAGACAAAGGAGAGTGAGGATGATCAGTGTCATTGCATGGCTGCCAGCTTCACGGATTATAAGAATGACAGTCACACTCTCAGACACGCCCCTCTGTAACTTTTCTCTCGTTCACACAGCAGTACACACACACACACATGAATACACACACACACACACACACACATACATTCACAAACAAACACACACTAGCACACAGGAGTGCATTTGTATGCAGGGTAGCCATCTCACGACTCATCCTAACTCATCCTAATATCCCCATCTCCTCAGACACGCCTGAGTCTAAATAGGAGTTTATTCTGGACAAACACACACACACTCTTGCACGCGCTCACGCACACAAACACGTATCCCTGTGAGTAGGTGCATGACTCAGCATCAGCCAGACCAATTACAAGCGCTACTGACAGACTGTGCTTAAAACACAACGTGGGCAAACACACACACACATATACACAGGGCGCTAACAGCTTAGCTAACACCAGCCCTCTCTAACCCTTTCAGCTGTGTGCTTCTCATGGTGGTGACTCATATCTATTCGGTGGCACATGAAGTATACTGTCCTGCACTAACAAGCATACGCTAACCTTAATGACCTGCTTGTTTCCTCTCCCTCTCTCTGTCTGTATGATTCTTTGTTATAAACGTACAGCACCAACATTTTAGCGAAAAACATGTTATTTGAACTCACGGATGTTCAGCTTGTAGAGTTTCATGTCTTTGTCTAGCAGCAGAACAAAGTTGCACAACAAAGCTACCCTGAATTCATCCACAGCAGCACAACTACATTCAATCAATTGTGTTGCATAATGGCAAATTAATGGATAATGAAATGAAACTGTGCCTAATGGCTATGGTTCAGGGACCCTGTGACCCTCTCCTGGGTGCCCAGGTCCCTGAGCTTTTGCCCGGTAGGACCATTGATTTAAAAGTGTCTCCACACTTGGGGCAGAGATTAGTACAAATTCTTTTTTTAATAAAACTCAAAATTCAGTAAAAACATTTCACTGGGAGGATTATAGGATTATATATGGTGGTTAATGTCTTGATTAAATTATAGTCACCAGGAATCAAATGTGTAATCAGTCCAAAAAATAATCTGTTGATGATGGAACTGATCAAATGTAAGCAGCTGAGTCCTCAGGACGGGCTGACAGGTTTTAATAGTAGTGCAGGGCTGCTCCTGACCAAATTGGGGCCCTAAGCGAAATTTTATTTGGAGGCCCCCATCCCAAATGTATCATAGGTACAAAATGACCATACTTGCCATTTAACTTGACAACCTTTATTGGCAATAACAAATGTACTGTAGATACAGTAGTTTGGCTGTATGAGTCAAATAAAATATAAAATTCAACCTGAAATAAGTAAATAAATAAATATAAAATAAAAATAACTTCAAACTGAAATAAATAAATAAACAAATCTGAGTCACAAATAGCCATCAATTACTCATCAAAAGAAAGTAACTTCCACCACCTCAATCCCCCACCCTTGATTAAACACTGAAAATAAAATAAAAGAGGGAGACAGGTTTTTCCTATTTAATCTTATTTTGTTATATTTCTCCCTCTCCCCTCTCTGGAGGCGTCCAATCTCCCTCAGCCCTCCGCCTCTCCCACCTTAATTAAACACTGAAAACAGAAATAAAATACAGAGACATTCTTTTCTATTTTCATCTTATTTAGCTATATTTCTCCCTCTCCCTCTCTGGGAGAATCCGACCTCCCGGCCCCGCACATACCCCCGAGGCTCGGGTCTCCCCCTCCACGGGAGACCCGAGCCTCGGGGGTATGTGCGGGGTATGTCGCACATACTCCTGAGGCTCTTTTGGACGACATGTCGACAACTCTTCACCTGCTGCAGCTCTGCAAGTGCCTGCCAGCGCACCCCTCTTATTGTTCAGATGTTGAGTGCTGTCAATCATTGCAGCGATGCATGGGCGGCCCTGTAGTAGTGGCACTACTACCTGTGCTGTACTTTACTTTCTCTGTTTCAACATATTTCATTTTCACTTAAATATGTGTTAGTATTTTTAAATAGATTAAATAACATTCATTCGGTCATCATTCCATTTTCCGTAGACTCTGATCCTGTTAGGGGTCGGGGGGGGCTGGAGTCTATCCCAGCTGACATCGGGCGAGAGGCAGGGTACACCCCGGACAGGTCACCAGACTATCACAGGGCTGACACATAGAGACAGACAACCATTCACACTCACATTCACACCTACGGACAATTCAGATTCACCAATTAACCTGCATGTCTTTGGACTGTGGGAGGAAGCCGGAGTACCTGGAGAAAACCCACGCTGACACAGGGAGAAGGGCTCCCCTGCTCCGGGTTCGAACCAGGGACCCTCTTGCTGTGAGGCGACAATACTAACCACTGCATCACCTTGCCGCTCCATGCTGTGTCGTTTGAATGACAATTCAACAAAAAAAAAAACACCAAACACAAATTCACATTTAGTTTGACAATGACACTGGTTCCTACTTGTGGCGACCTGTAGCACACCATGTAGTGTGCACCCCATATAGGCTCAGTCCCTTGCAGCTTATGGATTCATTTACACAGTATATTACTGTGAAGAGGATATCCAGGTCTCTATTCATTGGGCCAAAATATTACATGGGTGTGAAATGTTTTAAATGAAAAAAATATGTGAAAGTAGACTGTTGAATTTTGCAGTTGTATCAGAAACACTGCCCATCTCTTATAGTGTATGATATGTAGGTTTTCAATACATATGGGGAATAGAAATGCAAACCACAGACAATGATGTGATAATTAAGGTGCACAGAAGAAATGTGTGTGTCTGTGTGTATGTGCTGCCATGATGGCAGACCTATAGAGGTTTTTTTTAGAAGCAGTTAAATGATGTCTTTTTCTTTTCTCCTGTCTCAGCGAGGTGCGGACACACTGCGAGCAGACACAACAGACAGGTGAGTCTGTGTTTGTGGTCATTTGTGGTTCGACCACATGCTTGTGATTGATGGAAGGAGTTGTAAGTGTCGGTTGTGGTTACATTCAATCCTGTCTGTCCCCCTGCAGGTACTCCGGCTCAGGAAGCTCAGGAGCGGCCTCTATGAGGAAGGTAGGAGAGCAGACAGCGCTACAGGGCTGACCGTGCATCTCTTAGATGTTTTATAAATCTATAGTTCTGTTGGTTTGTTGAAAGTAATTTTTAAATAATGCTGTCTTGTGCCAGTACATTTTGATTCTGACTTAAACTGCATTTTAATGACGCAGCAGAGGCTTTGACAATGAGAACACATCCGCTGTTACGTGGGGCTCGAGCGTGTCCAAATAATAGCTAAACATGCAGCCAGACAAGAATAGGAGAGATACCTGAGATGAAATTCATTCAAGACTGTAATAATTAAATAAAAGATAACGGTCGGATGAGGTAAATTGGTTTCCATATTTAGGTTACCGTGACACAGGAAGCTGTCTTAGTCATTAGCCCTCGCCTCTCCTCCAAAGCACTATGAGTTGTAGCATACAATGAGTCAGCTCGACTATAAAACGATATTTATTCAGCTTTGTTACCTAAATTAATAATCAGAGGGTGTATTCAGTTATGTTAATGTTGGTACCTATAGCCACTTAGCCTACTCATGTTAGCTTCTTTATGCAGTAGATAGTGCAGTTCAGGTGTGTTTGCGGAACATAAAATTTGATTTTAAAGTGAGTTTGTTACTTTGAAAGACCAAATAAAACAAATTCTTAGGAATGAAAGGTTTGATTCACAAACAATAAAAGGCACCCTTGTTCAGTTCATTACACTTGGCTTATATCTGCCCCATTGAAAAGTCAGATTCGTTAAAGATACTGCGCTAACTACTACAGTGCAAACAATTAATAAAGTTTTGCAGATGAGTGCAATTTGCCCTTTTTTGCATCTGATTGCAATTGTCTGTGTGGCTAAGTATAAATGTCGCCTTTCTGTCAAGAGCACAGTAGGCAGAACAATGGCAGAGAGAAAAAGAAAACTGAAATTTTCAGTGACAACGAGCTACAGGTCCCGACCGACAAGGTGTAGAGGCATTTTTCAAAACCTCAAGCAAGGAACTGAAACGTGACACAGAGAAAGTGTATTTGCGATTTACCATCCCAGTCTGTCAGCGCACTTCAGTTATCACCAACTAGGGTAGCCAACCGTCCCGTAAAATAAGGAATCATCCCATAATTGGAAACTAAATGACATGTTTCGTGTTAAAGTGATACGGGACAAGCTTTTTTCCTTATTTTTGAGAATCAGCTCAGTGCAAATCCATGGGAGAGAAATATTATAGGTTAGACTATCAAGACAGAGCAACATGTATGAAAAAGGAAACACTGCTGATCTGTCATCCCTTAGCCTTCCACTAATCAGACAGAGAATGCGTCATGAGTCACGACCAATGAGAGGCCACTGTCAACCATTGTAGCAACACTACAACACTACACTACACATGTGACAGTGCTGCTACAATGCTACAGTTACCAATGGCTCATATGTGTGAGTGAGAATGTGTACAAGGCCAACTCTTTTGTATCTCCCTGTTCCTTATTTCCACCTCAGTATGTTGACAACCCTACCACCAACTCTGTGAAGATACTAATTTCACTATAACTGTGTGTGGCTATTAGCTTTGATCTTTGTGAATTGGACTGCTTTTGCAATGAGGCTCATTTGCATTTAGCGCCAAATGTAGGCTATGCATATTACCTAATTTGAATACGTACAAATAGCACAGGAGCACCAAGACGCAATTATCTTGGCAGTGCATTTAGGTGCACATTTCACCCTCTCCAGGGATTTGAAAATTACAGTTTCTTTGTGTCTTATTTGTGCAGTTTTAGCTGCTGCAAAAGCCGCACAAGCCTGGTATGACCAGTAACTTATGGTTGCTAATGCTAGCTAATGTTAGCTTACTTAAGATAGTTATAGCTGATTAAGAAGAAGAAGAAGAGGCATTACTGAGATACTGATGTCATGACTCTTTCGTTATACTACATTTTAGTATTGAACATTAGCACAGAATTGTTACTTATGGCCATAGCAGCAAAAGCCATGCTGCTAACATGGTTAAAAACAGACATAAAAAATAGCCCACAGTGGGTTGATTTCATTGATGCCTTTCAAGACAGTATCAAGGAAAATCTCAAAACTAAGCACTAAAAATCTAAGTCAACTTCAACGTCTCAGTGCTGAAATCTTTTTGATGCATCTCAGTGTTTTCAGGTGACTAAAAGTAGAAGCTAAGGTGATGCAGTTCAGTATGGTTTTAGTCTCTGTGGCAGGCAGCTTTCATTTCTCCATCACAGGTTGTAGGTCACATCCTGGCTGTAGCAGTTTTAGTATTGTGATCCCTCTGTGCCTGTAATCCTCTCTGCAGTGTGCCGGATAAAATAAAAATAAGCTAAACATGGAGAGTGAACTTGCTGCAACCTCTCTACGTGCATCAACACCAACCCAGATAGCTTTTTTTTTTTTTTTTGAGCTAACTTGTTTTTTCTCTCTCCCCTCTAGTCTTTCCATTACACCTCTCTAAGAACGAAAACCAAAAAGAGAAGTAAAGGTAGATACACTGGTGCATTTTTCTTCCTTATGCGTGATCTTTACAGTTTTACCACTGTATATGTTTGTTAGTGTTGGTGGCTCCAGAAAGAGTGAATCTTTTACCCCTAAAAATGTGGCTCAATCTAAAAGTCTGAACTCCAAACTCAGCCTGACAGACTCTAGGTGCTGTGACTGACATGTGCACTGTGGTGTGTGACTGTGAGAGGGTGACAGGGCTTGAAATATCAAAAGCAGAGTTGAGACAGGCTTGCTGATATAACACATTGCTTATGTGCATGAAAAGTCCAGATGCACAGTATTAGATGAAAAGAAATGCACACACAGGTGCAATAACACTCGCAAAATAGAAAATTAACATTTACAGACACCTGACACACCTGATTGATTGTCACTGACGTAATACTCTGAAAACCCAATGCAGATGTGTAAAAAATGTCAGTGTGAAGGGATTAATAAGTTCACACTGCATGCTGATTTTACATGAAAAAAGTGCGACTGTAAGCTACTGCAGACGTACAGAGTCCAGACATTTGGATTCAGCCTGTTAGTGCCAGACTGGAACCACTAAATACATGGCTACACTTCTACTTTACTTATGGAAATGACTTTCAGTATTAACATCTTTCCTCTCTCTGCAGGTTCCCTCACTAGCGCTAGTCGAAGGAGAATTTCCTGTAAGGACCTGGGCCACGGTGACTGTGAAGGCTGGCTGTGGAAGAAGAAAGATGCTAAAGGCTACTTCACACAGAAATGGAGGAAGTACTGGTTTATCCTCAAAGAGTCCTGCCTCTACTGGTACACTAACCAAAACGTAAGGAGTCATATTTAACCGCCATTATGTCCTGAATCTCAGTGTCTGAGTCAAACTCCTCTTTTATCTGCAACATTTTTTCTCCTCTGTGCATCTTCATTCAGTTTGTTGAAGCAGTTTTATTAAAACTAATGTACAAGGGTAAGATACCACAGCCTCAACAAAAGGATAAGGGAATTAAAGGGACACTCCACCAATTTCACACATAACTGTCAGTCTCCTCATCGTGGAGAGTTGCTCAGTGTGTAGAAACAGTTCTGTGATGTCTTCTCCAGCTCTGGAGGGAGCTTTTTAAGGTCTGAGAAACTCAGCGTGATGATGTCATCGGGGTTCTCTTGAGTAAGGTTTTAGACTATAAATAATTGACAGCAAATCTGCACTTCAAAGTGGGGACATTGTATGTGAAAGATGACTGTATTTAACATCTCTAGCAAAAGTAGTAGTTGCATTGTGGGAATTGTAGGATCCTGTGTTTTTGGAGCTTGACTCATACTAGGGACTAAATATCTAATTATATTAGCCACTGCTGCTTTAAGTTTGACCTTTTTTCGTTGTCTCTCAGCTCGTAGAAAAGCATGATACTTAATAGTGTACCCCTTAAAATGCAGATAAATTTTAAACATATTAAAATCTTATATCTGAAAAAAACAACAACACAGCAAACATTATGAAAAGAAATTAAGAATAAATAATGTAACATTTACTCGTTCATTTTTCTTGTTATCTAGAAACTTTTTGCTGGTTACTGTTTTCAAGGAACTGAACAGAGATCTGACTGCAGTTATAGTCTGAGATCACAGGATGTGATCTCTTTGTCTGATCTAAGCACACAGACTGAACTTGGAAAGAAAGCTTGTATGTGCTCTGCTCTGCTCGCTTGGAGAAGCCTTCAGAAAGACTTCAAAATCAGACTTTGTCTCAGTTTAAAGCTCTCATAAGAACAGTAGTGAATTAATCTGTTGGCACCTACCACTGTGCATTGGTTATTTAATATTTCAATATGTTAATTTTTTTTTTTTTTTTTGCAGTTATTTTTGTTTGTCTGGAACTTTTTATGCTGATGTCTGGGCCAAGTCTCTCTCGTAAAAGAGATCTCAGCAGGACTTACCTGGTTAAATATGGGTTAAATGAATAAACAAAAAAGGAATCTTATAATGAGGTCAATTGTACAAAAAGTTGATGGTATGGGGATTTAAAGGGATAGTGCACCCAAAAATGAAAATCCAGCCATTATTTACTCACCCATATGCCGATGGAGGCCCCGGTGAAGTTTTAGAGTGCTCACATCCCTTGCAGAGATCGGCGGGTGGAGCGGCTAGCACACCTAATTGTAGACGGCGCCCCAGACTAACGTCCAAGAACACAAAATTGAATCCACAGAGTATCTCCATACTGCTCATCCATAGTGATCCAAGTGTCCTGAAGTCCCGACATAAAAAGTTGTTTCGAAAAACGTCATTTGAACTCTGTTTTTAGCCTCACTGTAGCCTGTAGCTCTGACTGCTCCTCTGTGCTCAGCGCTCACGTGTATGCGCTTGCGCGAGACCAGCGAAAGCATGAGCTTTGCTTACCCGTGTTTACATCACGTGACACGTGCACCGCAGGGAGAGACAGCAGTAACCACAGTAGCTAAAAGATAATTTGCACTACAGTCTTTTAGCAAAGGACAGCCCAACATGTCTGAAGACTTTGAAATTGAGGAGGAACAGCATTTCTTTGCTGAGCCGTATTTGTTTGAGCCCGAGTATACGGACGGAACTCAGGCTACTGGACGAAGCAGCCGCTGCAGCTCATGAGCCTCACCCTCAGCCAGCCGCAGAATACTGGAGTCGAGCACTGGAAACCTGATAGTGTAGTTGTTTCAAATGCAAAGCAATGCCAACGGATGAGGAAAGTCTTTGCTGCTCAGACTGGGAATTGGCGATGCCTGCGCTTGAGAATCTGGACATCAGGACTGACGAGACTGCTGCTCTTCAGAGATCACTGATCACCCTGAGTGCGCACACACGTGAACGCGAAGCACAGAGAAGCAGTCAGAGCTACAGGCTACAGTGAGGCTAAAAACAGAGTTCACATGACGTTTTTCGAAACAACTTTTTATGTCGAGGCTATAGCACACTTGGATCACTACGGATGAGCAGTATGGAGATACTTTGTGGATTCAATTTTGTGTTCTTGGACATTAGTCTGGGGCGCCGTCTACCATTAGGTGTGCTAGCCGCTCCACCTGCCGATCTCCGCAAGGGATGTGAGGACTCTAAAACTTTACCAGGGCCTCCGTCGGCATATGGGTGAGTAGATAATGGCTGAATTTTCATTTTTGGGTGCACTATCCCTTTAAGAGCTTTTGAGTTATATTAGTAGAAATTATTCCGTGCTGCTTTTCATCACTTTTTTATGTAATATCACCATTCCTGGATTTGAGCTTCCAGCTTTCATAGAGGGGCTGTAAGTAATGATTATTTTCATTGTTGATTAATCTGCCAGTTTTTGTTTTTTTTTATAAATCACTCAATTGTTTGGTCTATAAAACATCAGAAAAAGCCCAAAATGATATTATTCTATGTTTGCTTTGTTAGGCCAATGATCTAAAAGCAAGTAATATTCCATTTACTAAAATGTATTACTGATACTATATACTGATACTGATTATCAAAGCAGTTAAAATATTCTGTCGATTGACTAGACTAATGAATGAGTCATTGCAGCTCAAATTCAAGCTGATCTGTTTGATGCATTCAGAGGTTTTTGACCTCATACAAACACAAAGCTCACTGTTTAGAACACAGTTTTGATGTTTGTATCAATGGTTTATTAGACTATTTGCAATATGGTGAAGAAAAAGACCTAAAATGAATTGTGAATGTGATGGGTTGTTTATATAACTGGGTTTTTTAGCTACAATCATCATATCTCATCTGGCTTTTTCGTGTCAAGTGGTGAAAGGAGCCAACATAAACAACATATGCTGTTTTCATATGCTTGACTAGAGTAGTACTATCCAAAATAAAATTGGTATATCAGTATGTATGACATTTTGTTCTCTGTGTTGATGATGTACCACCACTCTCCATCTGTCTCTGCCTGCAGGATGAGAAGGCTGAGGGCTTCATCAGCCTCCCTGAGTTCAGAATAGACCGAGCCATAGAGTGCAGACGGAAATTGTGAGTGTCCCTCACATGTCGCCGAAATTACTAATCAAGCACATTCGCTCTCACCCACACAGCGTGAACAGCACACACACCTACCGCGCATACGCCAAAACACTAATCAGTCTTCTTCTTCTTCCCGACTGACTGCAGCGCCTTCAAAGCCTGTCATCCCAAAATCAAGAGCTTCTTCTTCGCCACAGATTGTCTTGAGGAAATGAACAGGTGAGTGAGTGAGTGGGTGTCTCTCAGAGTGGGTGTTTGTGTCTTAATGTGGACAACAGTCAGGTGCTGCGGGGGGATGTCACGTGTCCTTTCATGAATATTTTAGCTCAGTAAACCAAGTTTACACAAGGCAACAGCCCACACAACACTGTGCATGAATAAGGCATGAACCTGGCCCTCTGTTGTTAAATGTAGAACTGTGTGTGTGTGTGTGTGTGTGTGTGTGTGTAAATGTGTGTGTGTCACGTGTGTGCTCGTGTGAGAAGGAGATCATAGTGATACTTGCAGGAGTGCTATCTGATGAGCTCTAATTATCCACACCTCTCCTCAATGACATGGGGAGATAATTGGGGGAGAGTAATTAACCAGCTATATTTGACTTCCATACTGCGCTCGGAGGTTCATGTGTAAAAGCGTGTGGAGGGTGTTGGTATAGGCATCAGAGAAATGGATTTATATGTCATGAAAGTTTAACATAGCTTTTTGGTGCACTTACATGTGGGATTTCTGGGCTTCTGGAGCAGGGGTGGAGCCAGACGTTCAGGGCTCAGCCCAAACCTAGGGGGGCCGGGGGAGAGTGTTCTCTGATTCACAGCAGCTATCTGTACTGTTGTTTAAGCAATCAGAGATAATTGAATGCCTCAAAATCTGTACATTATCTGAGAAAAGCATAATGGTTTTATTGTGCTGTAGCGCCTACATCCTATTTTGTATTTAACTGTTCTCCTGCTATCTTCAATATGCTGAAACCGTAACACAACAAATGTTGAGGGTGACTAATTTTCACTACTGCCGCCTAAAAAGAGGTGAAAATTGTACTATTTTTAAGTTATGTAACATAGACAGGGTAGGAATTTGTTGTAAACAGCATTACTAATCTTAAAACCTAGTTTTGTTACACTGTGCTGGAGTAGAGTTCACAGATGAATGTTTAGCTACATTTGAATCCAAGCCGTAATAAACTAAGCTGCTCTAATTGCGAATCAAGAATCCAAAACAATGCCAAGTAAGTGTGGTCTTTAGTAGTCTTTCTTTATAGGGAATATATATATATATATATATATATATATATATATATTATTATCTGATTGACACAAAGTTGAAGGTATTTTAAAACCTAAAAGATGTCAGGCTTTTGAAAACCCATTTGGGGCTTGAGCCCCAGAGGCCACCCCACCAAACAAAACACAGCTTGCAGGCAGATAATTAAAAGTCATTCTAAAGATTGAATTCAAGGAAAAGACAAAACTGATGGTCAAAAGTGACTGAGATAACTTGTCTTTATTCACAGCAAATCCTGTGAAAAGCTCAAAGTCTGCAATGTGTTTCTCCGTCTCTCACTCGTACAGTTTGACTTCCCTGTCCTATGTGGAGCTCCCCTAGCCCATTTGTTCCCTAATGAAGATGCAAATCTTTAAAAATGGCTTACAAATATATACTTTTATTTATTTTTTGAAAAGGCTCATTAATTTCCTACTGCAGCTGGGTATGTAGTTTTTAGCAAACATTACTCAAACAGGAGGTACCAGTTCATTTGTTTGGGACTATTTTCATTCAAGGATAAAGACATATGTGATGCGCTAAGCACCTCTGGCATGATGTGTTTTAATAGTTTTTGGACAATGGAGCCTGAAGGCACAGAGGAATAAGCTTTCCCAGGGTTTATTTGAATTTAATTAATTCATGGTTAGGTTTGGTCTTTTCATGGGAAAAAAAAGGTTAAATGGTACTTATCATGCTTTCCCTTATTTTCTGTCATATATATATAAGAATGCCGTATGTTCATATTAAACATGGCCAAAGTTTCATATAATGAGGTAAACATATGTAAAAGTAATCCCTGTGAGCAAAACCTCAGGCTTCAGACTGTTCTGAATACTCTGTTTCCGAGGCTTTTTTTCTACTTTCGAGACAAGCTGACAGCAGTTCGGTACAGATTTCTCGTCATCTGCTTTAGGCGCACTATTGCAAGAGTTCTAGGTTCTAATATTTTGGGGTAGAAAGTGCTACTATACTCCCTTAAAGTCTTTCCCCAGCTTCAATGATGGTGCAGAGATGATGAGATATCGAAGACCTGAAAAACTGACCAATCAGAGCAGACTTGGAAAGAGACAGGCACTAAAACGGAGCGTCTCAGACAGAGGGTGAATACAGGTGTTCCAGCACAGACAGTATGAAGAAAAAGTGTTTTTTTTTTTTTTTTTACATTAAAGCATGTAAACATGTTCTAGCAGAACTCCAAAATACAAGTATGAACTTTACATCTAAAGGTCCCTTTTAATCTAGGATTAACTTCCTAGTATGACATGTTTCCTGTTCCTCATGCACAGGCAGGTCCTCTATTCTTAGTAGTGACCTTATTATTGGGTGTCTGCAGAGAGTCACAGGACAGGCCAGGATCTGACAGAGGGGTGGAAGAGGACAGGAACTGTGGATGTAGAGAAAGACCGCCGTCTGTGACTGAGTGTTGGGAGAGAATGGGATAGAGGATTGTCACTCCTCTGTTTCTGCATCCATCTCTTTAATTATCTCGATGCTTTTCTCTCCTCATCGGGGGATGGAGTCAGTCAGACGGATATTAACTGTTAAGAGACACCGTTTAAATTATTTAAAGTGAAAGTTTTTTATTCATCACCTACCGTTTACCCAATATAACCCATCCTTTCCCCTCCTCCACTCTTCTCTTCCTCTCATCTATCCTTTGCAGCCTTTCTTTCCTTTCTTTACATCTTTCACCTTTCTTCTTTTTCCTTGTTTCCTTTAGGTGGATGAACCGGTTGGGGTTAGCTGCTATTGGCTACACACCAGATGACAAGGTTCCACGCCCTGACGAAGGTGAGACAGATTCAGTTGGCTAGATGTTACTGACTTTACCCTTTCTTCCATAAAATGCTAACATGTACGTGTGTGTGTCTCTGTTTTTATCTCAATTTCAGACTACTGGAGTGAGAGCGATCAAGACGAGGTGGATGGCTCAATGACGCTCAAACAGGAGGGTCCCTCATCCCTCTGTGATACTTATCACCGCACGCCATCAGTAAGTACACACACACACGCACATACTCAACATTTTCTTTGCAGGGTTTCATTCTGATAGAATATTTTATTCCTAAAAGCCCCACAGTTTTCTGAGCTGCATAGAGCAGAGCTCTCAGCATTAATAAAACATCAGAGTGTGAGAGTATCTGGTTCGGTAAGCAGCCAAGACCATCACTTGTCTGTGTTCTGCTGCCAGAACTTCTTCACAATCTGACCTCTAGGTGGCGACAATTGCCATTTCTCATCACATCCCTGAAAGATAATGTAACACTGGAATAGACTTTTACCAGAAGATGGTTCAGTGGCGCTGGTGTCTTCTCCCAGCTGAGCCATGCAAAAGTCATATCAGTCATTCCTGGAGTTACTCATCTGCCATCTCATTGCTTTTTTGCTCATCTTTTGTTCTCTTTCTGCCTTTTATATTCTCCTGTCCTTCTTTCTTCTCTCCTTCCTTGCACACTTCCTCCCTGTCCTTGTTTTGCGGGTCACATTTTCCTTGTATCTGTGCTCACCTGTCACCTTTCTGTCAACGTCCATCCATCCCTCTTCACTCCTCTGCATACCAACCAACCTGTCCGCCTCACAAACCCTTGGCCCTTCAGGCTAACTTCCTCCACAGTTATGACCAGCTGCCCCGCTCTGTCAGCTCCATGAGCCTTATGCGCTCCACTCCGTCTCCACTCCCTCCATCAATGAGTGCCTCCACATCCCCCATCCCTCCACAGATGGTCTCTTCCACCTCCCCTCTCCCTCTCCAGGTCAATTCCTCTAGCCCGTTCCCGGAGCCCAAGCACGGCCGACACTTCTCCAGCGAGTCCACGCACTCCCACTCCTCAGCCGAGGACCAGCGTGGAGATGGCATGGGCATGGGCACGGGCACAGGCAGCACCAGTACCCACTCATCCGGCTGCCGCTCCTCCCATCGTGAGCGCCGCTCCTGGCAGGACCTCATTGAGACCCCTCTGACCAGCGCAGGGTTGCACTTCCTCCAGACAGCGCCGGGGGAGAGTGATTATGGGGGCCTAATGGGGAGCATGGCTGGAGAGATGGGGCTGTACGGCGGGCTGGGCAGACAGGGCATGTCCCCGGAGAGACGCAGGCAAGCCACACTACCCGTACGGAGACATCACGCCGCAGAGAGAGACAGGGAGCGGGACGGGCCCTTTCCTCTGGAGCGAGGTCCTCACACACACAGCCACACACACCGACGCTCTCACAAGCAGCGCAGCCAGAGTCTGCCTAGGAACAGGGACCCCATGCCAGGAAAGTTGTTGCACACCTCAGCTCATATGGAGGAGAGGAGCGAGGACGAGGAGGCAGAGGGGCAGACTGCAGATATGCTCGAGGGTGAGGAGGGTAAGGCAATAACACACAGTTTGTTTTGTACAAGGACAGAGGCAGCAGTATGCACAAACACTTAAAAACACAGGGAGACGTCCTCAGAAGAGTAGACTTAAGTGGCTAATGGGTCAAAAATATTGTGCAACACATGATGATTTCCTTAATTAAAGACTATAGTGTGTCAGAACTTACAGTACTGTATATTAACTTTGTTGTAATATTAAAAAAGGCATGTGTAAACAGAGTACAGATGAAAGTGGACCTGGGCAGGTCATGTTACACAGGATATAGGGGCAAATTGACAGATAGTGCAAATTTATCATAAATATATTATGGCTAAAACGGTGTCATTTAGGCAGTGGTGGAGGAAGTATTCTGATCTTTTACTTAAATAAAAGTAACAATACCACATTATAGAATAACTCCATTACAAGTAAAAGTCCTGCATTGAAAATGTTACTAAAGCAAAAGTACCTAAGTATCATTAATAAGAAAATATCAAAAGTAAAAGTAGTTATTACACGTACAAAGGCTATGTCCTTACCGCAGCAGCCAGGGGGTTGATTCCAACTCTGGCCCTGCTGCATGTCATCCCCACTCTGTCTCCATTTCGCCCTAGACTTTCCTACCTAATAAAGGCAAAAATGCCAAAAAATAATCTTTAAAAAAAGAACATAGGCCCCTGTCAGTGATATATTATGAAACATAATATTATTGGATTACTACCACTGATGCAATGATATGTAAGATATGTAAGCATTTCATTTTGCAGTGAAATGTGACTCTTGAACAGCTTATAAAACACACTGAACACTGTTTTTAGGAAAGCTGCTTATAAACATGATTTTGAATAGATGATATGTTTCAGAAGTTTTGGGTCTCAGAGAACCCACCTGTAAATCAGGGTTAAATATGATGGATGCTCATAAGCTCTCTATCTGCTGCTCTGTGATTGTTTTTTATGTAGCTATACCCCTCTAAAATAAGTCTATAAGAATTTCTGTTGTTGGAGTTTTATAATAGTTTCTTCATGAGAACTCGAACAGGGAGTCTTTTGTCTGTTGTTCATACACAGTAAAGAACATAAAAAAAATACTTTTCCTTATTTGATAAAATAATGCAGCTTAATCAGAATCAGAATCAGAGATAATTAATTGATCCCCAGTGGAAATTGTCGCCGTTACAGGTGCTCCTTACAAGAGAAGAAAGATATATAGTATAGTACAAAAAATATATATAGTAACCTATCAAATATACACAGATACAGTGGCAAAAAATAGATCATAAACATAAACAGAATGTGCTTTGCTTTTTGAACAATAATATACTGATATTGTACAGACTTATATCTGTATTCTGAAACCTGCAACCATCAAACGTCCAACCCCAGTTTGGAGAGTGAAGGCTCACTTTTTCTCTACATAGTGGGTTTTAACAAAGTCAGAGAAAAAGTTAAAAAGCATGTAAAGGAAATAACAATCTTAATTAAGCAATTATTATACATACAAAGTTTAATCTGTAACATAACTATAGCTGTGAAATAAAAATAGTGGAGTCAGGAGTTGCAGTGGAGTGCAATCACGCGGTCGCATACAATGGAATATATAGGTAAAGTACAAGTACCTCAAAATTGTATTTAAGTACAGCATGTGCTTGATTATATGTCACTACTGCATTTAGAGCAGTGGTTTTCAACCTGGAGCACACAAGATGATGAAAAGATTTTTTAAAAAGATTCTGTTGCATACAGTTATATTTTTGAACTTTTTAAAGTAATGTTTGCTTTTTTCTTGTGGACAAAGGCAACTTGTAGTTTTGCCTCCAAAAATTATTCAAGTGAAAATGGTAAATCTGCATGAACCCCTGTTACAAAAGTGTTTATTTTACGGGTGCACAAACCAAAAAATTTGGGCTTCATGCAAGAACATTAGACGTGAGAAAATAGTGAGCCCAAAAGTTCACACTGACAATTTCATATTGCTTGTTTCGTCTACTAACTGTCCAAAATAGCAAAACGGTCAGATAACCATCATATATAACTCAGCAAGTATTCACATATTTGGGGCTCTAAGTTGTGGATTTTTTTCCATTTTGGTGAAAAAAAAACAATAATTATCAAGATGGTTGTTGATTCTTTTTCTGTCAATCAGCTCATTGATTATTCAACTAATTGTTTCTGCTCTATATTAAACACACCTCTGTATATCCACATGGGGCTCAGTGTGTAATTCTAGCACTGAATCTGACTCTCACTCTCCTGGGTGTCTCAGACCTGCGGGAGTTGAGAGTTGAGAGCAGAGAGAGGAGGGTGTCAGAGGGAAGAGAGCGGCGGGTGTCAGAGGGACGTGAGCCGGAGCAGTTGGACGGGCTAGAGCAGCTGTACCGGGCCCTGGAACAAGCCAACGTGACAGCCCTGGGGGACCCGAGACCCTGCGGCAGGCAGGAGTTCCGACGTTGTTTCACGCAGAGAGCCAGGGACCCTCTGCTCAACGACCGGCTGCACCGGGTCCGAGCCCTCCGCAGCACCTTGAAGGTAACACAGACAGAGGATTTGGAGATTTAAAGTAGAATTAGACGTTTGAGGATTCAATGTGGTAACTCCCTGGTGTCTCTTTCCTTCTCCCCCCTCAGGCCAAAGAGTCCGAGCTGGCGGTAATCTGTGCCCTCCTGGAGGACCCTGGCCTGTGCTCCCAGACCTTCAGAGAGTGGAAGCAGTGGCACAGCGAGCTCTACTCAGACATCTGCCAGCTCAGTCCCGGCACCAACGGCCAGGACGACCTCTCCCCGCTGGCCGCACCTCTCATGACCCACACACACTCCTTCATCGAGACACATGTGTGAGAAAGAGAAAGGGGAGCGAAGACTGAACTGACACACAAACACACACACACACTCTCACTCACACACACAAACACACAGAGCTTTAGCCGAATCCTCTCTCCTGATCACAACTCTGAGCACGCACTCACACACACATACACACACACACACACACACACACAGGAACACACATTGTAAGATGTGTAAATATCATAGAGGGAACAGTCTGAGACCTGCGTGTATGAACTTTTGATAATCCTGAGGACCCCACAGGGTGCCTATTGCATGCCTGAACAGAAAGCATTAATCTTCCTTTGTCTATGGAACTCAGCATAAACTCCACACGCTTGTCAAGCAAAATGGGAAAAAAAGGAGACTTTTTAAACACATTGGTTCCTTTGTATTCTCTTGGTTTTTGTTATTTTCTTCCTCTTGATTTCAGGGGGCAGGGGGAGCTATGTAGCAGCAATACAGAGGAGAATCCTTTTCACCACAGCACTGTACTTTTGTACTGATGAACTTTGCACCCAGAGCCACCAGTTCTCCCCCTTTCTCTCTCTCTCTTTTGTTCTCTCACTGCATATCTCGTTGATTTACAGGGACCTCACTTGTTATTCCAGGCTGATCTGACGGGACAGTGTGGGGGACAGTAGTGACTTTTTAGTATGAGACTGTGAAAGGTAGCCATCGCTGCTGGTTTATCTGTTTATCCATTTCCCTCTGGGATGCGGTGAACACAAGCGTCACGAGCATTGAGGGACCATCGTGCGGGCTAGTTGCACACTATTTCAAACTGTGAACTGTTAAAAAAAAAAACACACACAATTTTATCTGCAGAAGGAGGCTCCTCTGACTGAGTGCAATCCTACAGTTCAGTTTGCATTCTCTCTCCCTCTCTTTCTTTTCCTCTCTCTCTGTGTTTCTGTCCATCTCCTCCTTCTCTTATTTTTTTTTGTTTCCTCTCTCTCTCTAGTCGTCAAAGACTTGTGTATATGTGTATACTGCTGTGTATACTGATGTAAATGTTTGCGTTCCACTACCACTGTGATATGCTTCTAGAGGTAGCGGAGGGAAGACAGAGAGTATGTATTTGCGTGGGTGCAAAACAATTTTTCTTTTCTTCTTCTTCTTTTTTTCTTTTTTAAACAGCGAATGCAAGAGCTAGAGAGTTCTTTTCAAAGGAGTCACTCACTACAAAGAATGCACTTTCTATATCTCTATATCACATTGGCTGCATCACAGGGTCTATGTCTCATCGGCCTCTTTACCATTGCTGTTCAAAATATCAGGTAAAAAGCATTTGCCGTCTCATTTTCTAAAGATTTGTGTACAGTCTACAAATATATTTAAACATAGAAGAATATATAAATCTATTTACGTTTTGTGTCATAGATATAATGTAAAGTATGATGTATTCTATGCCAAGGTTTTGCAGTGTCCCCCTCTTCACTCTGTAGATGCAGGGTGTTTAGCAGTTGAACAACTAGGAGGCAGACAACAACAACGACAACAACAACCACCATCACCAACAGTTGATTTACTGGTTTACATCACGGCTGACCCTTCTCCTGGTGATGTGTTGCATGAGAAAAGTCCTGGGACTGATTTGATTGGACAGGGTAAAATATTGTGGATCATTTGTGTTCTCTTTCTTTCTGTTTGTTTTTTTTTTTTTTATTTATTCTTCCTCTCATGATTGCAAGATAATTAGACTTGTAGCGCATGTTACATGCAAAAGTACTGTTGAAGAATGACCTTTTATTTGTATGCTCATAGATTTTGTTTTTCATTAGATAGTGTTTAAAGACACACACTGTACAATGACTGAGGAGGGCATTTCTGCTGCTCAGTTACTTAATCTAATGCAGATCCTCCATTAGCATCCTGTAAGGAGGTTTCAATTTGATGTTTTGGTTTACATAGAGAGACTGACACGTGTCCAAAGGCTTCAGGAATCTTACCTGAGAGAGATTACAGTACGGTCACTTCTAACAGCTATTTTGACATTCCCTCTAAGCATATGGTTGATACTGGGCGGTCAAAGACCTCTACTTTAAATGGTCTGTAATGTCTGTGAAACCCGGATGAATCATTTCATCTGCAATATCAGGCCAAGGACTCAACGGTGCCCCCCAGTGTCTAAGACTCTGACAGACATGCGTAGCACGCGCTGCATCCAGCACTATCTGTACTTATCCTTCATATTTTACTGTAGTTCTTTGAGTGTAGGTTCAGGTTTCTCATCATGTCACACTGTTGTGAAATATCAAACACACCCCAGAGATATAGCTCATGTTTTTTGAATGGTTAATTTGAGAGTACCACAAAGAAACTAAATGATGCAAGCACTTTCCCTGTGCCTCCCAACCCTCTCTTTGGCAACGATGGACTGACTATAATGGCGATCCTACACACACACACACACACAGCTGTAGATGAGTTACAGGACAGTTTTAGTCTGCAGATCTCTCTCCGTTTCTCATCTGTAGTGGTCTTCTTTTTTCCAACCCCTGCTCCGCTGAGCAGGCGACAAACTGTAGATTACGAGGTGCGAGTTTTGATTTGTAGGCACAGACTGTGTTTATCCCTCCCAGACCTTTGTGTGTGTAGACCTGCAGAAACAGGCCGAAAAGGGAGATTCCACTGTGTGTTCTTTCAGGGGTGTACACCTCATGGTACATTGCACAGGTGTGTAAGATGTAAGTTGCACTGCGACATTAAAAAAGGAACATATTGCTCTTTTTCAAGGATAATATTAGCTTACTGTTATTCTGTACATTAAACTGACTAAAGATGATATTAAAAAAGAAAGAAAATGACATTTATTCTTCCTAAAGTAGCCTTTTTTGGTTTCATATATATGAATATATATTACAAAAAATACAGATTGTAAACTTAAGTTGTTAAACTTTGACTTCAATAAACTGAATCCTCTGCACTATGAGCTATGATCTGTTCATGTGTACCATTTCTCAGATTTATTGAAACAGCATTAAAGTGTGTTTTTCTATGTTACCAGGAAGAACATGAGCTGATTTCAAATTAGGGGCAGACATTATCCAGTAAACCAGGAGGCCACATGATGTGTCTGATTCCTGCAACAGTTAAAGTGTAGATCTAAAATGCCTTTGAGCAAATAATAATCCACCTGAAAGTAACTAACTACCCACAGTTATTACAGTTTTTTATTTTTCATTAGTTTTCATTGTTATTTTGAAATTTAGTTTTCAATTCAGTTTAGTTTCAGTTAGTTTCCAGAGTGGGTTTGCTCCTTTCAGTTTAGCTTTTATTAATTAGAGAATGTTCATTTTTAGTTTAGTTTTTATTAGTTTCCATTTTAAGTATTTGTTAGGGACAAGATTTAAGAAGTTCAGAATAGGTATTACAATACAAACATACACTTTGTGAAAGCACTTGACTACAGTGATGTAGATATCCTATAGTCTCAATAAACATATACACCAGTGGCTCCTCAAGCTTGTTGTGTTGACAAATTGACAAAAACTAAAGACATTCCCTGTATATTTTTATTTTATTTTAGATCGTTTTATAAGAACGCTACATCTTTTCGGGGGTTTTTTCTGAAGTCTAGTTTATTTATTTTTTTTCTATTTCAGTTACCTAAAATGTTTTACACCTATTTTTAGTATTTTGTAACTACCATGTATCCACCCATGACATCCATCTTATTCTACACCTGTTTGGGGTCCACAGGGCAAAACTTAACTGTTGGGCCCTACTTTATTTGCCCCCTGTGTGCTGCTGTGTATGAACCTTATCACCCCAGAGTTCCCAACACAACCAGTGCACTCCACTATGCTGGGACAATAATTAATGTGTGTTGGTTTGTGGTGATTTTAAATAAACTTCATTTAGGAGCATACAACATGTGAACACAACATGAAGTGAAATATTATAAAATAAAGCTCTTAAAGGGAGATTTTGGCACAGAGTCCCTTTACAAGACATTGCCATAAAATTTAGTGATAATGCCAGATTTACCTTGTTAATAATTCACCTAAATTGTGCTAAATCCCCCTCAAATTAGCTAGTGATTAAACAGAAAAAATTCAGACTTGAATTAGGAGATTTTGGAGCCCCCTGAGGTCTGGGGCACCCGGACAGTTACCTGCCTTTCCTTGCTACTAATAAACCACTGCATATCATGCACAATTTCTTTACACATGGAGCCACAGTGACAGATTAATAACGTTACATTTCTTTAAAAATGTTTACAAAGGGAGCCTCTAACTCTAAGTCCTTCTCTGTGGTATAATTTCCTATCACATTGCAAGGAAGCTATAAAAGTAAAGTACTTCAGTATATATCTAGTAAAATATACCTTTTATGGTTTCCTTGGCACGTAGTCCTCCTGCACATGAGTAACAAAAAGGCTCCTGGAATAGTAGTTACATCACCTTGACACTTCATTAATGAAAATATTTAGAACAATGCTGTTCCATTACGTTAATTCACGAGTAAATGATTCTTGGGAGAGATTATGTTAAACAAGTTAATTTAGAGTTTTATTGAGAAATTCCAAGTTGAATTAATTGGTACAACATTTTTACGGTTTAACCACATTGACATTTTTACCATCATCCCCCTGGTATTCTCACATAACTGATTAAAACCAGACATTTTACACTAGATCCTCAAAATAAGAATACATGCTTGTAATCTGTAAGTTTATTGTCAACTTTTGAACATTTTATATTGAACTAAACCACATGGACACAAAATATAGCACCATATCACTGACCAAAAAACGATTTTTTTTTTTAATTTTATTTGTTTTTATTCATTTATTTTATCATTTTGATTTCATGCATGCAAATTTACAAACTAACATTCATAACCAGTCCTGGGAGCTTGAGAACACTGTGTGGACACACTGTACCCACTCTGGATGAGATCACCCTGGCCTGGCGCCGGGCTGTTGCAGTTGCATCTGCGGTCCATTAGGTGGCAGTAGGTGACCATATCTCAGAGCGGCGCCTCAGAGCCTGTAGAAGAAGGAGGAGCGCTGTCATGGCGGCCAAGGTGAATGCTTGACATTTCCTCTTCGTCAAAGTACATTTTTAATGAATGAGCGGGGGTCGTGTTAACACAAAACTGCCCCTGAGTCGTTAATATAAACTTGAACCGACTGTCACTTTACAGTCATTTAACGCTACGCTGCATGAACAAAGCTTTGCTAACTCTGTGTGCTGTACTAGCTCGTTGAATGAGTCAATGCTAACTACACAGCGTCTAACTACATTAGCTGACAGCAGTTTGAGTTGTAACTTACTCACACAATTAATGACCTCCTGAAACATGTGTAACCGCTGATAATTGTCAATCCTGGCTGCGTTTGCCAATATGACGTTAGACCATTTTAACACAGGAAACAGATAGCATTAGTTAGCTTAGTTGGATCCATAATAGCTATATGAGCCTGGGTGTAACTTTAAGCTAATTCACATGTATTGTAAACTCACATATACATATTAGTGGCTGTTGTTCGGGTTACAGTGGCCACTACTGCAAAACATGTCTGCATCAGTGGTAAAAAGTAGTTAAATATATTAATTTAAGCGCTGCATTTGAGTACTATTCAGAAATATGATACATATTGTAGTTAGAATTAGCCACAGTCTTTTAAACGAGCTCCAACTGAGCACAGTACAACTGTAAAATGCAGGTTAGGTGTTAATGCTTCAATAATAATAGTCTATAGAAACTGGGAAAGCTTCAGTGCTACATAATGATTATTTTAAATGCTTTGATAATCTATAATTGTCACGCTTATACACTTTTGTGTAAGTTAAATTGTGACTGCGGGACTTTTTCTTTTAATGGAGTGTTTTTACACTTTAGGTGCTATTTTTAAATATGTTAAATATCTGTATTTCCACCACTGGACCGCATGAGTCATCCATCTTTCAGTAAGTGGTTCCTGTGTGCTGTCTGTGTTGTTATTGTGTCGTAGGTGGTGATGGTGGCCGTCCCGACGGTGATCGGCATAGCCTCCATCCGGGTGTATAGAGTAAGTGAAGTCCCAGCTGATGGACTGGTTACTCGAGAAAAGGTATGTTTGCCCCCACATGTCAGCACATCTGATGTGAGATAACTCAAGTGTTGAATGTCACAATTACAGAACATGCTGACTTTGCCTCTGTCCCTAGCTGAACATCTACACCCCGCTGCCACAGTCTGCTCAGGTCCAGTTTGTGCCAGAGAGTCCGGGTGTTATTCAGAGTGGGTTAACGACAGCGAGAGAGGGCATACTGCCATTTGTCCAGGCTATTAAGGTATTTTACAGTGTGGATCTACAGCGGTACATGAGAACATGTTACAGTTCAAAGACACCATCTGCTGCAGAATTAACTCATACTTTCACATCCTGTCTGACACTTTAAACCCAAAAAGTACAGCCCTTTGACAGATGTAAATAAGTGTGATGTGAGTGGAACAATAGCTAAGACACGTTGAAGAGGTCTTATCTTGCACCTGCAGTGTTAGTTTTCCAACCCTGATTTTTGTTCCCCTTGTTTGCGGTTACAGAGCACAATCCCACGTGCTGCGAGTGCTCTGTGCAGGTACGATTCTGCAAACAGCAAAAGTTCAGGAGTCAGACAGGAAATAGTGTTTGTGCAGTTAACTCAGCAGCTGCAAGGTTTGCTGCGAGGAGATTTGGCAGTTTGATAGTGCGGGAGATGGGGGGAAAAAAAACACACTTCACACTGACTCAGATGTAGTTGTGTTCTTGATGGCCTGTTGAAGTGGTTCATTTGTCCTCTGTTTCCTGCAGGGTGCCTGTGTCTCTGTGAAGACAACAAGTGTTAATCTATATCATGCAGGAGAGGGTGAGTCACCAGTAGGTACCTGAAGGTGTCAGTCTGTATATAAGTAATATTCTTCCTCCATGAAACTCAAAGCATAACTGTTGGTGTTTGTGCTGACACCCCAAAAACAAATCTCACATAGTGCAACTTAGTCATCTATTAATGGCTTTATTAAATGACTTAATAAGTATGTTAGGTCTTAGGGTACTTGGGGTAACAAAAAAGTCTTGTTAGGGGTGCGTTGGTACAAATGACATAAGCAAGGGCAGCAGAGGAGGTACCCACACACCAATGTAACTGGGTTTGAAAGCCACAGAAAGGTCAACAGGCTGAGATCAATTCAAAAATGGTCTATTTATTTAAGACATCTGTACAGGTGCTCAAAGTGCAATATATATATATATATATATATATATATATATATATATATAAAGAGTGAGTAAAAACAGCAGCAGATGTTTCAGTCCGCGACTATCATCAGTGCTACTGACACGAGTGCTTCACAGAACAGATACAGACACAAACGAATTCCTGCCAGGTGTAAGAAATAAATCAGCTGGTGCCACTAATTAGATGAGAGCACTCTGAGGAGCAGAAGCATGACTACCAAATCACAATGACCTGTCATACAAGCACTATTCACAACCTCCTCAAACACCAGTATATGAGTATCAGTATGTTAGGTTACATCATAAAATCACACATAATTTAACATACTGTGATTGTGAATGTTTTTCTGCGGCATCTTTGTATCTGTGTGCACGTTATGTCCCTAGCCTCAGAAAATATGTAAGAAAAGCTGCACATGGCATTAGTTATCATTATTATTACTAGTTACGTTACCACTCTCAACATTACTACTGCTTGTGTAGTGTATTATGACAACATGAGCAGAGGCTCAGAGTTGGATTCAGACTTGAGAAAACTGGAGGAATGTTTGTCATCATGTTTACTATCTTCCTGTGTTTCCCAGATGTGTACTATTACTTGAAAGATCCACCACCGGGTTTCCTACCCAGATTTGGCACCATCACCATGGCTGGCCTGCTTGGCATGTTCTTGACACGGAAAGGTAAGCTGATACCGAGTTATTAAATTACACGGTACGATTACATAACATTAGAGAAAATTGATTAATTGTGTTAGTCCAACTAAAGCCAGACTTTTAAAATATACGTAAACATGTTAGTTTGACTGAAATCGTACTAAATTGAATTTCTTAGAGTTGGACTAACACACCCAGATAATGCAAATTGGGAGTTGAGTTACCCCTGCATCTATACACTCAGTCAGACCCAGACTGGCCAAGGCGCTCTGTACATGCTTATGGTGCTCAAAGCGCCAAAAAATTCATTTGAAAAACTCAGCAGCAATGTCTCTTTCCAGAAATCATGACCTGGATACTCAAGATAATCCGCAGACCTTGTTGCAAGCAGGTTCATGTAGGAGCTATATAAATACTATCACATGGTATTTAGATGTATCAATGTAGTTTTTGAAACAGGCTATTTTGGATCAGTAAAAAATGATCTGCTATAAGCTGCTTGCAATATCACTGCCTGGAAGCTCGCCCAGTGGTCCTTTAGCTTGGAATGACCTTTGCCAACAGTTGTGTGGTAATGTAACAGCTGTACATACTAAATCTGTCTATAGTTGTGTTTATACTTAAATCGTTCTCATATTTTCTATTTATCAACTCTCATGTTACCCTGAATGTGACTGTGAGTGTGTAAAATGTGTAAATCTACCTTGTTTATTTAGCATATACCTTTGCACTTTAACTCAGTCACTTGGTAAAACACAACACTCTTTTCATACAGCAGGTGCATGTATGATACAGTTTTACTTGAAGCACATTTAACCTGAGTTTGACTCAGTCATAAGAGACAGCTGTCACTGATTATCAGCATTGGCATACCACAGTTTGCCTCTCAAGTCCCCCAAACCTCACTGCTTAACCACAGAGGTACAAAGAAGTAGCTACAGCTTGTAAGAAACAAGTGAAAATAAGTTTCTGTTTCAGTTTTATCAGCAGTCCTTTTCCTCCTCTCCCTCTCTCTGCCTCTGTGGGGAGTCAGCTCAATGACATTTCTCACTGCAGCAGGCCCAGATCAAGTTTGGCTCCAGGATTTCATTTGTGCCAAGTTAGATTGATCCACATTTTTCATTGTGAACTTTATTTCAGGCTCTCAATTCAAGAGGTTAGCTGTTCCGCTGGGCCTGATGAGTGCAGGAGCGTCTGTGTGTTACCCAGCTCAAACGGTGGCTGTGTTTAAGGTAACACTACTTCTTCAAATCGTGATCTCTTGTTTATGCCAGCAACAAGCCTTTTTATTTTCAGAGTTTATTTACACTTTAATTGTCTTTTGTGCTCCCAAGGTGACAGGTAAGAAGGTGTATGCTGTGGGGCAGTGGAGCAGCGCTGCAGTGTCTTCCCTCCTCACCCCCAAACCTCAGGAGCCTGTCGCCAAAGAAGTTCCTGCTTTACATCCAGAGGTGAACAGAGCAGATTTGTTATGACTGTTATATTCAGATGTAACCGACTTCTCAAAAGAAAGTACTGTAAGCCCATTTTCACTGTGTGTGACTAAAACCAAGACAGCAGTTCAAGCCATAGAATGGCAACTCCCTTTCCACTGAACCATTTCCGCTCTACACTTTTTACTTTCTCAAAAAATCCCTCCTGCATCTTAATAGGTTGTATTCCATTTCCTTTCCCAGCACTTTGTCCTTTCATGATGCTAGTATTGTTGCTGCTGCTTTGCTCTTTGTGCGTCATACGTAGTGGTTTGGAGAGTTTGTTACCTAGAAATGAAAACTTATACTGCTGTTAAACACCATAGTCACTCCATAGTGTTAGCTAAACGCCTAAAATTTAAAATGTTAATGTAAGCGATTATTTTTTTCCTCTAGTCAGTGTAATAAATCTAACGTATTAGAACTGAAATGTTCAAGAAATCTGTTGCACTTTGTTCTGTTTATAGATTAAGTGCAGCTATACTGTGATTAATCAAATGGTGAAATTCATTATAATTTGATATAGAATTATAAATGCAAGTCTTGGTTAAACACTTTTAAACCTTTATTCTTTATCCACATGTTGTTAGACAGCTCCTGTGCCAAATCCAGAGTCTGCAGTAGCTGAGGAGCCCAGCTCCACCAGAGACAGCTCAATCCCAGAGAAAGAGGTGGAATCAGCAGAGTCTGTGCCTTTCTCTGATGAGCCTGCTGTCGCTGTCAGAACAGAGGAAGTGTCATCAGTAACACTTACAGAGACATCCCCTGACCAGACCCCCACGGACACCAACACAGGTTTCATAGATATTGATCTCTGTCTGCTTGTATCTGTCTACATCTCTTTTGTTTCACGCACAAACACACAAACGCTTCTGCTGTTGGTTTGCTGTATTTCCTCTCCTGTACAGATCTAGTGCCACATTCAGTGCCGGCAGAGACAGAGGTCACAACAACCTCTGAGGAAATATCTGCACCCGTTGAAAGTAAGGAGCCCTCAGACACCAAACAAGCACCGGTTGAGTCCACGCCAAGCTTAGAACCGGACACAGTAGAGTCTGCTCCACTTGAGGTTGTCCCAGTGGAGGCTGTTCCAGTGGAGGTTGCACCAGTTGAGTCTGCTCCAGTTGAGGTTGCCCCAGTGGAGGCTGCTCCAGTGGAGGCTGCTCCAGTGGAGGTTGCACCAGTGGAGGCTGCTCCAGTTGAGTCTGCTCCAGTGGAGGCTGCTCCAGTGGAGGCCACTCTAGTTGAGGCTGCCTCAGCTGAGGCTGCTCCAGTGGAGGCAGTTCAAGTGGAGGCCACTCTAGTTGAGGCTGCCCCAGTAGAGGCTGCTCCAGCTGAGGCTCCAGAAGTGGAGTCCGTTCCTTCCTCTGAAGCCCCACTTGCTCCAAACGCGTCAGACGAGCCAGCAGGTACCAGAAATATTCTGCCCGACAAAACCAAAGACCAGAAAGTGCACTAGTAGTGTAAGATTAAAATGATGCCATTATCAATCTGCTTTCCTTGGAAACTTACTGTTGGCACAGAGGCAGATTAATGGGAAATGAAGGAGGTACAGTAGAAGCTACAGTTGGTAACTTTCATAAAAATAACTTTTTGTCATATTTGCTGTCACTATGTCCAGACAGTATTACATAAGACAGATATGTCATGCTCCTCCTCATCCTCCTCTAAGTGCTTCTCATGGCATTTGCGAGAATCCATGGCAGCTGAAGGAAAACAGCCAATCAGAGCCGAGGAGTCTCTAGCACAGCTGACAGTTGTGTCAGTCACTGCTTGTGAACGGCGGTCAAACTGCCAAACTAGGCAGCACTGATCAATCGATCAATCTCAATCCTCGACTCTGACTGGTTGTTTTCCTTCAGTCTGGGTGCCATTAGAGCCACAAAGAGGAAGCAGGGGAATGTGATTATTTTCTCACATTATCTGTCCTGTGTACTACTTTCAGAATATAGTGACAGTTCCAGCAAATATGACAAAAAAGTTATTTGTGAAAAATGGACAATGGTCCCATTGAAAGCTCCTCAGTAAAAATGATCCCATACAAGTTTGTGAAAGCTGTTTATGCATCTCTTGAGATACTTCTTATCGGGACTGGCCAGAACAGATTTGTTGTAAACTGCCAAATGAGAACTTTCCAAATGTTAAGAGTATTACTAATATTAGTATGAAGTCACAGCAGCTTTGATAAAGGTGGAAACATACCAGTTCATGTTCCTGCTGCTGACCGGGTTGTGTTTTGATTTCTCCACAGAGCCAGTTGTTGAATCAGCTGAGCCCGAACCTGCTGCTCAACCTGAGTTAACTGACCCACTACAAGCTGCTGCTGAGGAGACACCAACCCCGACACTCACACCATCACCTCCTCAACAGCCTGCAGCAGAAAACAACAAAGGTACTGTAAACACCTGCTGCACTTACACCACTGTGCCAGTTCGAGAGTTGGGCATCAGCTAACTCAAGCACACAAACTCACATATACAAACACTGCTTCTCTTCTGAAAATTACCTATACGGCATATAAATGTCTTGTGCTTGTTAGTGTGTGTGGTGCTCATTTTCTAGTCTTGAGATAAGCAAAGCTTTGATCATACTTTCGTCACTTTCCACTGAACTTTGATTTGCGTCACAAGCCAGCTCAGAAAAACCCAATCATGTTTGACAGATTGAGGAGTGAATGAGCTCTGCAAGCTACTGAACCATAACCTGTGGGATTCTTCTGTTCGATAGCAAAGAATGATATCCACCACATAAAACCATTTGAGGGGTTCTGATGCAGTGCTACAGAGTCAACATTTGGGTTCATGCTGGGTGAAAACTATCCTTGTCCATTGTATGACTGGACGGTCTGGCTTTAACCTGACCAGAAAGACATTTTTACGATGCAGGGATCCTGTATTGCATCACAATTTATTCTACATTTGAAAAATTATAACAGAACCAGTCTGTTTGTGCCAAATAACATCGGCCTCCAGGGAAAACACCTGCACAAAACCCAGCACATAAAGATCACGGTGAATTCAAGTTATTCTAGAGAGAGAGATGTCTCTGTGATTTTAATGCCCAACGTACTGAACACAAGTTCACTGGTTTTGTATTTGTATACAGGAAGATTGACAGGATGCTGTGGCTTTAACCCTGTTTTTCTTTTACCTTTTGTTGGTTCTAATTAGGGTCATCTAGTGGTTTTATTTTATGTTACTGATGCATTTATTGTCAGTCTGGATCTGTTTAATCATTTTGTGTAACATGTAATATTTCTGTGCTTTTGGCTTAGATATGGTGCATTTCTCCTCTTGTCCTCCAGGGGGCTCCGGTTTCAAGCCAGACCCTTCTCTCATGGACTTTGGTCAGTCCAGCCCTGAGGATGAAGACCTGTACAGCACACGCAGCTGAGACACCACAGCCATCCGTGGGAGAAACCTCATTCCCACGCTGCCATCTCGTATCTCAGTCAGATACACCAACACTTTGTATCATTACGCAGTGTAAATAGGCCATTTTGCAAGCAAGCAGAGTCTTTCATCAATATTTCCATTCGCGTTTCTTTGGCCCACGTCATTTATATTTCCACACAAAAGGTCCAGGTGCATTTGCTTTGTAGCAGCAGAGCAGCAAATTCCTGTACACAGAGCTGAGTCGGCTTGCATAGAAGGAGAGAAATGCGGGAAAAAAAATAACACCCACAACTGTTTACAAGTCTTTTAATTCACAGATGGCAGATTGTGAAAATTTTCTCTCTGTATGTGTCATTTAACAATTATTGGCTTTTTGGGCGACAGCTTTCACAGTCATGAGTGCATGGTGCTTTTATTTATTGTAATTTAGCCCACTGTGTTGGTATGCTGAAAAGACTGCACATGTGCTGGTGATGGTTACAAGATGGACCAGTGCTGCTCCATTTGATCACATCGCAAATTGTCCTCAGTTGTTTAGAACCAAAAATAAATCTATATTTTTCATGGTTTTATGTTTTTCTTTTGCCAACCACTAAATACTTGTTAGTTTTAGTTACAGGAAAGATCCACTGTCAGGGTGAAACATTTGTCAGATAAGCACATAACTTCTCACATACAGCACAGCATTGCAAACAAATAACATCATTCAGTCACAAGGCTCTGCGGAAAAATCTGACATGTAAAGCCTTCTTTCTAAAACAACTTGAGTTTTTTACAAGCAGCCAAAATAAAAAAAATGATCATACATTTGGCAGCTCATCGAGGAGATTGTCCTAATCTTCTATCACACCTAAATCACATAAACAAAGCTTTTTCTCTTCAGGGAAACCCGCTTGTTATTGTAGCTCGTGGTGACCAAACCTCAACTGTGCTCACACAGACATTTAAGTTTAGGTGAAATTTGACTTTTGCTTTTCACTGTATTATATTTTATGAGATATTATGTTTGTAATTCAGGTTTCTGAGGTTCTTTCCTTATACATAGGAACAGTTAGCACCATAAATATAACACTGTAACCTCATTTGAAAATGAGTGTAAAAGTAGAGATTTCCCCTCACTAATATACGTCCTTCAGAATGTCCCAGTTAAAGATCTCTCCAGTGAGCTGCTGCTCAGGCATATTCATAAGTCTTTTCAAAACATCTCATATGTATGGCTCACATTCAGAGGTCCCTATCCCATATTACCACTGACGGCCAAAACTCAAACTTCCAGACATGATAGAGTAGCTCTGTAATGAGCTGTGGAACAACATACAGTGCTGTGTTGTACTGCGTGATTGTATCTTAGACTTTATTAGTGGATGTTTCCATAAACCCAGTTTTAGTGTGTAAAACAAGAAAAAATAATATTTTATATATATAATTAATTATATTAATTTGAATGCCATGCCAGCAGCATTTATAGACACAGTGTCTATTGGTCAGTCTAGTACTGACATTCGTGGTCCCCAGAGGATGAATCCTACTGACTCTGGTGATCTCCTGACATTTCCTGTTGTGCCCCTGACACACATTATGTGAAATATCTCAACAAGGTTGACTGGCACAAAATTTTGTACAGACATCCATGGTTCCCAGAGGATGAATCCTACAGACGCTGATGCTCCCCTGACTTTCCTCTAGTGCCACCATGAGCTCGGCATGTGGTTTGGAATGAATAGTTCTGGAAAAGAAATAGGTCCAGACATTTAAAAGGAAGTGAAATAACTTAGGTTTTTATTAGACACATTTAGTTCAATTTTGTTTCAATATTTTATATTATATCAAAATACTTGCCCACCAACATCAGCTGCACTTTGTGTTTAGGGCTAATTAACAAATGTTAACACACTTAACTGAGATGGTAAACATTGCTAAACAAAAGCATGACAGCATTGTGGGCCTGTTTGCTGCGTTTAGCCCAAAGCACCACTGTGCCTTCACACAGCCTCGCAGAGCGTAGCTGTGGACTCTCAGACGTGTTACATGTCATGTCAACAAATGATTCACTTAGTTGAGCCGAGTTGGAGTTTGAGTCATACTTTAAAAATTTAAATGAGATCTGCTTCCTTGGTCAGAAAAGTACAGACTGTATCACTGCTAGTAAATCTGATTCTAAGTGATGCGGTCATTGTTTCCTAAAATAAAAGCTGGGAAATTGAATTCATTAATCCGAACTGTACAAATGGACAAATGTTAATCGTGGAAGTGATTATGTTGAGGAATTTGGAAGGTTTGCACAACAAACATGTATTGACAGCGGGAATGTCATCCATACTTTAAAGCATTTTTGGTGCCACATGTTTTTGCTTATTTGTGTGAGTACATAGTCTGTACCAAGGGTCCAGGCTATCGGTTAACATCTTTATAGCTTCTTGACTGCCCCTTGGAGGAATCGGAGCTGCCTGGACCTCATAAACTCTGCATGAGGTTGACCAGAGTCATGCCCCTTGGGACTCTGTGTGTGGGTGTGTGCAATGCATCCTCACATGTGTGCATTAGAAAATACTAAAAAAAAAAAAGGGAGATGTCAGATCAATTTGACATCAATACTTTCTCATCCCTCTTCCTGTTGTTCATGGAAAAAACACATATGGGAACCAGACTTCCTGTGGCATCGGAGCTACAGTGTGTGCTGCTGCTTCGTGTGTAGGGGTTACGGGACTTGTGGGCTGGTGTGACTGTGCAGTTTGTTTTAGACAAGCACTGCCAAATGTTCTGATGAAAAAATCCTCCAGGAACGACTCTGTGTCCTGGATTCATTATGCACCAACACCATGGACACAACCACATGGAACATGTTGACTGGGATTAAAATAGAAAGGAGAGCAGAGAGAGTGGGAATGCTGGAAATCTGCGCAATCCTGTCTTCTCTCATGGACATCTTGTTGCTGTAAGCACGGGGGCCAGTGTTAGAGACAAGATGTGACGCTAAATATAGCCTCATCTCACCTCTCTCAAGGGCCCCCTACACATATGGGGGCCCCACTGTTCGTACAGCATCCCACACAAGCAGCAGCTTTGATTATGCTCTGAGAACAAATGTTAGGTTGGACTATGTCATGTAGTCCAGAGCTCTCTCAGATTTGTCTTGACCAGCAGAGAGGAAGCAGGGCTCCCAGCCCTGACCTCTCACCTTTCACCCGCATGAGCCCGATTTTCCACGCAGAACTTCATGGATGGTTATGGTTTGCCGTGGTTATCTTCCCAGGATCCGGCCAACGAGGGAGACCCCCGCCGTCAAATAAACACATAGCACATTTATCAGCAAAAAACATAAACATAACAATTATGTAAGCAACTGAAGGGTGTTTGTGAATACAGTATGTGTTTATGTTCTCCTCTCCTTTATTTGAATAGGTCAGCGTGTGTGTGCGTAAAAAGTATGGGTGCATGAGCATGTACTGTTTCGTTTTCTCATGCATGTTGATAAAATCAGATGTTTGCTGTTCATTCTGCTCAGCGGAAACAGTATGTGTGCATCAGTTTTCCATTTGTTATTTTGACTACTAATATCTTGGCTGTACGAGATCGTGTTGCAGCATTCACAGATATACTGTATAAAAATTAGGCTGTATAGATCTTGTTAATGAGAGCAGTAGAAGAAAGAAAAAGAAACTTTTGTAGCAAAAATGTCATGCTTTTAATCCAGACAGAAAAAAACAACAAATAAATAAATAAATAACTGTAAAGAAAATAATTGGCTGTGAGATTGATGTCCAGTAAGGGGTGTGATGTAAGTTTGATGCTCTCTGCTCCATTGCTCTCCTTATCTACTGCCTGTATGGACAGTGCCTTCTGGTTCATCAGACAAAAACCCACAGACACTCACACTCCCACACATGCTCAAACTGTTAATCACCCAGACTCTCAGTTCCTGCCTGAAACTCCCAGAGAGAGGAGGTTTTGAATTTGGTAGCACCAAGTCTGACATATTTCTGCATGTCATGAATGCCACGGAAAGTGAAACATTTATCAACATAATACAAGCTGACTGAATTGATTGTCTGGAGATAGGATAAAGTCAAACTGTCCCTCCAATTGTTGATAAAGGTCAAGAATGTCAAACAGGAGCCGCTCAGAGATAAAACCAAGTGAAAGCAAGGTCGACTTAAAGTGTAACATTATGTAGCAGACAGAGCAATACATCTGTGATCTTTTCACTGTTTCATTGAGGGTTAACTCACAGGCTAACTGTAATGTTAGCAGTGCAGGAAGACATCAACTCCTTATGTAAGTAATATATTAGGAATTAAATAATATTAGTAATAATACCGTAGACTGTAAAAATAATAATAATATAGAATAATACACATGTAAAATATGCATGTTAGCTGTGTCTACAGCCATGCTAGCAGCTCTGTGAGGCTGTTCCTCATGCTAACACCAGCTTGCTAACATGCTAATGGAGACAATGCTAACATTGTGATGCTGGGTACAATGCCCATTAATGTTAGCTTAATGTATTAGCATGCGGTTAATTTTTCTTGTTTCTCTTTCTCTCCGTATATTATTGATAAGACTGTGAATTTTGTGAATATTTTGTTTCAGCCAGAAAATCAATAAAATTATGTTTAAAAAAATGTATTAGCATGCTAACGGGGACAATGCTTAGCTTAATGCATAAGCATGCTAACGAAGACAATGGTAACATGGTGAGGCTGAGTACAACATCCACTAACGTTAGCTTAATGTATTAGCATGCTAACAGTTGCTAAATCCTAAGTGCAGCTTTGGTTGGAAGTTTCATTAGTTTTCCAGATTTTTGGTCATAAACTAAATGTATCAGTAGGGACTGTTCTTTACTTTACAGGAGTACATGAGGAGGGGGGTGGCTAGGGTGTGACTTTGTTTTTTATTTTATTGTATTTGTTTTTTTACCCTCCCCAAACTACAAATATTTTTCGTTGAGCCTCCCTGAGTGACTGGTGAAACATCCATGATCCTTCCTCCACCATAATTAGATTTTTAAAACTTACGCTTTGATGTGTGGAAGTTAAAAGTTAAAAGCTGAAGGCAAAAATCATGGTATTGAAAAAAAGAAATCTTGTTTTTTCACTCCTGTTGTGCACATGCAAACTTTATTTTGGGCCAAGTTTTAAATGAGATGTAAAATAAAGTGATTCTGATTAAACAGACCTATTGCTTTTTTAGCTCAGATCAAGTCTGACAAAGGCATTTGTGATGTGATGTGCAAGATGTATCGAAAGAACCATCAGAAATTGAAAAATCCATCAATAAATTTTGTTTTTATAGTTTCTGGCTATTATCAGTGGTGGCCCTGGCACATTTGGTGTCCGAGGCAAGCTGAGGAGGCGTGGTGAGGCATGAACCCAGAAAAAAGGCCTCTCTATTATTTAGTAGACTTTGCTAGTTATGTTGTTGTGGCCTTATGTCATAAAATAATAGTAGTAATAGTACTAGTAAAAAACAGTATGAGATAAACATTTTGATTTTTTTCTTCCCCCATTTGTGGTGCCCCGCATGGATGATGGTGCCCTTAGCATCCGCCAATACTGCCTATACCGGGTCCATGTCATTGGTTCGACAGCCCATTGGTTTGACATCCCATTAGTCCGACCGTCCGCGGTGTTGCACGGCTCGCCGCGGGCGTATGGTGCGCCTCAACCGGCTTGAGGCGGAGCAGGCTCACGGCTTATGTGTTTGTCACTTTCTTTTTCATTTTAACCCACACCATGATCTTTTCCTGACCCTAACCAAGTTTTTTTTGTGCCTAAACCTAACCATACCTTAACCACAGGGCATCTTGATGATTTCGGAATGGACTTTGTAACAATGAGTTTAATATGGTCGGAACAATAGGATGTTGAACCAATGGGCTGTCGAACCAATGGGCAGTTCCCGCCTATACCACAGGCTGGCACTGGCTATTATGAATGGTGAGAATTTGGTAGTTGTTTTTTTTTAAAGAAAACATGCCAGTGGCTGGTTAAATATATACAAAACACACCCATTTAATTTTGTATGCTCCTCTCTTAAGCCAAATTAAAAAAAACATAAGTTCCTCCCCAGTGCTTAAAAAATTATTTGGCATGCCTCCCCCTTTATGCACCACCCACTCAGAAGTAATGAACAGTCTTGTACTGCTAGCACAACTAAAATGTTAATGTTACTTAAAAGTAAGTAGGACTAATGTAAGTGTTAAGTAACTAATTAAAGTATTGCACCCAGGGTGTCTACAGGTCCTTCACTTTGACTAACTCTCCTGTGTGAAATTTCACATTTCTGATGTCTGATTTTTGAAATCTTTAAGCCCATCTAGTACCGTCTTTTACTTAATACTTGCACTTACCTGTTGGCAAGATGTAGATTAACCACTCTAATAATCATATCCCTACATAAAACCTACCACTGCATGGGACCAAAATACTTACTTTTATACTTACCTGCAATGCTTAAATAAGAAAAATGTGATTTTTTCCAGAAGTCAGTCCGAAATTTGGTTAACAATAATCTCATAAAGGTCTCATGAAGTATTAAATTTAAGTCCTTGGTAACTGTAGACACCCTGATTATGCCAAAACATGCTTAAAGTATTAGAAATGAAAGCACTCATCATGCTGAATACCCCCTTTCAAAGTGTTAAAGGCTACATTAAATTACTGGATTATTATTCCTTACAAATGTTTGGAGGATTTAATGTTTTGGCTGGCGGAGGTGGCTACTGGAAGGCAGTTTCATCATGCTTTAAAAACTGATGGTTCTGTATGTTGAATGTTAATGTACAAGATAACTAGAGCTGTCAGATACATCTGGTGGAGTTAAGCGTGCAATATTAATTATTATTTTATAATAATTTTGGTGTAGTGAAGCCATAATGTAGCAGAGAATGGTACTAGTGCCCCAATTATAGTGCTGTACTTGAGTAAATGTACTTGATTACCCCATTGGATTGCAGAGAAACTGTCAGGGGACATAGTTGTGTTTTTTTCTGTCACCATGTGTTTCTGTTGGCCGGCATTAAGTCATAAATTTCTGTTTTTAGTTTTTGCATGTCATGACTGAGGGCCCTTGGCTTCTCTGTGTGTGTGTATGTGTGAGAACAACTGTGCATACCCAGCATGCCAGTGGAAGAACACTGCATTATGAAGTTTCCCTTTTGGAAAGCATAACCATCACATTTTCACAATTCTGTGCCATACAGCGAATTCCCAGTTTCTCATATCAAGAAGCCAACGACGAAGCTCTTCATTTGCGGCCTTCAAGATCTGCTGCCTTCTCTCTCGCCTTCATCCGTCATCCTCACCGTCAGCTTTCCCACGGCTATTAGAACTTGTCACATCCTGATAGATACTCAATGGAGCATAGTGCACACACACATCTGAACACGCGTGTAAACAGAGGCGAGCACGTTGCGTCGATGCATGCATGCATGCCAGGCTGAGATTAAGTACATCCAGTTGCACAAGTATTGAAGCATAGACGCACACGTGCACGTGCGCGCACGCACGTGCACACACAGGGACAGATGCACGCTCACACCGTTGATCAAAGGAGCTGTGATGTAATCAGTCTCAGAGCTTTGCGAGCATCCCTCATTAACTTTCACCAGAGGCTTTAATGAAAAACCACTGGAGGGAATCTCCGCTTTCTCTCCTTCTTTCCCTCCTCTTTCTCCCTCTCTTTCCTTCTCATCTCCTTGTTCACTCCCTGCAGTATCTGCTCGTCCTCCCCCTCATTCATCTTCCATACTGTGCCTCCCCCCTCTCCCTCTGCCCCAGTGGCTGGCTTGACTTCCGCTGAAACAGAGTAAATATTTCCCATGGCTTATCTGACCGCTGGCAGGACGAATATGACACAAAGTGCGAGGCTCTGCTAATTAACACACAGCCTCCATTCCTCAGGTCAGAGGCCCCGGTGGGGACAGTTAGAGCTTTAAGTTTGACACCTCAAACACACTGGTGTCCTGTTAATTATGGTCAGGTATGACACATGGTTGTGTTTCTGCAGTCACTGGAGACGTAGCTATTTCTCAAACTCACATCTTGACTTGATTTTCCTAGCTTTGGCCTTTTCTGGTAGAAACTCTAGGAGGGAGGGAAAAAAAAGGAGGGATAAAATGAAAAACAGAGAGAGCACGTTTCTCTTATTCTCCCTCTCCCTGCAGGCTGGCCTGTGTCCAGGTACAGTCCAGCCCCTTGGTAATGATGGAGGCGTGACGTGTTAGCAACTTCCCTGTTGTGCAATCATCAAGAGGCTCTTGGGGGCTATAAGACCCCCAACCTCATCTGGTTTCTCAGAGCCTTCACTCTGATTTCTACATACACACACAGAGGCACACACACAAACACAGAGGCATGATATGGTCTGGGGCACTCAGCTGTGCAGTTTCTATTAGAGGGGTCGAGGAGCAATTGTCAAGACATGGACTTTAGCCAAGAGAGACACTGAAAACGGCTTGACTGCTTTTGGACTGGATGCCTAATCACTCAAAGGTAAAATTAATTCTTTAAATAGACTGAAATTATATACTGACTCTAGTTTGATTTGATCATATCTCAATTTTAATTTAATTTAATAAAGCATCCAGAAGCTTATTTCACTAATTCAACTGTCTTAACATAATGTCACATTATTTTTCTCATTGGAAAAAGTTATTTAAAGATGTAACCTCCTACATCTTACTGATTGCCTTCTTTAGATTGTATTTGTTTTTTATTTATTCTATAATTAATGCATTCCCCTGGTGCACCGGACCGTAATAGGTGATTTAAGATTCCTGTAAAACAATTGCAACTTAAATTAAGATGACACTTATTCATGAAATGTTTCAAAAACTTATTTCAGTCATTAATACACAATCGATGTTTCTAAGGAACCCATTAAGCAGCCAGAACATTACAACGCCCTCATATGTATTTCATTACTGCCCAACTTCAAGAGTGGTGTAATGTATTTTTGCTGCGATTAGTTATCAAGTAGGACAGCTAATAAACACTGCAGCCAACTAAAGATTACCATGCATTACTGTGTCCGTAAAAGGCAGCTGAATTTTGAATGCCGTCTGTTTTGTTTTATTTCCAGCCGACCTTGGAAAACTGAAAGGAGGGAAGTGAAATTGTGTGGCGCAAGGGTACATCCAGTTCCATAATGGCAATCCCAAATGACCTCTCCCTTTTCAACTCCACCTCCTCCCTTTATTCAGCAACAAAGATTGAACCTAACACCTCTCTGGCCCCCTCTGCTCCCCACTGCCCGGACTGGCCTCCCATACCCATGACTATAGTTATCCCTGCCATCTACAGCGTTATCTGTGTGCTGGGAACCATAGCCAACGCCCTGGCAGTGTGCGTTTTGGCCCATGCCAGCACCTCAAGGAGAACTGTTGCTAACACTTTCATGCTGAACCTGTGTGTATCTGACCTGCTGTTCCTGCTGTCTCTCCCACTGTGGGCTGTCTACTACTCCCAGGGCTACAGCTGGCCCTTTGGTTGGGTTGCCTGCAAAGTCTGCGGAGCTCTCCACAATCTCAACCTCTACGCGTCCATCTTCTTCATCACATGCATGAGCATAGACCGCTACCTGGCCATCGTGCATCCGCTCCGCTCCCAGAGTGCACGAGACCCCAAGCGTGCCCGGCTTACATGCATCCTGGTGTGGGTGCTGGCATGTGCTTGCTCGGCCCCCATCTTTTACCTGAGGAACACTTACCACCTGGAGAGGCTTGGCGTGGAGGCCTGTGTGATTGACTATCCTGATGATACCTGGTATATGACCCTGGTCTGGATGAAGATGTGTCTGGCCTTTCTGCTGCCACTGCTTGTCATCTCTTGTTGCTACTGTGCAATAGGTAGACATTTGTTGGCTGATACAGGGCTGGTAAGAATGCAGAATGTATCACACCCCAACATGCCCTCTTTTAAATCACTGGAGTCCAGGGACGGCTGCAGTAGACCAGACAGACCCCCGACTCCCTGCGTGAGCCCCAGCTTCAGTGCAAGCAGACCCCTGGAGGGCAGGGGGCTGGAGCGGGTGTTGTGGACAGTAGCTGCTGTGGTCGTGGCCTTTTTCCTCTGCTGGTTCCCCTTCCACTGCGTGACCTTCTTGGATGTGCTGATGAGTGATGGCTGGTTGGATGGCTGTGGGATAGACTGGACAATCCACAACCTCACCCCTCTGACCCTCTGCCTGGGCTTCTCTAACTCTGCCATCAACCCCGTGCTATACTGCTTCATCGGGAACCATTTCCGAGGCCGTCTCGGGGGGCTCTGCAAGGGCCTGTGTGTTCGTATGAAGGTCCGTGGCGATGATCACAGCCAGAAGAGGGGCTCCTTTAGCACCAGGCTAAGCTCCTTCTCCCGAAAACTCAGTGACCTGAAAGACCTGGCGATTGTGGAGCCCTCGGGTTCTGCTTAGCAAGTCCCCAGAAGGGAGACTTTCCCCTCACTCACTTGGTCTCACACCCCAAAGAGTGATGCCAGTGTCAAGTGACTGCCAAACTCCAATAAGCATGAATGTGTGAGACGGAGCTGTTACTATAACTGACTGAGTCAAAGTCCAGCAGAGCTCCATTCTGCCCTACAAAGACAGGAAAAAAAGGACCTAAAGAAAACATGAAGCTGAGGGGAAAAAGGTTTAAAGGAACAGTTTGCCCTAAAAACACATATATTTCCTCTTACCTGCGGTGCTTTTTATCAGTCTAGATTGTTTTGGTGTGAGTTTCTGATGTTGGAGATATAGGACGTTGAGATGTCTGCTTTTTCTCCAATATAATGGAACTAAATGGCACTCGGTTTGTGGTGCTCCAAATGCCAAAAAAAACCCCAACTGCTTTTGAAAAACTCAACAGCAAAGTTTCTTTCCAGCAATCATGACCAGGTTACTCAAGATAATCCACAGACCTTGTTGTGAACAGTTTCATGTAGGAAATATTTTCTTTCTACTGAACTACACCCGGGCGGCACGGTGGTATGGTGGTTAGCACTCTCGCCTCACAGCAAGAGGGTTGCCAGTTCGATCCTGGGCGTGGGAGCCCTTCTGTGTGGAGTTTGCATGTTCTCCCCGTGTCAGCGTGGGTTCTCTCCGGGCACTCCGGCTTCCTCCCACAGTCCAAAAACATGCAGATTGGGGACTAGGTTAATTGATAACTCTAAATTGTCCGTAGGTGTGAGTGTGAGCGTGAATGGTTGTTTGTCTCTATGTGTCGGCCCTGCGATAGTCTGGCGACCTGTCCAGGGTGTACCCTGCCTCTCGCCCGATGTCAGCTGGGATAGGCTCCAGCCCCCCCGCGACCCTCAAGAGGATGAAGCGGTTAGAAGATGAATGAATGAATGAATGAACTACACCCATATCATGGCACAGAAGGAAGCGTGTACTCCACTCATGGACAAGAAGTTTGTGCTCATGACTGCACGGTGATAGGGTTGGTGGGTGTAGTTAGGTAGACAGGAAATAGTTCCAACATGAAGCTGTTCACAACATGGTCTGTGGTTTATTTGAGTAACCAGGTCACAATTTCTGGAAAGAGACATTGTTGTTGAGTTTTTCATATATACTATTTTGGTGCTTTGAGCACCACAAGCTGAGTGCTAACTAGTTTCATTATATTGGACAAAACCTAGACATCTCTACTGATGATATCTCCAATACTCAGCAACTCACACACATAAAAAAATCTAGATTGATAAATAGCACTACAGGTAAGAGGAAATATATGTTTTTTCAATTCTGTAGTGAACTGTTTTTAAAAACACTTTTTTGTTTTTTTAAGTTTTGCAGCTAGTTTGCCAAACCGTGTAACAGATAATTTATATACTTCACGCCTTTAAAGCTGCAGCAGTCAGCTGTTTTTAGTGAAATAGCTTTAAAGAATGTACTGCAAACAACCTGCACAGCAGACAGAAACAGTTGGTGACGAGCTGGTGAACACAGCGCAACATTTAGCAGCTAAGGAGCCTCATATTTTCCACAGGAGTTGGTGGAGACCAAAAACGGAGTGTGAATATTGGACTTACAAATTTTACAAGTTCTCCGTATAAACTTTAAAGATAAATGATATGTTGGTTTTTATGTTCACAAAGTTCTCCCATGTCAGTTACAGCTACTCTGCTAAGCTAGGCTAGTATTAGTTTAGCAGGACCAATTTAGTTGCTGTTACTTTATCATGGTTGGAATTAGCTTCTGCCTCATGTACATGGGATCATAACTTGATATTAAGATGTTTGGTGACCATAATAGTTTTTTATCACATGAAAACAGGCATGAAGGAAGAGGTACATTTATGTTTACCTCCTGTAATGCTAGCTGTAGCTATCTCAACAGCTAGCTTGTTTTTAAGCTTCATTTTGTAGCTTTGCAAACTGTGATTTCTCTGAAATGATAACCAAAGCATACTATTTTATATGGTAACACAATGTTATTGAGGTTACTCTATTTTGAATGCCTAGCTACTGCATTTTGGCTTTGTACAGGCCAAAACATTGAAAGACAGATGTAAAAGGATAATTATTAACCAGTCATAGCAATGCTACCACTACTGTTCTTTTTGGGACAAAGATATTATATGTGTAATCATGTAACCTGTAACATTTTTATTATATTATTCTGTAAAGACAGATTAGGAAAGTAAGAGTGACTGCATTTCTTTGACTGAATAAGAAATAAAGTGAACAATATTTCCCTATCAGTGCCACTTCTTTGTTGGGTTCGACCTTTCTTTCCCTAAAACAGGAGGTTGCTGAGTTTATCTCAGTTCAGAGACACACATGCAACGATTTTGTGAAACTGATTCCATTTATGATTTTTTTACTTTCCCAATCTCACCCTCCAACAGCTGTGACTCCTGAGTTTCCGCCCCCCTGGGAATGAGAGTGCGGGGATTACTGTCGGTCCGGCAGATGGGGATTCAGTCTCCCTCTTTTTCCTCCCCTCCTAGAATGCCTCACATGGATTCCGTACATATCAAGGCCAGATATCATAATCTCATACTAATGTCCTTATGAAGCATTCCAGTCCAGCCAGTTGTGTTGGTCGAGGGAGCCGCCAGCTAATCAATGATGTATCTCTGTCTGCTATTTGTGTCCAGTATAGATCCACTGCATTCTGCATTGACCCTGGCCTGCCTCTCTGTGAGCTCAGAGCCGAAGGGAGTATGGTTTAATTTTGTTTTGCGCTGGTGGAGGCTATGGGAATATTATACACAGGAATGTTGAGTGGATAATAGTAGATGTACTTTTCTTTGTGCCTAAACGGTGAAGTGGTTTTGCTTTTCCTTATTCCAGACTTAAAAGCAATACAGCCTAAATGTTTTTAGAAATATGGAAGACAGGGCACTTTACTTCAGCTTACTTGCAGCAGGTGGCTCCTTATTGATCTTGAAAAGCTTGCCACTGGATGGCGCTAAAGTGCTGTAGAAGCAGTGAACAAGATGCCACTGGCTGCTTACCCAGACAGAGCCCCAAAGTCCCACTGCTCATGATCTCTCTGAGCCGAGGGAAAGATGGCTCTGACACAGACTGATGACTCATGTAGGATACTGAATGTATAAAAACAGAAATCTCCAACAAATGCTGCATTTAAAGAGAACTACCAGCTCAAAGAATGCACTGAATGGCACAATCATCTGGTTTGCCTTCCTTGAAGGGTCCTTTGCAAGGAGCATCTGGTGGTCTGAAGGACTCCACGCAGTCGTGACCGTGGTGTGAATGAAAACCAAGAATAATATACATCTCAGCACGTCTGAGCTGAGCTTAAAGTGCCAGACGCCGTGCAATCATCTCGGTAAAACGAGGACGGCTGCAAACAGTCAATATTTTAATCACCATCTTTAATTTGACACAGCAGAACTTTCCAACTGACAGGACAGATTGCGGGATGAGTTTGTCGCAGCTCCGCAGTATGTTCATGTACACAGCTTCGTTAGCTGATGTTCCACAGAGCAGGTGTGAGTGTCCTTGACACACGTCTTAAAGAAGACAGATCAGTGACATGTGACTGAGAACATGTGCTACAGTGTGGACCTGTGATGATGATAAAATATAAGCTAAGAAAAGGGAACACTTTAAACACAAGATGTCTGCAGGTTTACCACAAAATGTCTCTCACATATCATAATGTAATGTGTCAAAGTAGTGGGCCTCATTGTGGCTTATTAATGCTTATTTGAGTTGAGAAATATGAGGCATTGGTGATATTTTTCTAATTTGTTGTGGAAAGTAGCTACTTTACCCAAGTGTGGTGCTAAAGTATAATGCTGAGGTACATTATACTAATACTACACTACATCTCAGAGGGAAATATTGTACTTTTCCTCCACGTGTCGTAGCTGTAGTGACAAATTTATAAATAAAATGCCCTGTTCACTGCTTTGTGACCTCTTACACAATCCCAGAACCTGGCTGTAGGCACTTCTCATGTCTTAGATGTGTATGCGTTGTTAGCAGCTCCACCAAAACCTCTCAGATTTTTGTATTTAATCAACTGTTCAAAGACCAAAGAGTTAAAATGATCCAATATTTCATAAAAAGCTGAGACTAAATAAAAGTTAAAAAGAGAGGGCATTTTTTAAAAAAGTAAACTACCTAAAGAAGTTAAAACTAACTCCACCTGCCACAGCTACAGCAGTAAAATGCTACTGACACACTGATGCATGATTATCAACAGTAATGACGTCATGTAGAACAACAATCAGTCACAGAGGACATTTTACTGCAGAATAAGTACCTTTACTTTTCATACTTTAGGCACATTGTGCTGATGATGCTTAAGTGCTTTTACTTAGGAGGGCTTTTGAAGGTTGTTACTTGTAATGGAGTACATGATTGTATTAGTACTTGTGCCCACTGTACATAAGGGTTTTGAATACTTCTTGCACTTCTGTTTCCTGCACAGCAAACCGCACATCTCTATTCATGGAAACTGTGGTGAAAATAGACAGTGTAAGCAAACTTCTGTTAATAAGAAAACAAAGTGCAGCCTCCTGATAATTGAGCTGGAAACAGTATAAGTCACTGCATAAGCACAATATACATTTTCCTGTGTGAAAAGAGTGATATTGCTTTTTTTTATCCCCCTCTTGTGCTTTCTATTGTTGTGGAAATATTCAGTTAGAATCTTTGAAGTTATTTCCTGTTGAAAAATACAATCATTTCCTGAGAGATACACAAACCCACATTTTAAGTGTGTGTGCGCACACATGTATGTGTATGCGTGTGTGTGTTGTAGTGAGAGAGGAAGGCTGCGCAACGAGCCCATAAAGGTTAGAGGTTAGAGAGAGCTGCTATCAGTCTGAGTAAGAAAGTGGAAAATCAGAAAGCTGGCTCGCAGAAGCTCTGGCTCCCAAACGGACGTTTGAAACAGCGAGAACCAAAAATCAAATGAGAGGCTGGACAGCTGCCTCACCTGTGTTCCCAGTCTAGAGGATACACAGTGAAGACCAAAAGGCTCGCTCGCAGTAAAAGTTGAAGGTGAGAAAGAGCGAGAGAAGGTAGAGGAGAGCTGGCACTTGGGAGCAGAACAAAAAGCATATCTGGAGAGAAGCCGTGATGGAAAACCTGCCTGTCTACCACGGACCCATCGGCAAGGAGGAGGGGGAGAGGCGGCTGGCCCAGGACGGGAGAGATGGGTGCTATCTAGTCCGCAACAGTGACTCTGTGCCAGGTGTCTACTGCCTGTGTGTGCTGTGAGTACAGATTGTGCAATATCTTTGCTTCTTTACTGAGACCTCAACACATAATCCTATTTTCTGCTATTATAGAGATTATTGATCTCCTCACATTTAAGAAAATCAAAGCACAAAGGCATGAAGTATTAACTGAAACAAAAAATACAGCGGCCTGTTATTTAGTGTGAAGTCTCCCAAGAGCAATAACAATGACACTGATTTCATTAAGCTGAAAGATGAACCCAGGGTCAAAGGTGTTTCTGTGTGTATGTGCAGGTACAGTGGATACGTCTACACATACAGGCTCCACAAGGACGACGCCGGCTCATGGGCCGCTGAAGTGAGACACTTTATTATTTTATTACTCGCTCTCATACTGCACCGACTCTTTCCGCACCCTAAAACTTTACAAGAGAGGCAAAAACAGCTGCACATCCGCCTCGCTTTGGTTGGTGTTTATTAGTTCTAGAGGTTGTTTTGGTGGCAGCCTAATTCAGCAAGCTGTGAATTTGAGGCAAACATGTTTTTTTTTTCAGGAGTGACAGCACTGAGAAATGGGTTCTTTTCCTTTAGCAATAACACCCTGTGAGATAGTCCCCCCCCCCCCCACCCTCCACCCTACTCCAACACCACAAATTTAAGACGCCACAGCATCAGCATATACTCCAGAGATGGGAAATGTAGAATTGCATTTGACAGCATTTCTGATGGGATATGTAATTGAGCACTGAGGGTTGGCAAACACCCAGAGATGTGAACGTATAGAGACATCTGAAGTCTGTGTCTCTCGCTGACAACTAAAGCTCGATGCTGTTGTAACTACATTTTACCCTCGCTCATTTTTACTGACAGCATCAAGCCAACAGACAGCAGGGGGAGAGGACTCGAATTAAACGGATTTCACTACAAGCTCGATAACAGTTTACATTATTCATGTGCAATATCAATCACTTTAATGAAATATTCCACGGGAACAGAGGTAACACTTGTGGCCGGAGACAGAAACATCCAAAGTGCTTTGCTTTGGAAAAGTGCTGCTTCTTCTCCGTTTGATTGAATGATTTCAAAAATGCATTGAAAGAACAAGATTTTCACCATTTCTCACAGCATGATTGATCGCACAGAGTGACAAACAAATAATGCTTTTCTTTAAAAGTCCTTACTTGACAAAATTACAATTCTTTGAAAGCTTTATAGTTTAGAGATTTTAAACGGACAGCTGTGGGCAAAGTGGGAAATTGACAAGGGTCAGTAATAATGCAAATATCCCTGAAAAAACTTGGATAAAATTTCACTCAATCCAAATGAAAACTGCCACGTAAAACCTTTGTTACCTCGGAAGATGAACTTTTTTTTTTTTTTTTTTACTTCTAAAAATGATCCTTGTGTTATTTCAGTTTTATCCAGTCACAAGTAAAGCTGTTGAGATACTGCTGGGACACTTAAAGCATCTTAGATGTCACACATAAATCCGAAAATAAATGCTTTTTGTTGACTAACAAAATATAAAAAAGAGCCCAGGGCAACTACAACCAGAATCTTCCTAATTTAGCTTGTAAACCCCATGAGTATAGTTTCCATGCTGCCACAGTAGTTTTCACAGCAATTACAGATTGGATTTCTTTTGCATCTTCTTATTTATTGATACCTTTTTATTGCCTTAAATGTGAGTTCAGTGTGAATGTGTGGACCAGATATATGAAAATATAACTGACATGCTTTCCTGCCCGCCATGCACCCGTGTTTCTGCCTCTATCTTCAGCATATCTGATGTCTCTTTATAAGGTGAATCTGTGAGAGCTCATTTCAAACCGGTCCCCGTTCTGTCCTCTTCATTTCCCCGTGGGGTTTGATGTGGAGATGGAGACGAAGGAGCTGAATTCTCCTCTGCTTTTTTTTTTTTTTTTTTTTTTTACCCTCTTGTGTTTCAGACCACTCCTGGTGTGCAGAAACGATATTTCCGGCAAATCAGGAACTTGATAGCAGCTTTCCAGAAGCCCGGACAAGGAATTGCCATGCCTCTGCTCTACCCTGTCACAGCTCAGAGACGGGCACAAACACACACAGAGGCACAGACGCCCAGTAATAGCCTGTCACCGACACACAGCAGCCCTAACGCTTACCTCCAGCAGCGGCCACCTCATGCTGCTCAGGGACAGAAAAACAGGAACAAGAAGGAGGTGCGGCAAGCTTTCGGTTAGGGACAAACCCTAAGCTCAGTTTTGACCTAATTATAAACAAAGAAACTGTTGCTGTTGCATGTCACATGCTGTGTGTGAAGTAAATGTCATTTTTTTTTCCAATTAACGAGCTCCTGTTTGTTAAATCAAGTCATTTAGGTTCTAGCTGTGACTCAGATCTCACTATCCTTCCAGCATCTCTCGCCTTGTTTTTCTGCACATGCGGCACAGAAAGTGCCTCATAACTTTCAGGGATGTAATGTGAAAAATTCAACTGCTGAAACATTAATATCCATCACTGCATACGTAAGTTGACAACAAATATTGTGCTCTGTTTTCTTAACGCAATTCGGTTATGTGAATGGCAAAGGAAATAAATGATATTGGTTGAAATAAACTCTTTTAAATGAGGTCACGCGTACACAGCCATACACACCCGAGCCTCCCTGTGACATATAATGTGGAACAAAAATTCAATTTGACATATTGAAGTACTGATTTCCGTGGAGAGAATGCTGACTGCTCGAGAGGAGGGGGGCGGGGGGCTGTCATTCATCTGATTGACATTACTGGCTCTTCATGAAAAAAATGAGAAAGACAGAAAGAGAAGGAAAGAGAAAGAGAGAGAGCATCCATTCAGCCTAGACGATTCTTCAGTGCAGTGGTCTCCTAGCAACCGGACCCTCCATCTTTTCACCGCTGAGATGAGGTTGGACAGTATCTAGCGGAGCATATGGTTTAGAAGGGAAGGTGCATCGCAGCCGATCAGCAAAGTGCTAGTCAGGAACGTATATCACCTGCTCACAGTCAGAACATATGCATTGTGCGGCTTTGTCATCCTCAGCCCAGGAGAGAAACACAAACAATTAATGGTGGGCAGATGGTGGAGTGACGGTGGGAGGGAGGCGAGTGGGGGATAGGCAGACGGACGGGGAGGTGGATTAGTGGTAGCTAGATTTAAAAAAAAAGAAGAAGAAAAACAAACAAACTTCTCTACTTTCTTTTTTAACTTTTTTTGGGGTGGGGGAGACTTGGAAGTGGTTCACATGTAGTCTGATTGGCATTTCCTAATGAGAGGAGACAAGCTGTAGAGAACAGCACAGCCAACTCCAGGTCCTGCCCCTTCTGCACTCACCACCCACTCGCTGAGCCTCAGCTGTCACATTTCTTCTTCCCTTCCTCTGTGCTTTTTTCTTTCTCTCTCTCTCTCTCTCTCTCTCCCCCTCCTCCTTTTTCTTCTTCTTCTCCTTCTTCTTCGTCTCTTCTGACAGACGCAGGTTTCTCATGCATATCTCGGTTTGAGCCATAATGATGGGTGATAATGACAGCACAGATTTGAAAGTTACAAACTCCCAGAAACAAGAACAAAGAGCGCACAACAAATGTGTGGAGGAAAGGCGCAGAGACGGAGAAGACACCAGAGAGAGAGAGAGAGAGAGAGAGAGAGAGAGCGAGCGGACGCAGAGAGAAATAATAAGCAACAATGCCGATGAAATCCCACCGTGCAATCTGGTAATTCACACATAATAACTTTAATCAGCATTGTAACCCAATAAAGTCAGATTTTTCAGCGAGAATATTTACTATAGCCATGTATAATTCTTTGCAAAAATGTAACTGTTTTTCTATTGATTAACAATACTGACACTTACTTATGAACAACAGAATTTCCAGTTGAGCACTTTTTTCAGTGTGAAAGCACTGGCTATGTACATTCTTGATTTTAGTATACACACTCATACAAACTACTGTTGGAGCACACCAGAGGCAGAAAACCAAGAGAGGTTTCCTTCTCTAAAGGGGAGTGTCAGAGTTGACAAGGCCTCTCTTACACAATATGTAAACGATAGTATATCCGAGGTAAACCATGTAGGAACTCAAATGGCAACCGGAGAGCTCTTGATTTCGAGTCATGAAGAGGATTATTCACTGGCAATCCTAAAGTCTTCATCTCTACAGTTCAGTGGATTTTAACAGAGTCCAAAATGATGAACAGTGTTGAAACAGCAAATGACAGACAGTCAGTCCATCGGTCCGTCGGTGAGTCAGTTGGTCGGTTGGTCAGTCGGTCAGTCCCAGGCCAGTCAGGATACAAAAAGCAAAGCCACAGCCAAACCACACTGCTTGTGCCACTGTTAGAAATTGGAGAACTGGACGATAATAATAAAATACCATCATTTTGTCACAATTAAAGGCATTTGGAAATCATTTTTTCCCCCAATCTCTCTTCTTGTTCTTCTTTGTCGTCGTCTTCTTTTTTTTTGATACAGTATAGAAACAGTAGAACAAATCAGAGTAGAGTAGAAACAGGCAGTCTTTGGTGGGGTGGGGGGCTGCTCAAGTGTCTCTGTTACCTGCCCCCCACCTCGCTTAGTGTCATAAAGTGGATGTTGGAGGGGCAGTCGGACAGCTCCGGCTGCTGCTCTATAGGCAGGGAGTAGTAGCCGTCGTAACCCTGAACCAGTCCTGCGGACAGCAGCTGCTGCTTCTCTGCCTCGCTCCACGCCCTGCTTCCCACATCCCCTAAATCCACCCGCTTCTTCTCCTTCTCCCACGCTCCCTCCACCGCTCTCTTCCTCGCCTCCTCCCTTACCCGCGCCCTCTCCTCCTCCTCATTCCCTCCATAGCGCACGCACAGGCACAGCGCCCCCTGCTGAAGAGTGATATCAGCGAATCGTCGAGTCCTGCCGTTCACAGTGGCGCTCATCTGAGACACACTCACATTCACCCCACTCTCCAGGACACGCCCCCCAACTCCTAACCCCAGAGCGAGGTCTTCCTCGATCGGCCGGGACTGCAGGAAGTGATGGGTGTCGCAGCCATGCACGGTGAAGCTCAGCCCGCTCAGGTGGACGGCACCATTTAAAATGGCTGCCACGCGGCGGCTGTCCTCGCTGGCTACGCCGATGACTTCTGCGCTGACGTGGCCGTGAGAGACGGCAAACCGGATGCTGGGGCCAAGAAGGGAGGGCCGGGAGCCGAAGGGAGGAGGACGTGTCGGCCTGTGGCAAGTTGAGCCGACAGGCTCTGAGACCAGGGGTAACCTCTGCAGAGAGATGAAACTCCTCAGCTGTCTCCGCAGCTCACACTGGATCCCCAAAACCACCTGTGGAAGAAAGTACAACTGGTTAACAAATAAATATTACACAGGTCTGAATCCTCGTACATACTGCAAATAATGTGACTTATCTTGAGAGGAAGAGCACATTAACGATGGCTCTGTTCCATTTGTGTGTTATAATAGCTCACTGGACACACACAGTGGGTCTTTTTAACAAAAGACTTTTGACTCGCCACAGTGGGAAAATCTGTAAATATTAAAATTAATGATAGCTGAACTTCTTTTGGCTGTGTCAGTTTAAGGGTCCTGGTATTGTGCACGTTGTCACACTGTTTAAGCGTTACACCACTGAACAGAACAGAGCCGTCATTAATGTTATAATTAGTAACACCTGTGCTTTTCCTACAATAACAAGTCAAAATGTCTGCTGTGAAGAGGTCTATACAGGAAAGTGGCAACCCTGAGTGGAAGGTAGCCAAAATTAATATCATTATTTTTACCAATGTGTTTCCCGAAATGACTTGTTACATCTGTGATTAAAAAAACAAAACATCTGTTAGGGCTGAGCATATTGTTTGTAGCCGTACTGTGATGAATTGATCATACTGTGTAATTAAATTAACCAAATTAATAAAGCAGAGAAAATCAATTGCACAAAAACAAAATAACAGAGTTGAATTAATAAAGTTATTGTTTCTCATATCTGCAGAGTTTTGTCCCATGCACTGCGTGATAGTGGAATGGTTAATTGAATTGAACATAAGTTTATTTTGCATTTTTACATAAATTTACTCATGTTGTGATACGCAGGACTGCAACTAACAGCCATTTTTATAATGGATTAATCTGACGGGTTTTTTTCTGTTTATTCTTTAAGATATTCAATTTATCGTGATGTGAAACAGATCAAAGCAGCAAATATTTACACCTAAGAAGGGGGAACCAGGCAAAGTTTGACTTAAAGAGACAGTTCAAATTTTTTCGGGATGTATGATGTACTTATCTACGGCCACTGTACAGTAGCAGTCGTTCGGCACACCTCCAGTTTGGAGAAGCAGGCTGGAGTACTGTGACAGAAGCTAAGCAGTGTACTGCTGTGGATGGAGGCAGCAAAAATTTGTATTTTGGCCAATTAGAAAATATCATTATCAGTTTCAGTGTGCACTATGTTTAGAATATTTTTACCTCTTTACCTCGACAGCCTTTTCCCAATGGGGAACTGCAGCCATTATCTATGTTGTCTTCAAAGCCACCAGACTCCACTGACAAAAACAGTAATTTTACCTTTCAGAACACAGGAGCTGCTGGTCTACAGCTGCCTCAATCAGTTAGATAGTTTGTGTTACTGTGTGACTTTGGTGGTTTAAATGGTTACTGTGGATTCACCAAAGTTACATAATAACAAACAAACTAATCGATTAAAGCAGTGGTGGACCAGCAGCTCCTGTGTTCATCAAGGTAAAATGACTGTTTTTGTCAAGGGAGTCTGGTGGCTTTGAAGAGAGCACAGATAACGGCTCTAGTTGCCCGTGCAGAAGAGCTGTTTGACAGCAAGATAAAGTGGTAAAATTACAATAAAGTGATTACTAAAGTAAGTTTTGTTGCTGCCCCCGCCCACAGCAGTACATTGACTTCTGTGGCGGTACTCCAGCCTGCTTCTTCAAACTGGGGGCGTGCCAACTGACATCTACTGTAGGTAACACACTGACTAGGGATAAGTACCTCACACAACCCCACCTCAAAATATCCAAACTTGCCCTTTAAGTGGCTTTACTGACAATGTATCAAATTTCAAGTGTTCATTTTCTATTGCTGAATTGGTTGATTTCCTAATTATTTCAGCACTCAAACTGATATTAGAAAACATTCTTTTTAGCCATATTGCCCATTAGGAAGAACCCAGATGAGTCATCGAAAATATTTCACTGAGTTACAGAAGGAGGAAAGAGGGGAACAAAAATACATACATAAACATCTTTTTTTTTAACATTAACATTTATATTTTGAATATACCAAGGGATAACCAAACATTAAACGCAGGGACACACAATTTCAAAGAGCCTTACCACTGCATGTGACTGGGGTTTGTAGTGGTAGAAAGCTCACCTTGCTGGAGTCCCAGTCCTGTGTCTTGGTCTGGGTCTTCATCAGTTCATATGTTTGTTCCATTCTACCCACTTCAGGTTTCGGGAAGCCTGGGACAACATTATGAAGCTGGAAACCAAATAACTGCAGCCAGCTACCAATGTCTGGACACACACACAAAGAAAAAAGAAAGAGAGAAAATTGCATGGAGGGAGAAAGTTAGAATACAATGTGTATACTGTGAAGCAAACAAAAAGTCATAAGGCCACAGAAACAACACCTCGTACAGGAAATCACACAATATATGAGCATAATACGTGGCAGAGATGGTTCGGCAGGTGTTTCCCTGACAAACAGATTCTGTAATAAACAATCCTGCTGCAGGAAAACGTGACAGGCCAAATGAATGTTCCATTAACCAGAAGGACATACGCCTCCTCCGACATCCTATATTCATTCTCCTGCGTTCCTATTCCATCTCTTTCCCTCACTTGAGTTTTTGTTTGGTCTCTCGGGGAAACAGTATGTTCTTGACAGACAGAGGGAACAAAACATAACAGCCTGTGTTAAAAAAAAACAAGTTGATCAGAGACATGGCTGTCCTTTCTGTTGCCAGTACATTCTATCTGTCACATCATTTCTTTCTGCCACACAGCTCACCTGTGGTTAGCTGTGGGCCCTGTTCACACACTCTTCATGGCAGATGTTTCCCATGGAGGAGTGTGTGTGTGTGTGTGTGTGTGTGTGTGTGTGTGTGTGTGTGTGGGAGTAGGTGCTACTGAGTGAAATGTGCGAGAGCTGTAATGTGGCAGCTCGTGTGAGTCACTGATTCAGTGTTGTGCTGGTGAGCGAAGGTGTGTGTGTGTGTGTGTGTGTGTGTGTGTGTGTGTGTGTGGCACTCACCTGTAGTAAACTCCGTCACCTCCTCCACTCTGCCAACTGGGCAGTTATTCTTGAAGGCGTACACGTTAAACGGTTTCGGCTCCTTGCTCAGCTCCCCCCATAGCTCGTGATTTGGCGATGTCCATCGACCTGCTAACGTGTCATAATCCCGCCTGCCCAAATGGACCAGCCGTGTGAGAGGATCGTACAAGCCCCCGTGGAAGCCGATGACAAGCTGGAAGTCAGGGTTGGTGTCCTGATAGACCTCTCCGTAAGGGGTGTAGAGGATCTCTTTGACCAGTCGCCCCTTGCTGGAGAAAACTGCTCTTGGACTCCCCACACTGTCGCAGGCGACATAGTACTCCTCCCCGCTGCTCAGTTCCATGGCGATGAGATGGCCCTGAAGGTCGTAGTACAGTGACGTGATCAGATTGCTGCTGTGGTTGTACAAGTGGCTGACCCTGGTGGGGTGTGACAGATCAGCATAAAAGAACTGCAGCTGCTCGCCCTGGCTGCTCTTGGTGGCCACGCGCCGACCCAGCCCGTCATAGCGATACCACACGGTGCGCTCAGTCACACGATTGAAGACACGGGTCAGCAGGCCATTGGAGTTGTAGTCAAACAGATCATTGGCTCGCTGGCGGAGGAAGCCGTCATCATCCACGCTGTACTGTAACTCACCAAGGTGTGTGATGCGGTCTCTCTGGTCGTAACGCAGTGGCGTCAGCCTGGAATTTAACCAAACGGGTATGTTCATTGATGGCATTAATTATTACTGTTGTGAACTCATAAAACAACATCTAACATAAATAAATTAACAACAGTTTACAGCCATGCTGGCAGCTCTGTAAGGCTGCTCCAGAGACAGTTCGGAAAACAGACGGTGAGTAATTTCCTGTATCTTTGTCTCCTGAGTTTTTCCACTGCCCCTTTAGGAGACTAGCAGCAGGTCCTGAGTCTATTCATTCTAATGAGAGAAGTGAATGTGAGCACAGATTATGATTGATTGTTTCCCCCCATATTGACTGAAGTAAATATTAGACCCCCTTTTTAAGCCACATAACTTCTGAACATTCTGACACTAAAATGACAAATCAGGAGAAAATTAACTTTGTTTGAGACCCGTTTCTGTCTCTCAAGATCTGGCAACAACTGACAGGATCTTGTGCTGGGTTGATATTCGCTAGCAGATAAAAACAAGTGGCAAAAAGCCCAAACATTCACTTTGTACTCTGTATAGTGTTGTATTGTCTTGAATCTGCTTTCATCCATCCACACAACGTTCACAACACTTCAAAATGAGGGGGGAAGCAGAGGGGGAGAGACAACCACGCCCACTTTACAGAGCAAAAGTGTATACCATTTCATACCATTGGCACAGCTTGTAATGTGTCAGCTTAGCTATAGAGCTTATTTGGCTGTACTTAGAGGTACTTTGACCAAGATGCTAAAGTCAGAATGCTAACATGCTCACAATAACGTTTTTTTGTTTCTCAGATGAGTTTGGTTGTATTAGTTATTTGATGCTATAAAAAAGTGTTTTGATGTCATTTGTGCATAATGGTGTACACATGATCAATGGCGCTGCTTGCGATTGATCTGGCACAGACTTTGGCTCCAAATGACATTACCAGCACAAGATGGCAGCAGCAATATCCGGGATATTTTGGCTTCAGTTTTGCACAGGTGAGGTTGGTGGATACGTGTCGTCTATTTTACATACAGTCTATAGGTTTACCATGTTCATCATGTTAATATTTTCTAGTTAGCACTTCACACAAAGTACAGCTGAGGCTGGGGACTGTCCATTGTTCCAACAGCTCTTAATTTCAAAGCCCCAATAGTCCAAAAACAGTCTCACTGGACCAAAAGCCCATTTGTCAAAAACAAATGCACATTGCTCTGAAGGGTCATGTCTCCAATGGCCAAACAGAAGCACAATAATGTGCTAATCATTATGCAGAGTGAGGTCATCGAACCGTTTGACTATAGCTAAGGCATGACCCGCCATTCTCTGCCTCTGATTGGCTGGTATTTGTTGCCTTTGTTTGCTGGATAGGTTAAATTTAGGTTTGAGGTGTAGGGGTAAGATTATCAAGGTAAACCAGCCAGAGGCAGAGAGAGGCGGGTCATGCCTTCGTCATAGTAGAAAGGTCCAGTGCTGTCATTCTGCATAATAATTAGCCATGTGTTTCTGTTTGGGGACGTGTGTAACCTATTTGCAGAGAAGCAGCCCTTCTAATCAATGTGCGTTTGTTTTCAGGACAATGGGCTGCTGGACCAATGGGCTTTTAAGCCAATGGGACATTTTCGGAACACTGGGCTTCAAATTACGAGGCATTGGAACAATGGCATGGCATCCTGATACTTCCATCCCTAAAGCCATGTAGCTAGAAAGACTAAATATAGTCTAATAGCACATGCGGTACACTTGTAATGACACATTCATTGCTGTTAAAGTGCTCGTAGGTACCGACTTACCTAGCACTGGTCCCATGGCTGAGTAGGTTAATGTTCCCGTTGAGGTCGTAGCTGTAGCGCCACTGAGGCCGCTCATTAACCGAGGCACTTTGCAGCTGGCTGTCTGCATCGTACTCATAAGTGTAGCGTGTCACGTTGTTGTCCACGCCCACCCTGATGTCACAGGTGGTCGTGCGCCCTGCCGAGTCATACTGGATGGTCATCCAGTAGGCAATGGATTTAAGGATCTCATACTGGACCTCTACCACCTGGCCGTAAGAGTTGAAGACCTTGGTGTGCTTCATCAGATGGGTGGTGATCACCTGGACAACAGATGAGATGAGTTAGCCATGCACCTGAACACAAACATGTAGGCTGAGGGAACTTGACAATGTAAGTCCATTATTCACTCTCCTTTTCTCTGTGTTGGTCTCCATCAACTCTCGAGGGAAATATCTGGCTCTTTAGCTGCTAAACGCTCCAATATATTAACCAGTTATTTGCTAACTTTATCTGTCTGCTGTTTAGTGCTGGGTAGCTAAGGTTTAATGGGTTTATCAGCATTGGGGCAGTTGATGAGAGCTGTGAGAGTCAACCAGAGTGGTTAAGCTGTGGGCAATAAAACCAAAACAATGAGCGGAGAGATGCTAAACAGCTTCGTAGAGCATTGAGGGAACTGCAGAGCTGGGTGATGACTCTGGTTGGGTTCATCCCTATGAGTCAGTGCTTTTACATCACACACCGATTAATGTAGAAATATTGATTAGTGCAGCTTTAAGACAACATGTAAAGCACAATTTGAAGCTGTTATAGTATATCTTCTGCTTACCTGGTTGAGGTCATAAAAGATGACGCTGAACTTCCCAAACTGCTCGACCCGTCCTGACACGTCCACATAACGGTACAGATCAATGGGAAGCGGGGTCTCGTTGATGACTGCCTGCATGCTAGTCACTCTGAAGTTGTTGTAGCTGTAGTCAAACCTTGCGTTGACCAAGCCCTCTTCGCTAAAGCGGAAGATTTGCCGACTTGTCAGGGGACCTTTGCAGAGGAATCAGAGGAGTGGTTTCATGTGAGAAATTTGCTGATATTTTAAGTATCAGAGGCACACATTAGCATGTGTATGAACTAAAACACACAGCACACTTGCATTTGCACACACGGCCGTCGCAGTTGGCCATCATGCCGCCTGTACAAGCCTGCCTAATTAATTCAAATCAAGGACTAATTCAACATCATTAACACAGACACACGCAGTGCAATCCATTCAATCTTAACTATCCCCACACCTCTATGGCATTTCCAGTGGTGACCTTTAATATGGAGAGATAATGAAATCTAAAGACAATAGCCATGATGGGCCAATGTGCTCCTTAATGTCAGAACATCAACTTTAACAACACCATTCATCACCTCTGCTGCTAGCTACTACAGCTCATCCTCCATTTGGAAAAAGGCCTGCTAATGAAACACCATTATGGTGCTATTTGAGATGACTCTGATTGCAGTTAAAATGACTAAGTGTCTAGCTTTGGAGACTGTAGAGAGCTGGATCAGCATTACATCTTCTATTTTTATTTTCTGTGGAATGTTGATTCTAAACCTGCGCTAATGGGGAAATGGCAGAAGCACTGAGAGTGAGGTGGAGGCTTTCTACAGCCCTAGGGAACTCGCAGTCTGTTCGTCTCGCTTCTCTAGCTGTCACTTCCCCGAGCTGTCATCTTTCCTTCTCCTTTTCTGTTCCTTTTCTCCCTTGCCTACCTCTCTATATCCCTGTCTCTACTTTTTTTTTGTGGTCCCTACTCTTCCTTGTCTCCTCTCAAGGGACAATTACCACTATCTCTCCTCTCTTCAAGGCTCCGTTTGTTCTGCTGAAATGAGATCAGTTAAAGGAAGGTGAGAGTCTATTCACAGTGAGGGCAAAGCGATAAACACACACACACATACACACACACAGCTGTGCCTCGCAGATTAGTGACACCTGATCATGGCGAGCCAATCACAAAGCCATGTGAAGTGAACCAGCGGCAGAGATGAGAGCGCTCTCAACGACCCTAGAAAGACTCTGTAACTTGAGGGAATTGGTGAACTGTATTAACAATGAAGGTTCTCTGAACATATCTGCTGCCACAGCTAAAGGGGCCCATTGATGGTAATGCTATTACTGGGTAATACTGCAATTTATGAAGTGCAATGTCTTTCTAGCCAATTTTCCGAATCAGAAGTGAAACAATCGTCACGTTATTAGGGTTATAATTGATGGCCTCAGGTGAGATTTCAGGATTTTCCTCTCCTACGCACACATGTATGGGTACAAACATGAGAAAATGTTCATGTGCAGGCAGCACAAATGCAGTATACCCACACTTAGCCCACCACATATTAGCTTATATTCATACATTCCCTTGTTTACTTTGATCAGGCAGCCTGGTTGCGGAGGTGAGAAAGAGATAGCGCGGCTCGGAGCCCAGGGGGTGGTCTCGTATTTAAAGCTGTGGTAGACCACAGTCTCTTCCACTCTAACATGCCCGGCCCTATTCGCACATCTAACTGTGGCTGCATCAGTCTCAGATGAAATAGCACCACGGCTGACTCAAAGCCAAACTACAGAGTTTGATACCGCCCAACAAATCTGGCTTAAGACGCGCAATCATGCAGTCTAGTCACAGTACAAACGCTTTGAGTTGTGCTCTTAAGACGGTTTTATGCTCAGGGAGATCCTTTTAAATTATCCATTTAAAGATGACTCATCGCACATTGTAAATATTTTAAATTTGTAGCCGTTGTGCTGCGAGAGCATGTGTATACGTACCTGTCTGTCTGTAGCGTATGGAGCTTATGAAGCCATTATGGGTGAGATGAATGGTCTTGACAGTGCCAGAGGCCTCGTCGTAAGTGAAGGTCACCAGGGTGGAGTCATAAACCACCTCAGAGAGACGTGCTGCTGGTGTATACCTTGAGAGAAAAAAATGTAAAATGAAGAAAGGAACAATATAATACAACAGATGATATATTACTAAGCTATGTCAGAAGTGTGGAAAATGTAAAATACAGTAAAATATTTGAACTTCAATGTTAAGTAAACATGCTATACACCTCATGAATAATACAAAAATCCCTCGGGCTATTAAGGAACAAGTTGCATCATCCCTTAACGTTTCATCAAAATCAAACCGGCTGCTGTGGCAGTTATGGCCTTTCAAATCTCAAAAATGGGGCCGTTTATTATCCTGTCCCCATCGAGCCAATGAGTATTAAAAATGTTAAATGCCAGAACACTGCCCGAATCAGTCCTCCAACTTTCATCAAAATCAGATCATCGGTGTCTGACATAGTGTGATGATAAAAAATGTGACCTTTAATCAGTCTCCCCATTAGTCCAATCAGAGTCATTTGTAAGGACAGCTGGGTGTGTGGCACGTTTTGTGTCAGCTAGACTTTAATAGGGCTTTTAAATATCTGAGATTAGCCTTTAATTATAGCACCTTCATCAAGCTAATCAGTGCTATGTTTTTATATGGCTGACTATAGTGCCAAGATGCATAATGCCTCAAAGTTTCATCAAAATCCAACCGCTAGTGTCACCTCTTCCACACTGCACTGCCTCCTCAAATTAACCGATAAAACCAACAGCCGGTGTTATTTCTGCGATGTGTGCTGCACCTGTAGATGACACTGCGTCCTGTTCCCAAGTACTGAGTCCTCAGCAGCCGCCCATCCAGGGTGTAGTCCTGCATGAAGGAGGACTGGCTGTCGGGAGGAGTGTATATGTTCCTGTAGTAGCCAACGGACAGGAGCGACTGCAGGGTGTGTTTCACCATGCTGGGCATCGTCACGGCAACCAGACGGTCCGTTTGGTCGTACTCAAAGACGTAGCGCCGCTGGCTATGCAGGAGCAGCATAATGGACTGCAAGAACACAGAAGGATGCACAGCTGAGTTATAATACCATGGCTCTGTGGTGTGATGAGCCTTTTCTGTCTCTGTCTGGTATATTCTTTAATTTCAATGTCATGCGGTGAAAATGTCTGCACTTCAGAGACAACCTTGGTTTTAACCAAAGGACCATTCATTTTTCAGTTAGTCACTGAAGGCCGTTTAATTCTTAAACTAAACAAACAAAAAAAAAAAAATCACCATAGCTGGAGCTCTGGGTTTTTTTCAGCAGTTTTGTTTACTGTTGAATTTTTCATTTTACTTTTCAGGCTGGCTTTAAAGATCTGTGCCTGCAGTCCTGTAGACATTTGAACAGTTTGAACTGCAATAAAACAATGTTGTGTAAAAATACCTTTATATTTAACCGTGAGGTATAATATTAATGTATTAATAATACATACAGGTGTTATTAATTTCAAGATGGTTCTGAAATATAAGCTCATTTATGCTCTAATTTTGTCTTGGACCAAAATCTGACACGAAATAGATTTCGGGGCTGAATATCATTCCATTAAATATTTCAATTAATTTCAAGGACGGAAATTATAGCTTCTGGTAGTTTTCATCTTCGTCACACACTTGAAAGAACATACCTCTTTACATGTTTTATCCCCTTTACTAAAAAAATACATGTGCCATACAGTATTTCTAACCATTTTTCAAAGCACTTTCCGGAAACTATTGGTTTCTTTTCTTTTCAGCACTCTGTGAAAATCAAGTTAGAAAGCCTTGAAACTTGCTTAAGTTATGTAATTCATCACAATGAACATCTTGTCTGCTTTCACCGCTCTCAAAGCTATGATTCTGTTGTGTAGTCATGCAGCTATAAGTGCAGACTGATTTAAAAGCGTCTGCACAATAACTGAACTCCGACATAATCGTCACTGCAAATTGATTTTCATAGACAAGTAAAAATGAATGGAACCCGATGGCTACTTCAAAGGGAGAAAAAAAAACATTAAAGGATGGTTGGCGGTATAGTACTGTATATGATTTGAATTTGTTATTTTCATTTCACACAACAGAGGTGCTTTTTTATACTTTCACTGTTACTTTTGCTTTCAGCTGCGATAACCTTGAAGCAGTGAGCAAAGGAAGAGCAGATGTGTTAGATTTCTGCGAACAGCAAAGACAAAAACAAACAGAGTGAAGCCATCAAACAAATCTCAGCATGAAACGGGTAGAAACCGTCTAACACTCCACTCCCATGAACATGTTTTCTATATGTGCAGCACTTACTTTGTCTGCGTATGTGTAGCTCCAAATCTTGCCGTTGACCCAGGCTCTGGACACCACCCGGTCGTTCTCATACTCTAGCCGTTCAGACCAGTCTCCACGGTGAATGGCTGATAGCAGTCCTCCACCAGAATAGCTGATGTTTACCTCGGTGTATTTGCTACTGGGGGACCAGACCACGGGCCGTCCCAGTGAGTCGTACTGAATGTGGAGGGTGAACTTCCTGTGGTCATCATAGATCTTCCCTACTCTGGTGCTCTGATCAAAGTCTATGGACAGTAGGTTCCTGTTATGTGCCTGAAAAAGAAAATCAGCAAAGTGTCAGCTAGAGGGAGAACAAAATGTAACTTTTTTGTTTTACTGCTTTATAATCATCATCAATTCTAAATAAGGCCACAGACATACAAATATAAATGAAGTGGCGTGTCTGAGACAACCAGCATTTTCATTAGTTTAGATGAATTAATTGTGACATTTAGAACAAACTGGACCTGCATAATAACAATAAATTGCCTTGTGAACAAGTGAAGAACCGAGGCCCGGGGACTGCTAATTAATTAGTACGCATCACATAAAATGTCCTTATGAAATATTCTGTTTGTGCCGTGTACTTTCTGTGCCAAGGAAAAAGAGAAGAGGAGTTGCAGTCGGCGTGTGATTTGTGGAAAGTACAGCTAACGGGTTCCGAGTCACTTGACCTATCAGCTCGCTCCTGGTGACGTCATTAATCATTCAAAACATCTAACATGTTGTGTAACAACAAGCTGTGGCACGGTGCAGGTTTGGCACAAAAACAAATGTAACATCCACTAAACAGAATACACTGAGAAGTGACATTTCTTTGTTATTGTTGATGGGAGTGTGCAAAGGTCAGATTGCACAACTTGTGGTTAACTCGGAGCACTTCCAGGGTGTGTGATGTCAATTTGACCTATTCACACAGGGGTTTCTATGATATTTGGCTGCTGTTTGGATGTTTACTTGTTACCACAGTGTGTTAATGCATACTGTCTTTGTGTGGTGATAAATCTAGAGAAGTGGGTTCTCTATTTCTATTATCAGAGTTAGCTGAAGAATAAGTTGGTGATTTAGTGGTTTACCCTGAGCCTGCGTTCGTAAGTGCTGTAGTTAGTCTTGCTCTGCTCCTTCCGCTGCCTCCACTCTATCAGGCTGGGGGCATGATCTCCAGGCAGGCTGATGTTGCAGCGGCTGGCCGTCGGACTTACTCCTCCACCCATGCCTCCGGGGAGGAGGGGCTCCGTGATGAGTGACAGCTCCATTCCACTCGCCAGCGTCACAAGGAAGGACCCATCAGCGCTGACTCTGTATGAACTCTGAGCATGGTCTGGGGGTCGATTGCACGAGCGGGTCACAGATACACAAACACAAAGGCACACAAAACCACAAAAGCACACAAGGACGTCAATGTGTAGCAACAGATGAAAAAAAGTGTGAAAAAAAACATCAGTCACTGTCTCTCAAAAAACGGTCTTGAGAAAAATCAATAAGAGAGATACAGTAGCAGACTACATGAATGCACTGAATACAAGTCTGGCTTTCTGTACGGGCGCTTTGTTTAAATTAATTGCTAAAATCTGAGTGTTTTTAAGAATTTTTTCTGCAACATTAGCGCTGTACTCTATCTGCTATTGTATCTTTCGAAAAATGTAAGCTATTCAAAAAGAGAGCAGGAGAAAGAGAGATAGATGGACAAATAGTGAGAGAGAGACAGCAATAAAAAGAGGAAGAGACAAAGGAGGAACGAGAGGGGGAGTAAAGGAGGGGTGCTTGGCTTTAGCAGATTTTCACACATTTGCAAAGGTTTCTCAGAAGCTGTTCTTTCATTTCTACAGTACTCAGTAGACTAAGATTTGATACAGAATTTACACATGTAAATATCACTTTGTCTCATGCCTTTACCATTTCTAAAACACAACTGATAAAAAAATTGCAAAAAAATAACCATAAACTATATTTTAACCATAAAATTTAATGCAGCTAATAAACTAGATAGCAACTTCTAGTCCCTTCACTACTATAAAACCTCTTTCTGTACATATGGTTATTGTTGGCTCTGAGGCAGGAAGAGACTCAGAGAGTTTGTTGGTGGTGGAAGTAAAAACGGGGGGGGGCACTTTAAAATAGCGGGTCATTTCAACTCTTCCCTGGCAGCTCTGTCATACTGTAGCACCACGCACATGCCTGCGTGCCTGCGAGTGTATTTGCGTGTGTGTTGGAGAAGCTTTTCTCTCCCTGCAGTCTTGTCATTGTGACAACTGCTAGAAAGCAATTAAAGGGATGACATGAGAGGAAACTGCTCCCATGAGCGGCTTCTCCACTCCACTCTCATTTTCTCCTCTTCTCATCTCTGCCCTCTCTTCCATTTTTTCCCGTGGTCGTTAAGGCGTTTCACAAGTCAGTTGGATCTGCCTCTTTTTTGTAAATACAAAAATAAATTGTGCTTTTTTTTTTTTACTGCCCATTAGTATGGTTATGTAAAGAGGTCACATCAGATCCATATGTGAATTATTTATAGAAAGGAATAAATCCTTTTTCAAAGTTGTGAATCTCTCGTGCACACATTCAGTGCAGCCAGTGAAGACAAATGAAAAAGCACAGGTCAGTGTGTCTGACCTGACCAGAACAACAGCCACGTTACTGCAGTTTGCCAGTCATACATTTTTAAACATCACCATGCCCTTAGCCATCCTTATATATCTGTGTATGTTGTCTACGGCTTAGTTCCCTCCAGATGAGTCATAAACGGCCTTTTGGCAGGTTTGTGGTAAACTAGATGGGGGTGATGCATTGTGGTGAGGCCGTAGTCTTTCCGAAGTGTCAACATTTGAATACATGGGAGCATTACATCTGTGCCGCCATATTTGGCTCTGTGTAAGCTCCTTAGTCTTCTCACAGTTACCAAAGCTCCTACTGACTAAGGAGGTGTACAGAGAAACACGTGGCAACGCGCCATGACGCTGTACCTTGTCTGAACGTGTAGATGGTGTCACTGGCAGACAAGTTGGTGCTGGTGACAAAGTTCTCACGGTTGGACGCCTCGACCTCCACCCGAGACCAGCGTTCGAGGTTGCCGTGGAAACCACTCACTTCACCCGTGGGGAGGGTGATGTTGGTCACGCGGCCCTCGCTGTTGTACCTTCGAGAATAAACACAAAGACGGTGATGTACAAGCACAAACACGCACAGATAGCTGTCCCCCTTGGACAAATGAATACGGCCGTACGCTCACAGGAGCACACATACATACTCACTATCACTCTGTTTTCCCCTGTCATACACAAACAACAGCACAGAGTAAGTGTCAACTATGATTTATATGTGTAATTATCCAGCTGTGGAATTTGAGACAGAGACTCGGTTGGCAGTGGTGAATAATTCAGAAGGATGTGTTTTTGTGTGTAGTGTATGTGTGATACTGAACATGTGTGTGATCAAAGTGTTGCAGCGACGTCCTTCAGCTAATCAGCCACTTAAGCAAAGTCGGCACAGAAAAAAAAGTCTCTCCAGCTTCCTACAGTGATGGACAACCACCAGATGGCACTCACATTTCACAAGCTCTGTCTCACATTAAAACACTTTTGCATACATACAATCCCAGGTCCATACATGCATTCAGTGCCAAGCAACTATACGTGAAAGAAAAAGTGAGAGGGAGAAGAAGGAGGAGAACAGAAAAAAATGAGAACACAATAAGCAGAGGAAAAAAAACTTACTCATAAACAGTGGTCCAACTGTTCTCATCACTCTTGGTTGCTAGGAGACCTGTGTTGCCATGGTAAGTGATGTGGGCGATGTCATGGCCTTGGGCTGACACCTTCCTCAGTGTTCCACTGTTGCTAAGAGACAGCCAGTACACCTGTCCGCCAGGTAGTGCAAGCCAGAGAGGCACTCCGTGGGCATCTCTCCTCACCTGCAGGCCATGCCCGTCGCGACTCGTCAGTCCTAACAGCTGACCGTCCGTGCCGTAAGTAAAGTTGTACAGGTAGTGGCCGGTGATCAGGTGTTTGGTGAACATGTGGGAACCATTCTGTGGTGGCAAAGAAGAGAGAGACAGCTGTTAGGATTAGGTTACACCAGCTATTTGGAAATCCATTAATTAGTTCATAAAAGTGTCAGGTCACAGTTTATACAGCACAGTTAAAACAACTGGAGTCAACCAGAAAAGTGGGACAGTTAAAATGAACAGCACGACAATAGCGAGTAAAACATAAAATAAATAAAATATGAGACCATCTTGAGCTGGGGTCACATGTGAACACTTGACAAAGTTCTCAGAACTGCTTCTGTGGTGTGGACCACATTTTGTCTTGACTGCAGACAGACAGACAGACAGACAGACAGACAGACAGACAGACAGACAGACAGACACACACACACACACACACACACACACAAAGTGAAACAACACTAGCTGTCGAACCTTTGTGGCTGGTAATAACAAAGAACAAGCAGTGGCAATAGAGCTGTGTATTGGCAAGAATCTTGTGATATATTTATCGTGATACAGGGGTTACGATTTAATATACTGTGATATATTGTAAAACTGTAAGCAAGGAAATTTAGCCTTTTGCAATTTTTTAAAAATCAAATTAAATGTCTAACTTAAGGCCTGTGTTCTTTGTCTTCATGCTAGCGATATGTTGTTACATTGGAGTGGAAGAGTCAGATGGCTGAAGATAGATTATAACACTTCTTTCCAGCACTCAGGGGTTTAACACAACACAGAAAAAAACACTGCCACTATTTTTTGCATGTAAACTATTAATAATAATATTGATAAAATATCAATAGTGTTTTTGAGAACCAATGGAGTATCACAACACATAGTATTGCCATATTCAAGTGTATCAATGTTTTCTTACACCCCTAAATGGCAATGGAAAGTCACAAGGCAATGTCATAGCATGTTAACTGAAACACAACAAAACTTGTGAGATCAATTTTTGACAAATGCAAAAAAAATTATATGTCTTCAGTTTTGTCTTGTTTCTATCAATGGTGGGGATTATTTGAATGAAAGCAGAAGACTACAGACCCTTTTACTGTTTTTAACAGTATGATATTTTTTGGAGGGCAGAGCTTAGCTGGAGGCAAAACAGTTGCCCAGCAAGTTCTGTTTTCAACAAAGAAGGAAGATGACACAAGTTTCTCTGAATTCAATAGGAAATATTTATTCCGAGTACCAGAGCGCACACTGGCACAAACTGGACCCTTTGCAGCACTGTCAGAATGTACTTTTCAGTTATCCAGAGCACTGCCCTTTCGGAGTGGCAGAGCGCACTCTAGGCCCTCTGTCTGGGGAGATGGAGCAGTGTGATTTGACAGGATTGCTGAAGGTGGGAAGGCCGGCTATATGGTTCATTATTATGCCAATCTTCTAACGAAGGACGACACCTCCTCCAGTTTGTTTTGCTATCAAAGCTAACATCAGCTAATGCACTAAAAAGTTAGTGTTAAAGAGAAATCTAATATTCCTCCTAATACCTCCATAATTTCTGATTAGGTAGACATGATAACCCTTAATACACTAAACATTATTCATCCCTACAACAGGAAATACTTTTCCCCTAACCTGATATGAAGTGTGCGCTGCACATGCGGTCACTTGTGATGATTGCCTCTTCCAGTCCTGTTTTTGTTGACGGGCAGTGGCAGCGGCTATGTGACAAAATTTAAGTTTTGAGCCATGACTCATTCTATTTTGGGCCTGATAACACAGCAAGACAATATTTTAAGACTCTAATGTGGCCCACAGCCCTGCGGTGGTGAGTCGTGTTTTGCCTCCAGCTAATCAAATGAGGTCATCATGATGTCGGCCCTAAAAGGGTCTATTCCAAAGCTTTGGAGCTTCCACTGCAAAGGCATGGTCTCCCTGACCCACTGGCCTCAGTCAGGGAACAGTTAAAAGCAACTGTTGTGAGGACAAAGTTGGAGGAGGAGCAGAAAATTTCTGACTTGTACAGGGGTGCCAGTCTATGTATGGCTTTAAAAACAAAAGAACCTTGAATGAGAAGTCGAAAGTCCTTTCTGAGATCTTAGTGACAGCAAACTACTGTAGTTTCAAACTAGTGAATTACTAAATTGTGTTGCATGGTTACAACCTAACAAATGTTTTTGCTAGTAAAGACTTCAAAGCAGCTGTATAAACAGGAAGTCATTACTGAATCACAAGATGTAGCAAAAATAACACAACAATGTTGCAACAATGTTTTTTGTAATATCTGTGACATCTGATTATGCTTACCTAGCTGACATCATTTGGTCATGTTTTTAGTGTTTAGTTTTCAATATGAGCTATATTGTTAATTTTCATGGAATGTAATTTAAAATCATCCCAGGTCTCATCATAATGAAAGTGTCAACTAATGTATGTTGAATTTAGTCCATATCACGTGTTTTACTCTTCTCTCTAAATGAGTCAGGTGGCAAGCTAATGTTAGCTTTATCCAGTTAGCTAGCTTCTTAACAGCCAGCATTACACCAGGCAGTAAATATTCAGTAACAACTCATGTCAGGAGTAGCTTTTTTAAATTCAGTAATGTGTAATCTTAGTAAACACTTAACACATTACTTAAGTACAAAATATATCTATATTAATATATTTAGATTTATAGTATGGACCATTTCAGGATGACCCATTTTATTACACCTGCATATTAACAATAAAGTTCTTGAATCTTGAATCACTTGAGCTACACACACAAAATCATTAAGTTATCGTATGTATGTTATGTTGTCGTACATAAGATTTTTTTTATGGGATCTGCTATGGTGAATGTACATTTTCATATATGTGTTATGGCATGTGTTACGGTGGACCCAAAGGAAAATTTCCATATTATGGACAATGAAGTTTTGTTATTTGTACTAAAATTCATATGGTAATAATTGTGTTCATACAAATGTCTTATCCTCAGTCTGACCTGTACTGAGATATTGTACTCAAGTACTTATATATTTTACATGCAAATACACAAAGCTCAGGCACTGTGTACCTGGCTGAAGAGATAGAGCTCCTGGTCCAGTGGGGAGCTGATCTCCACCAGTCCGGCTGGGCTGGGCTGAGGCTGGTTGGGGCTTACAGCTCTGATCCGGATGTTGCCCAGATCAGCAATATACAGGGTGCCATTGGGGGCCACGGCTAGAGAAGAGGGAGCTTTGAGGCGAGCGTCGCGGGCGTATCCTCCATCTCCTGATTAGAAAAACAAAAAGATATTATTTAGATGACGACAAACTTTTTATCAACAAAATAGCGCAAGCAAAGGCACCCTTGGTTATGAACACACTGACAAATACAAATTATTCTTTAGAGAAGCAGAGAAGTCACAACTGGCACACACAAGGTTTGCAAAATATGAAGATCCCATGGTGCCGCTTAAACGTTTATCAGTTTAGCTCAGGACTTGGACTTGTTGGAATGACGTAGCTTCCCAATGGAGTTGATATGACCACCTTGATAGTGACCTCAGTCTTATCAGACGGTGGTAGTGGGTGACTGAATGCATTCAGATGTCTTTGGTAGCACAGCTGGATAACAGCCGGGTGAGGCCCTTTAGATGCTGTCAGCAGTAGGCCTGGGGCCTCTGATGGGTCTATGCAGGCAGCAGGGTGGCAGTTTATCTCTTGACAGCATGCACATTATGTGTGCGTGTGTGTTCTATGTGCGCGTGCATTCATGTCTGTTTGTATTTGTGGGTGTGTGCTCACATATGCGTGCATGTTCAAAGACACTGTGTGACTGTCTTCGGTGAAGGGATGGAAACGGAAAGCCTCTGAAGAGAGTAATCATCTGTTAACAGCAAGACATGATTGAAAATATGCAAAGTACAACCCAAGAAATAGGGATGGTTACAACCCATTGGCTTGTGGCATGGGAGAGACACTTCCCTCCATTTTGAATAAAAAAAGAGACTGATTTTTATGAGCAGAATTAAATGATAAAATCACATCCTCCGACACTTACAATGAAAGTACAGCCTAACTGTCAAAAAAACATTGGCATATTTGTTTCGTCCTTTTCGTCTTCCATTTATTACATTTCAGGTGCCCCTCCATGATACACCAAGCAGTTAAAAACCTTCGGCAGCTAGACGAGGGCTTTTTCTTTCACCAGCTGTAATTTAAATGGATTTGAAAGGTTTCTCTCAAGCTGGTTGCTACTGAAATTTAGCTGGAGGTTTTTGCGAAGAAGGAGCCTCCCATGAATACAAATGCATTCCCCGCCGTACCCACGCTCTTTCTGTATATCCAACACTCACAAAGTCAAATTACATCCACTTACTTTTCCATTGTGACATTATAGATAGTCATTTCTTTCTGTATATTGTTATCATTTACACAAACATCATTATCATAATTTTTCCTATTTTTTCAAGGAGAGTCAAAACAGTCCTTCTTAGATATTAAAATTCCATCTCAAATAAATAATTTAGACACATTCAAGTGGAGAAGAAAGCAATGGAGGAGACAGTCAAGAGAGAAAAAGTTCCCTTTCGAGCACTGCTAATAAAACTATTGGCCAGCAGGGACACACAGGCAGCAAGATGTAATCACTCAATATCAAGACACACTGACAATTTCAATTCGTTTAAGTTATGCCAAAGCTTTTCTTGTTTTATTTCCCTCCTTACACATCTGAACCAGGCCAAGTATGATATGATCTGATAAGACTTTTAAGTGCAGTTACAAGTTGTTTTTAGTAGTGTAATCCTATTAGACATAATCTAATACTCTAACATAGCGTGTGCATGTGTCTGATGACCCACCAGAGAAGCAGTCACAGTTGGGGTCTATCTTACAGTCACAGTCCGTGGGGGCTCCAGAGATAACCGATATCTCCCCATTGGTTGACACCTGTGAAGTGTTAAAAAAGAAGAAAAAAAAAAAAAACGTCACACACGGCTTACAAAATGCTGTGAGAGATTACTGTTCAAGAGAAGACAATGTTCAACAGCTTTTGTCATGTCTAATCTCTCCGACAAACATGATAACGATGGTCGTTTCATAAAAAAACCTGAGCTGGAAATACAGATTGATGATATTAAAATGAAATAAAAGGAAAATGACGACAGTGTATTTTGGCTGCATTTGTGTGCTGGTGTTTCAACCAAACAATCCGAGATGATATCTCAGGTGCCTTTTTTTTAATTCAAGGAAAACAAAAGAGTTTATGTATCTTCAGCGTGTGAGAATGTTCCCTATTCGGCCTAAATGGGCTTTGTTGACAGATTGATGAATCTTTGCAACTTGAAATCCAGCTCTCCAAACAAATTAAACTGGTTGTCCTGATGGAGAGTGCTATAAATGAGGTTTAATTTGTTTGATTTTGATAGGGTAATGCCTCTTAACTGGTCCTAGGAGAGCACGCAAAATATTTGCTTTCTTGTGGAGAGATAAGAATACGACTCTCAGGTCTGTAGAGCACCTCTGAAGCTCAGTAATTAACACGTGTCTTGTTTTTTAAAAAAACCAACAAGATGTAACTTGTTAATTAGAGAACTTTAGAGATGCTGGTAGGTGGAGTTTTTGTTACTGACGGAACCAGACTGCATCTACCGTTTTTCCAACCCACTTCAGACAAAACCACGCCCACTTACGCATGATGAAAGCGGACTGCCAGACGTCAAGGCCCAATGATTGGCTGCCCCTGGGCGCACTGTGAAACAGCACAGCTTGAGTTCATCAGTGGCTTTGAACACCACCCTTATCAAAAATACAGAGGAACTCCATCTCCTCTCATCTCTCTTCTTTGAGGTAGGACGTTGGGTTTCGATGCCCCTCTACCTCCCCTACCTACTCAGGCATGAGCAGAGTAATGTAGTATACGCAGTTCAGTGCAGCCAGGAATGCACAGATTTGTACACTGGTTAAACTAAACAACCACTCCACAAACGCAGGTCAGGTCAAGACTCAGCTGTCCACTTACATCTGAAGGAGATGGGACACTCCTTCGAGGACAGCCATGTTCGCGTCTTGGCCAGAGGTGAAAGATGGTTTGAAGGAGGCGTGGAAGGAGCCATCTACGTCTAACTGGAACGACCGTCATGAGACAGTGGAGGCGGCCTACGACACCACTTATCACTCACCTACAATGCAGTCTTGGGATCGCTCCCCAGATGACGTCACACCCATTCACACCTGGTCCCATCTGACCCTAACGACAGGAATGATAGCCAGGTGGGCCAACAGCCAACAGCTCACATGTGACCTTAACGACTCTGAAACTCAGAGCTCACATGTGACCTCAATGACTCTGTAAGGGTTGACACCCACATAGAGTTTAAAGCCTGTGACTCCGCACTAGTCATTTAGAACTGAAGAAGCGAAACGTCTTCAAGTACGTAAGCAAGTCCAGTTGCCTACAATATAGCACTTATAATTACCATGACCTGGATGACTGACTTCACCAACAAATCTCCTTTACGGTATGTGTCTTGTTCAGATGTGTATGCCTCCCCTGAGTTCATCTGTTTTTTAATAGTCTTTCAAAGGAAATTTTGCAGATTTTCAACCAGCTTTGTCATGGGCAGTGTGTGCAGATGAACGCTTTTTGGCTTCCCCCTGTGCTGCGAGGACCCTGGAGTTCCCCACTCATTTGCGGGCAGCACTCAGCCAGACTGTTGCTTGCACACTACTCACACTGCAATGACAGAGCTGGTTGAAAATCGACAAAGTTTCTCTTTGAATACTCATATTGCTATTTCCCAAGCTACTGTAGCTGTCATATTTTGTTCAGATGAACCTTCCCTGGCTGGACTGCCCACCCAACTCCACGCTGGATAAGCAAACTTTTTGGCATTTGTTTTCTGTAAGCGGCGGGGAATGGGCCGGAGGGACCATGGGTCATATCCAGTGGTGGGTTAGGTAGCTAGCTAGCAGCAGTTTTTTTTTCAGTGGCACTCCCTTGCTGTAGGATATCAGCCAATATGCAGCAGACATTTCGGCATGACATGGTGGGAAAAGCACAGGTGTTACTAATAACACCAACGATAGCTCTGTTCTATTCAGCTTTTCTAGTGATAGTGACGGTGAGCAAGCATGTCCGCTACCAGGAACCTGGGGAATAAAGCACCTAAATAGAATTCAGCCATCATTACTTATTACTTACTAATTACTTATAATTACTCATTACTTATTCACACCGGTACCTTTCCTACTGTGAGAAGTCAAAATGTGAAAAACGGCTATCATCGGACCTTGATGTCTGGCAGCCCTCCTTTGTCTTGCAGAAGTGGCCATGGTTTTATCTAATGAGCTGGAAAAACAATAGATGCAGCCACGCTAGCTGTTTGCCCCGCTTCTGTCTTTGTGCTAAGCTAACAGCTGCCTGCAGTAGCCTCATATGGTGGTAATATTCTCATCTAATACCTAATGAGAGTGTTTGTCAAAATGTTGTAAATTTGATGACCTTGGTTTGCATTTATCACGTATGTCAGAGTAGAAAATCAATCCCAACTGGCCAAAGAATTCTGCACATTTACTCCCTCTAGGCTAAAGGAGTTAAAGCATTTCATCAACATCTTCTAGGAAAATACTTAAATGTCCACCAGGATTTAGGAGACTGCAGAGTTCAGTTCTCTCCCGGCAGGAGGACATTCCAAAGGTAATGAAATACAGGAAAAGGAGCTTTTGAGTTAAAATAATGAGCAACCTCTTCAGAGACACTGACGTGAATTTAAAAGTCTTGTGACTTGTATGTGATAAAAAAACGCTCCATGCACTTCACTGAAAACAAACAGAGCTACACCAGAGCTAATTTGAGATGCAATGATTGTGATTTTAATACACCTCAAAGCTCCAATATCATGCATATTCAGTAACCTCCCTGCCTCCATACTAGATTAAAAATAAAATTCAACACATACTGGTTATGCATGTGTGGTCCTTGATGTTATGGCCAAATGTTTTGGGTGCGTGTGAAAGAGTGACATGCCTGGACCATGAGAGCAGACCAACAGCAGTGCCAAAGCGTTGCCTAAATATTCGTGGCCAAGGCACGTTCACATTTAATAGAGCTTATTATACTGAAAAAAAAAGCGAGACTTGCTGGCTGAACAGTACAAGATGCAGCTGGTGTCAGCCATTTGAGATGAAATGTAGCGGTTAATTTGTGTGTCATTTTTTATCAGTTTAAAATACATTGTCAGTCTGTACCTGTGCGCAGCTAGTTTGTCTTACAAGTGACACGATTTTCTTTATTTAATTTAGTTTTTTCTGCATCACCCTGTATCTGCATCCGCCTGTCAGCTTCTTGAATGTGTTGATTGCACATTAGACCCACTGAGAAAATCGTCATTAATTTTATTTCAAGGTTCATTGTCATAAAACAGTTTCATTTACTCAGATTGGAGAGCCTCTACTTGCTGCTGAGACTGTGTTGGAAACTTCACAAATAACTCTGACGTCCTCAGATTTTTGTCATTCCAGTTTCACTTTCTGTGTTAATGTTCCTGAGATGCATAATTAATTTGGGCCCAGAAATACCAAACATAAAATAAGAGGGATAAATACAGATAAAAAGACATCAAAAGACTTCATTGCCCTATCCAACATGGCTGCCCAGTCGCCATCAAAAGGGCATCTGAGGCATTTTATGTTCTTGTCTGCCTCCACATGGACTCAGCGTGGTGCTGCTGACCACAAAGGGACTATTGATTGAGTCCAGCAGGCAATATCTTTGTGGTGCTGGTGCCCAAATGCTGTGGGCCTGTGATAGCATGCTGCTAGCTAATGGAGCTAATGGACAAAAAAGTATTTCTTCTTAAAGTGAATACAGGCTTTTGAGATTATATTTTGGATGCATCAGGGTTTTGTATGTTGACCTGTAAGAGGCAGACTCTGAACACTTTCTTGCTGTACAGCATCTGTGACAACAGCAAACACTTTGACCACAATGATGCATGTGAAAGGGGAAATTAACGACATGAGGGATGGCTGGTGTTAGTTGCAACAGTCTTTTCCTGTTTGTCAGTTTTGCTAGAGATGTAAAGGACGTTCTTGCAGGGGCCCTTGCTCTGCGATTATTCAGAGGCATGCAGGGGCTGGACATCTGTCCAAAAGTTAATAAGAGGGACACAGTTGCAGATTTTGGAGGGTGTAGTGAAATATGATGAGGTGTAATGAATCAATGGCCACAGCAAAAATCAGCCCAGTCACCAGAGGAAAATATTGAAAAAAAGTTATGAATTGACATCATCATCAGAAGGTGGAGGGGATGTTGGATGGCGTAACACCTAGGCGAGAGTCTGCCAAGCTGCAGACCACTGTTCAAAACCACAAAAAACAGAAACGATTATTTTTGTTGGCACTGCTGCATCTCCAGCTATGATTAAGCAACCAAAACCGGAAATTTTAAGCCCAAACATGATTTTTCCGAACCATAACCAAGTGGTTTTTGTGCCCGAACATAACCACAGACAGTGTCACAAATTACATTTTTGACTCACTGGGCAAGGGGACTGGTAGATGAAAAAATCCTTCGGCCAAGAATGATTTGAAATGGTTAAAAAAAAAAAAAAAAATCGCCTCCTTTTGTCACATAAATATTTCTTTTAGTACATTTAGTACAAATTGAAAGAAGAGGCCAGAGCAAAATTTAGAGCAAAGTTATTTTGATATATTGAGTAACTCAACACCACAGCCTCAGTATCTGAATACGTTCCCTCTGGTAAACAGTGATGCTGTGTACATATCTAGGGCTTTTATTTTGAAAGGTAAGAACAGAAGAAGTGAAGCTAATGCACTCGCCGACGAAGTGGAAGGTAATAAAGATAATGTGTCCTCCGTGTTATCATTTTATTACCTTCAAACGTATGGGCGCAACGCCAGCTAGCAGCAGACCAGCAGCAAGTGATAGCTGATGTCCTCTACGATAAATAGTGGTGCAAAACTAGGCGTGTCCAAGATGGTCAGTTTAAGGTCACAGTTTATATGCGCTTGGAGCAACAGTGCAGTGTGCCCCTGCAGAAAAGATTCTCTGCATTGTTTTTAATTACATGACTATTTTGGTACAAACACTCACCTGTCAGTGTGGCGGATAGCCTTCTAAGATTTACACACAGAACAGAAAATCTACCCGCTTCAGGCGCTTGGCTGGTGTTAATTTCGGACCCTGGTCCAGAGTTGTTTAAACATAATGCGACGTTATGTTTCAACATATCTGCTACATGATAATGTACAAATGGCACATATCCGTGGTTTGCAGAAACATTATGCCAACATCTGTTCTGGCAATGCGATTGGCAAAGCTGCCAACTGCACTTGACTTAAGTAACAAGTAGTATAGAGCAAAATATTCATAGTTTGGATAAGTAAATATTTTGCTACTTGATTATTACTAAATTAAAAACATAACCAACATAAGAAAAATAGTGGCTTAGGGGATCCCAAATGTGAGAGCTACGTAGAAATGTCTAAAAATGGGAATCTGAGAGCTACTATCAGACAAGTTGATTTCAATTACATTAAATCCTTAATTGGCACCTACCCTACAAAAACCAATCAGAGCATCTCTAGCTAAAAATACCCTGAAAGTAACTAAGCATAGTATTTTTAGTGTCAGGGTGACCTGTTGGATGCGGTTGATGCGCCTCTCATCAGTCTCAGCGATGAACAGTGTGCCCAGGTGGGACAGAGCGATGGCCTTGGCAGCCTCCAGGGTGGCGCGCACTGCTGCCCATCTCACCAGGTGGTGGTCAATACCTGGGACCTGGCAGTGGATGGGGCGGCCAGCCACAATACGCACCTGAAGATTTTCTGATACCTGACATAAATAAAGACAAAAAGAAACATGTATAAGCTATGTAAAAATAAGACCGAACGTAAATCATTACAACTGCTTAATTTTGGTCAATAGAATCAGAAACTTACATTATACCACTGTAGATCCAGTGAATTCAACATTACCACACCTGAGCCTACTTCATCTAAGGACTCATTAAGTGTTCACAAGATAAACATTCAGACAGGCAATTCATTAATCCTGGAGTTTTTGGGTAATAAACAAAACTCAAGTGGCATTTTCCTTAAGACAAGTTTTGCAGAGACTCTTGACAGTGTGTTTTTCTTTTTTATCAAGGTGCTCTTTTCTTTTCTTTTATGTTTGGAGCCTCGCTTACTCTAAACACACTTTAAGTGACAGCACTGCAAATTGTGAGAAATATTTCATTACTCTTTCTTCCTCAGCTACATATAGTGCTAATGTCTCTCCAAGAAGCCTGAGTAGGAAACAGGGTTGGAATTTATTCACTAGCAAATGTGTTTTCTGTGTGTTTAGTGCTGTTTCTCTACCTGTAGGACAATGTTGTTGTCCAGGATGTAGAGGGAGTTGTCCAGCGGGTTAATGGCCAGGTCTGTTGGCCACTCCAGACGCACCTGTGGAATGACACACACATATGAAAACACAGACAATGCATACAGTGACTGTATTTCTATTGAAAATTAAGACAAGACAACAAGAAAGCCATGGTGACTATCACTCATGAGAGTCAGTTACAGGTGATACAAAAATATCTCCTCAATAACACAGCATTAGGCCTCCTGACCCTCCCTGCTCATGCAAAGGTCAACGGCGGGCAGGGAGCCTTCCCTGTGTTTATTCAAGACTCGCCTCGGCACTGTCGCAAATGTCAGCCAATAACCATGATCGCAGCAAGCTCAAATAGCACACCCTGCCCGCTAACGCTGTGGGGGTCAAAGACAGACAAACCTACACTAGCGCACAGCCACTCATATAACTGTCTATCTTGCACACACAAGCACTCAAACTGTGAGCTGTGGAGGTGAGGCGGTGTGTCTGAGGGATCAGTGAGGTGATTGATGACTCTGAGGATGGATTGGTAAATAAATGGATCATGTTAAATTGCCACTGACATGTCCAATTATAGGCACTGTCAAATGAGAGAGAAGAGGGTTCACTCTGAAATCCCATTTTAAGAGGTAGAGAGATTCATCAAGCAAGACTCAACTCTGTCCTTAGCCAAAGAGGACACGCATCAAATCTCCCCTGCTCATGATATTGAACTTTGCAGTAATGACAGGCCATCACTTTTGTAAGTTAAGTTGAGCTGTACACAGAGCAGCGACGGCTTTATTAAAGTCAAATTGAAACTAAAACAAGAATTCCCTGAAATATATATTTATTACATCCCTTGTATCCCCTTTGATTTGGTAATTGCACCACTTTAATTGGTGTTCTCCAGGAGGCATGGATTTTTAGTCCTGGTGCAGTATCTGTGTGGGCAGGCCACAAAAATAGCTCAGAACACCACTTACATTTCAACAGCCACACATGTAGTTAACCAGCATGCAGGCTGACGTTAGCCGTTGAATGGTATGATCTGTGATTTGGATCTACATTACTCCAGGACTCTATACTTTAGTTACTCTGTGTGAAGATATGATCACTGGGTGATGTACATAAAAAAGGAGGGGGAAATGTCTTGTATCAGCGTTCTTGGGACACACCTGAATTGTCACAGTTTTCCCCTATATGAGGCAACAGTTGTTCTTTTCCCAGAAGAGCAGATGGTGGATTTAAGATGTGATTTAACAAAGATGTAGAAAATAATTCAGATCTACCTGTTTTCATATTCTCACATCTGTGTGAGAAAGATGACGTTCCAGAAACATTTCTTTAACTAATGAACGTTTTATCTCATCCACATATAAGCAACTGTTGTCTGTACCTCTGTTGTCGAAGGGCATTATCATATTAGGCACGACTGATTCATACTGTGCCCGAGTACGATTGCCCCCCCTCTCCAATCCCCCACGTCTCAGCTTTCACAGTAGTAATGTTATTTGGTTCCCAAAGAACACTTGCATCATCATCTTCGTGACATTTTTGTTGTGCTACAATGCAGAAAAGGGCGCTGCCGACAGACACTGCTGCCCCGGGGACCATCATCTGTGGGGACCAGCAGAGCACCGAGGCAAAGCTCTGCTCCTGGCTGGACAAGGAGCTGCTGCTCTCAGGCGTAGAGCTCTTTGCCTCCTGCCAGAGCTCTGACTGCAGGTCGGAGGTGGCAGGGAAGCTGAAAGCAAATCTGAATCTGTGTCTGTCTGCGGCTGGCTGTGCTGCGATCTGATATAGAGCCATCAATATTCAATTGAGACTGTTTCCTTACAAACTCCTTGCAGTTTTGTTAAATGGCAGTCCACCTCCGTATTTTGGTATTGTTGGTGTTACCAGAATATATCTGAATTGTACTCAAGAAGACCTTTTCAAGTGGACACAGATGGCATCACATAGTCGGGTACATTACACATCGTTTACACTAAGTGTTCTTGGTTTTGGACTGGGATCCCTGATATGAAACCCCCCCAAACTGAGGAACTAACTCTCCTCCACATGGATGGCAAAGGTCAGCTCTCTTTGTTTTATGAGTTATTCTTAACATATTCAAAAGATTCATCTTTCAAAAGGCTTGGGGCATGAAGAATTGAAATAAAAGACAATATTTATTAAAGTTGCTTAATTTAAGGGCAAGACCTGGTCCATCAATACAAAATTTAGATTATTTCAACGGTTAAGCAAACTTATTTTTCACCTTACAGGTTAAATCAGATGTTCCCCAATATACCAGATAAATGTGTGGAGTGTAGAGAAAAAAAGGCACATTAATTCATTGTTTACGAGTGCACAAAGCTACAGCAATTCTGAAAGAGTGTGGTTGAATACATAAGCTTTATAATTGGAAAGAAATTCCTTCACAAGCCAAACTCTGTCTATTGGGAATATACCCTGAAGACTTTGCTGTAACTCTGCAGCAGTCACTGCTCACTGACTTTGGACTTTTACAAGCCAGAAGGATAATTGCACTATTATGGAGGAACATGGATATACCTTCTATTGGAATGTGGATAAAGGGACTGGCAGCCTGTCTCGCTTTGGAGAGACCAACTTGTATTGTAAAAAGGAAGGACAACTTTGCTCGCTTGTGGAGCCCCTATATGGAGTTTCTGGGAACTCATAATTTTGAATGATTTTAAGCTGCATTGAAACAATGTACTGCTGCAAGTGCTGTCATTATTATTGCTGTTTATTTAATATTTTTGCTTGGGTTGGGGGCAACATACACACCTATTTGTTATATTGGTCATGTTAGGGAGAAAAATTCAATTAAAAATGTTCATAGTGGGGATGTGTGTGATTAATTAACTAGACAATTAAGTGGCGCCAACGATTTCAAATGGCTCTTATAGTATACACAATATTATACAGACGGTGTATAACCTTATAAATTAAGTTTCAATTTTGGCTGTTTTCCGAGTATTTTCTTACTTTTAGACTAGTTAAATAGTCTACGTTTAAACTCCTGTTTAAACATCAGGGAAATTAGTCCTTAGGAGCATTCCTAGTTCATAGGCTATACAGCACATGCTCCAGTCAGTAGCACACCACAGAAGTTCAGGCTTAGAAGCTGTTTCCATAAATATGTCCAAAAATGTTTTAAAACTTAAAAAATATGCACAATAGCTTCAGCATCATTACAGATTATATTTCCTTGTACAAAAAGTGAGATTTCAAATTTCAGTTTGACTTTTAACTAAAAACTAAAGCCAGCACTTCACTATTCACGCTGTTCATTTTGCATAAATTACAGCAGTGGTCTTTGTTTAAATGTAGCTCTAGAAGTTTCCATCAATACCGACCTCACACTGGGGTCACAGCAGTTTATGAGAACAAACACAGATGGAGGGTGAATGTGAGTGGACACACTGCAGGGGCTGATAACTAACAAACAGAAGGATTGTGAGGTAACACGGGCCCCTTTAAAGACATATAAGAGCACCTCTGGGAATTCACCCTGGCTGAACACACATATTCACACACACATACACGGCCATACACAGGCGCTTGCCTCCCTATGTGTGGGCAGAGATCCCTCTATAGAGCCAGCAGTTCATCTATAATTCATCTTCTGCTCTAATAGGCCTGATATAAGTCAGCAGAGTGATCTGAGGGCTGGCTGATCAAATCTGTACAGTAGCTGTCTTTGGTCTTTGCCTCTCTCTCTCTCTCTCTCTCTTTCTCTCTCACAGAGACGCACACACATACACCTTCAAAAGGACATAAAGAGTTTCTACAGGAGAGGCCAGGCAATTTAGATTGACAAAACAGAGACTGACTGTAAGAGCACAACAAACAAGTAATTATTCTTGATCCGTCGCCTTTTTGGGTTAATTACCCTCATTACTCAGCACAAAACACATGCAGGAGTCTTATATTTCCACAGATTATCTAAACAACACTGAAATGGTGAGGAAGGAGCCTACTTTAGAGCAAAAAAATATGTCTCTAGCTCTCTCCCACTCACTTAAACCAGACTGCATTATTAGCTTACCTGGCTGATGTCCATGCGTGCATCACAGCTTAGCGGCTGCGTCGACATCAGTCCATTTGAGCCAATCACAGTGGAGAGCAAACCCCTCTCATTAATCTTCTGAATGGTGGTGCCATCAACGAAGTAGACAACACCTCTTTTATCCACTGCAATACCTGGGCGGGTGAGAGAGAGAAGCAGAATGAGCTTTTGGAGATGACAGAGAGGGAGTGCGTGGGGTTGATAGAACAAAAAGGAAGAAGGAGAAAATGTGAAAGAGAGTATGAGAGAGGAGATGGAGAGGAGTGAGTAAGGGAGAGGAGTACAGTGGAGAGAGGAGAGGGCTTCGGAGAGGCATCCAACTCAGTTAGACATTCAGCTCAGCAAGCGGCTGTCTTATCAAAGGCACTGCACCACAGAAATGTAATTATATTTCCATTCCAGAGCCCACTAAAGGGATTAGAACAATGCAACTGGAGGAAGAAGTTATTTGTCACATTAGATGTGAGCAGGGTGCCGCAGTGAACTTTTGACATTTGCGAGTGTGCATTATATATGTGCATCCATATTTGCGCTTGCGAATGTGCATTATATATGTGCATCCACAAATCAAAAACATGTGTGAATGTCTACATTTGTGCAGACGCTCGCCTGTATTTTTTGCAAAGCACATGTGAACGAAAGCTTTGCGAGTGTGCTTTGCCATGAGCAGCATATACTTGAACTCTCCTTGCAGCGGAGCTCTGCAGTAGACAGTGAGCGGAGAAAGAGAGGGAGATGGGCAAGTCCAGGTATTAAAGGTCAGGGCAGACTATGAATCATCTGTTATGGATGAGGGGCGACCTTCATCCCCGTCTCATCTCCATACAGAGAATAGCCCTTTGACTCAACTCCTTGGCAATAATATACCACAACTCAACCCTCACCTCTCATACCGTATGCCGCCAATTCTCCTTGATTGCTTTCACTTAGCATCTGCGACAATAAGCCATATTTCAGTATTCCTACCTGCCATCTCCAATGCATGTGCCTCACTGTTTGGCCATTTAAAAATACATTGTGTTTATGGTTTATCATTAAGTCATGTCAAGTTTATGTATATATCCCTTTATCCTGAGCATGCCTCATGCATGATTTAATAGTGACGAAGCCTACTTATATATACCCACGATCAATCATAAAACTAAATGGCGCAATACAATATGCAACAAAGGGAACCATAAAAAACAATCACATGAGATGAAGTAGTATTGTGAAAAGATATAAATAGGGCTACAACCAACCATTACTTTCATTACTGATTTATCTACCAATTATTTTGACTATTAATCCTTTATTTGTTTAGTCTTTGATTCTTTGCTCACTTTGTGGGCAGAGTAATAAGCTGAAACACAAAACATTTGTACCCTATAAATTTGGTGGAACACAGCTGCCCTATTGGAACATGCTAATGTTACTGACATGGAGCAATTCATTTGGAGTCGTATTTCTTGCCTCCTAATGAATGCAAGTCCAATATTCAATCTCCTCTTGGCTATGTTTTGGTGTCTAACAACTCCCGAGGGAAATGTCTGGCTCTTTAGCTGCTAAATGCCCCACTATGTTAACCAGTTAGCTGCAAACTTTGTTTGTCAATTGCCATTTGGTGCTGTGCGGGGAGCATACAGTGGGTTTAACAGAGTGTTTTCACTGAAAAGAGCTGCCTGCTGTGTGTGGAAACGAGGTTGGTGAGAGCTGCGAGGGTGAGCCAAAACATTAATGCTGCAGGTTATAAGACCAAAACAATAAAATGAACAAAAGATGATAAAACACTCCACAGAGCTGAGAGGAGCTGCAGAATCGGGTGATTATTCTCTGTTGGTTCATTTATACTACTGACCCCTTTCACATTACAGGTAATCATTGAAGACCTGGGTCTTCAACAGGGGGTCCACGACCCCTATGGGATCCTCAGAGTTACTGGGGGGGGGGACGACCAACCGAACCAAAGTTCTGTATGATAATTTCACTTGTTTTAAAATTAAAATTAACATGAACACAACAAATTATTAGTGAAGATGTATGGCTATCCTTGTATCCTTGGTTTCTGTTTGAAAAGCATCTGAGGAAGAGCTGTTTTTGGCTCGAAAAGTCATGCGGTAAATAAATACTCACTCTACTGGAGCTTCTTGGTGTGCGGACATTTTTTCTTGCTACACGTACGGCCTTTTTGTCCAGCACCCATCCCTAATATGGGTATGAGGATGTGTGTGTTGTTTTCACCTTTGTATTGGCTATTCTTGTAAACCACGATGAAATGCTTTGTAGCTTGCAGACTGAGACCATCCACCTCAGAAACCACCACCTAAAGTGCAGAAGCTAATACACCTAACCACATTATAGCTGCTTCTGTCTTAGGCACGAAAGGGCAAGCACAAACAAGAGAAGACCTGAATTTATTCAGAGAATTATCTCAAGGGCAACTCAATTTTATACAATATATGTAGTAAGGGGACCCTGCTCCATCTCTCTTTTAGCTAAGGAGTCCTTGGCCTTAAAACCATTCAAATACCCCTGATTTAAGCTATTGTTTGTACAAAAATATTGACTGGTGCAGCTTTAAAATGCCAGAAAATAGTTGAAAATGCCCATCATTTTCATTTCCCAGAGCACAAGGTTATGTCTTCAAATCACTTTTATTTGTTTTCATATATATTTTACTTTTATTATCATTATTTGCTGAACCTGCTGAACCAATAGAGAAAAGCTAGGAAAGCTGAACCATGGCATGTTTGGTATTTTCCTTTTAGGTGACTTACAAGAATACTCCAACATTTATGACCATTTATAAATCAACTGGTCAACTGTAGTGTTGGAGTCTGTTTTTGGAGAGATCATAAATAAGTTTCACTTTCAGTTCAGTTTTAAATAGTAAGGTTTTAGTGAAAGTGTATGTTTGGGAGGTAGTGAGCATACGATTAGATAAATGAGATTTGGATTAAACTGCAAGACCTTTGAGAGAGTTTGTAAACAGATGCTTTGGTATTGTTTTGCTATTGTTAAATGTGGTCCCCAATCAATCAATAAATCAATATGTTGTCCTCCTCTTGTTTCTTGTGGAAAGTTTTCTCCACAAATTTTAAAGTAACCCAACATAACTACTTGATATACAGATGATCATTTTGTGGGTGAAGTATTCCTTTAAACAATTAATTCATTATCAAAATTGCCATTGACCACATTTCTGTCAATCAGCTGACCTCTTTCAGCTCTAGATATAATGGGGCCATTAAGCTGCCTTCCCTGCAGCAAACCCTGTGGAAAATGAAAGTTGTGAAAAAAATTCAAAGAGCAATCTGACCATGCAGAAGAGCCAGCACACCATAATAAAAATGGACAATGGCGCGACACCATCAGTATGCAGTACGGCTCCAACTCCTCCTCCCTCATTCAGTCATCTTGTCCTATTTTCTCCTTGATTTTTATTCTGGTTCTGTCGGACTTTTTCCTTTCAAACTCTGTCATACTGGATTATGTGGGGATGTGCCTGTGCTCACTCTCTGAGCCTCGGATAGAAATCACTACTGCCCTTTTCCCAAGGCAGCCCTAAGGTCTCATCCTCCTTGACATACAATAGCTTTCTTTACACGTGATTGCATTCAACATATGCGTACACACGTACTCATGCAAACACAGTGCACCGCCACCACAACTAGATTCGCAAATGTCCTCAAACCCAGCAACCCTGGGCCGACCCTGTGAGTCATAAATCGTGCAGGTGGAGTGGAGGTGGAGAGGGGGGAGGGCCAGGGTCAGTGTGTTTCCTCCAGAGGCCAGAAGGTGAACTGCAGAGCTCTCCCTCCTGGCCCCTTCATCATCCCTCTGACACAGACAGATTACACCACCCACACAGCCCACACCCCCCCACGAACACCTTTCCTCTCCTCTTCTACCTCTCCCTCGCTCTCCATCCTCCCTAACTTGATCTTCTTCTGCTCCCTTTTTGCTGCCTCTTCCCTCTTCTTGTTTTTTTCTTGAAGCCCTGTGCTTTGTTTCTGTTGTTTCGCTCCTTCTGCCCTGCCCTGAATGTTATAAGTGCTAATCAAATCAGTGCCCTTTAACCTTTCAATGATGTCTCGGCTCTGTTTTCTTCTGTTCGGCCCATTTTTTATTCCTTCCTTTTGTTCGCCTCTGCCTTTCCATTTCTCCTCCTGTCACCTGGAATTACAGAGGAGAGATGTCTCAACTCACAGCGCAGTCTCAGCCTACTTAGATCTCAAAGTCGGCACATTTTCCCAGCTCCAACGCCACTCTCGGATCCCTCCTACATTCCTTTCACTTTTCCACCCATTTCCCTTCCTACCACCCTAAACCTGTCCCTGATCTTAGAACCCATAAATCCTGCACAAGGACATGACGAGACAGCTAGGTCTCTCTCTCAATGCTGATTTCTGTTCTCTCCCCCTCTGTCCCTGGATATTACTCTTTTCTCTCTTCTCCTTTGCTTCTATTGATTTCCATCCTAAAGTCTCTCTATTCTTTCTTCCCTGCCTTTGTTTGTGCTTTTCTGACATCCTCAGTATGCATGCTCAGGATCTGCATGTCTTATGTTCGCACAGGCAGCCTCTAAATAGCTGCCAATCTATCATCAACAATAAATGCGGGACCGGGCTGACTTATTCATCCTCACACAAGCACAACAATGAAGAACGATTGCTATTATTGCTTGGCATTGGCGAAAGGATTTACGCCATTTTATGTGTTGTTTAAGAGTATTTCGGCATGTTTATTGAAAAGGCGGCAGATTAGTCCACATTCTCCTTGTCAGGGGCTGGATTTCCTGCTGTTGTGGGTAAAGCTGTATGCCGTGTTAAGGGAATTTACAGCCTCTCCGTATAGCCGATGGATACTCACAAGACATCAAAAGATTTACCGTGTCTCCCTGGGTGGACCTGGCACTCTGATACTCATGTTTAGAAGCTGGCAGACACACTGGTGGAGAAATAATTGAGATAAATCTCAACTCCAGAGGGAGACGGACATTTGGCTAAAGTTGGGACTGGATTTTATCATCAAAGAAATGTGAATTAGACGGAGTTGGATTGACCTTGGGAAAACAGAGGGAGGAGAGAGGAGAGGAGTGAAGGAGAGGATGATAAAGTGATGCTATTCACATTCATCTCAGATTTAGGGAGGAAATGCAGCCAAAGAGAAAAAGACAGACAGCACCAAAAGAGGTGTGAAAGAGGAGAGAGGTGGTGATGAGACAAAGGGACATGATGAGGAATTGCTTCAATTAACCATTACAGGCCAATCACTCTCAATCAAAGAATCTCTTTGTTCTCCGTCCTTGTCAAAAGAATATCAGTTATAACGGCCCCCTGTGGCATTGCAATACAATCCAATCTGATTAAAGCCTTGGAGAGGGGTCTTCGAGAGCATCAGCGTTGATTACAGCTATTTGAAGAGAAGGAGCCACCAGGGGATTTTCCGAGCAGAGAGTGAAGGAAAGGTGAGGAAATTTTGTAAGGTGAGAAATGAGATGAGGTGGGAAAGACTCATTATAACAAAAGTTGTAGATTATGTATCTTATTTTGCTGGAAGAGTAGGCAGCCCTGTTGGCATACAGTAACACCAGGATGTGGTGTGTGTGTGTGTGTGTGTGTGTGTGTGTGTGTGTGTGTGTGTGTGTGTGTGTGTGTGTGTGTGTGTGTGTCACAACAACTCCCTCCTATGTGCACATTGTGGCTGTATGAAAGTTTCCAGGTATAAATGCAACTTCCATACATGCCGTCAAAGCAGAATATGTGCTTATTTTGCACTTAAATTGTATAGAAAACAAACACATCAGTGTCTGTCAGCTGGCGGAACAACCACCTAAGTGCAAAATAAGCACATATTCTGCAAAAGAAAACCTATTTAAAGGATCTGTTTATGGAAGAGAAAGCATAATGCGCGCATGTATGGAAGTTGCATTTATACCTGGAAACTTTCATACAGCCACAATGTGCACATAGGAGGGAGTTGTTGTGACAGACACACACACACACACACACACACACACACACACACACACACACACACACACACACACAGATTGCCAGCAGCCTGAGGAGTAAGTCATTCAATCTGCCCTCATATATCCCCAGGCTCAGTGGGTGTTAATGATATGGACTGACATATTATTACAGCATCTAAATGATGCTAGCCGTAGCTGATTATAGCCCATGGCACCTCTGTACAAAGTAACTGTGTGTGACTGACAACTGAATGTAGACAGATGGACATTTTCACCTGCACAACTGGCCCCAGTAAGGGACTCTGGCCATAAATAAAGTCAACCAAATTAGCCGGGGAGAGCCTGGAGGGTTCACTAACTGCTTCGGTCCGACTGTAAGTGAAACTGAAGAACACACTGTTTCAAAGAGTCTTTAGCTGGCTGTGTGGCTTACTGTTCCCTTTTATCATTGCTCCTTGAGAACGCACAATGCTGCTTGTATGCAAACGTGTGAATGTATGTGAACGTGAGCGCATGTCGATGTGTGCAAGCTCCCGGTGAGGCACGTGTGGGTGTGTGTGCAGGCATACGTGCGGTGAAGTAGCTAGGCGAAAAGATAAGGCATGGCAGTTAATCACATTGTGCACATATGCAAATATAGAGCGGATAAATCAGAGTGTCTGCAGATGAGAAATTCACACTCCCACACACAACTTTCTTGAAGACACTGAGGTTGCCCATGTGCACTAAAGGGGGGAAAATAAACCTGTTCACTCAATCTCAGCACTGTGAAATGGCTCTGTGCACCATACTGATTTTGTGTGTGCACGTGTTTGACTGCAGGGCTGTGCATTTTTGTGTGTGTCAACACAAGTGTGTGTGTGTCTCGCTGAGTGTATGATTTCACACCTGCATTAAAAAAAAATGACAGTCACGAGTATTCATCGATTATGCTGCCATCAATGGCACACTGTGATTCTGTACACGCTGCATCAAACACTGCTCTGTGATCTGTGACATGCACATCTATGAACTGCAGCACTGTAGTACAAGCGCAGTTTCCGATTGCTCTTATTTTCCCCGATCAAACACTTATCATCAATCAATACAAGATAGCACCATAAATGAGGACGGGCGTGTATTTCTGGTAGATCTTTGGTAAGCAGTAATAATTCATGCTTCTTGTAATTAATTATTCATTAAAGCCCCACAGAACAGACAGTGGCTTAGTAATTAAGTCTGAATCAGACACTGTGGCTCATCTAATTATCAACCACTATAAGTTTGTTAACATATTAACCCGCATTAATTAATTATTGATAGCTGCCTTTTTTTTTTTTTTTAGCTGTTAGTTCTCGAATACACATGTATGGCAAGGCGAGACATTGCAAGCATGCAGAGAACTGAAAGAAGATTTTGCAACAGTTACATGCTAATTTTTGTGCGAATAAACTTTTTTTTTTTTTTTTTGGTTGCTGAAAATATGCGACTTGGCAGTAATTGCCTTGTTTGATAGCAAAAGAGAGATCCAAAGCAATCACAGAGGCAGCAGACAAACTCAATTATAAAAGCAATTGAAATGCTTTGGACTAGAAAGCTCCATGAAAGGCTAAGGGGTTTGGATCAGTGCGGAGCGTCTACAGATTATGTCGCACTGTTTAGAACATCAAACAAACACAAGGAGGTCTATCAATAGAAGCTCTTTTACCAAACACGCCATCACAACAACAAGCCAGTGAAGCTCTGCAATGGTAGAAAAAGGAAATGGGATCAGATGGGAGGAAACAAATGTTTTCATGACTGAAAAAGTGGCACTAAACTACTATAGATAGCAAATCTCTATGTGCGGCTTCCACCCAAACAAAGTTCCACACATACAGTACAAAGACATCGCAGTAACTGAGCCAGAGGCAACTCTAGTGCAGTCTTTATCACAGATAGTTGGCTTTGCAGCCATTTCAGATTTTTCTTCCACATTTTCCAACCGTGTGAGTGCTTCTTTGGAGGGAGGTCTGGCCACTGGTCTCGTGGAGCGCTGCAGGTGATAATGGTACCCAGGTGCAAACATTTACTGGCTCTGTTTTCCCATCCCCATAACAGCAGCAGACTCCCCCCCTTCTCTCCCCACTTTCACACAGACAGGTTCAATTGGACTGCCAAGCTGAACTGTGCCTGCCACCATTACTCTATTCATCTTTCTGTCAATGTGTTTTAAGGATCAAGGTAGAAACAACCTGCATGTGCACCAGGTCACTATCTCTTCCCTCATCAGAGCCCCCTTCTCCCCCCAAACCGAGACAAATGCTTCCATCTGAATGTGCGTGTCTGTGTTGGGCATTCACCTCGAGTAAATGCAATTTATTCCTCCACAGTGGCAAAGCTCCACTCCTCCTGTCAGCTTGCCAGGGTCCCGGTGGAGGTTGACAGGCCAGCTGCCAGCAGTGGCCATCTCGACCAGTTAAAGTGACACGCGTGTCACATTTCCCATGATCACGCTGACGTTGCCAACCTGACATACCTTTAGCAAGGCATAGACACCCATAACTAACTCTATGTCCCTTCACTGGGAGAAGCAGATTAGGTCCAGGGACCCAGAGGCTGCCAATCAAAAACAAGCATGCACAAGCACACTGACTTGCACAAACGTTGCACCTTTGATGCACAGGCTCAGCCTTTGGCCTTGAGCCCGCATCTCTTATTGACTCAGGGCTTCATTACACACACAGTGAGCTTCAGTAATCTCTCTGAAGCCACCCTACACACTCCGACTACAAACAAGGTAGCTGTCAGTCTGTATAGTGTTCTACCTAATACATTACTTGAATAGCAGGCATTTTACAGGTAAAGCCTCGTTTTAAGTCAGCATAAATTTGCCTCTACTAAGCCCATTGACTATATTTTCTTTGGTCCTTAGCAAATCTTGGCAGTGGTTTGACTATTTCCTCACAGAATATCTATGAGTCCTCCCCTGACCCAAGGTGATTAGGACGCAGACTAGCTACTCTCTGAGATGGATCCCTGTTTTTCAAAGTAGCCCCAGACACGTCTTATCCATTTATCTGGTGGACAATAAAGTTCTAGCCACATGACATTGCATGACATTGGGCTCAGTGCAATGATCCATCTAGCACTGCCATCAGGCCCTCAACTCATGTTTTAATCTATTACAAAATGTTGTTTTTGGCTCAAGATGACTTTTCATTTCTGGTCAATGTCAACCTATTCATTTGTCTGCCATTTTAAGAATGAATTATGCTTCTCCTACCTATTTAATCTTATCTTAGCCATATGCAAGAGGCAGAAATATTGGAGTGCCTTTATATCACCTTACAGACCTTTTCTAATTTGACAATATAAATATTTTAAATGGCTCCCTTTGTATTTTCTGTTGAATGTTTGTTAATACAGAAGCTGAAAACAAACAAAACAGGGACCACCAAAGGTGTTCCCATAGCAACAGAATAGCAATGAAAAGGTCTATAAACAGAATTTTTGTACTGCAAACCATCTGGGCACTACTGAATTACTTGAAACAGCAAAGATGCATAAAAAGGAAGTACTGTAAGCAGTTTCTCCAAATTGCTTTGTCCAAAGTACTTTCAAAGTAACTACTGATACAACCTTAAAATGTCACCATCAGGCCTGAGTTAAGATGGTATTTTTGGGTTGTAACATACACATATTGAAAACATTAGTCCAACGTGTCTGTAGGTCAAGAGAGAAGCCAGTGAAAGTAGTTTGATCAATTTCAGGCAATAAAATCAGACACTTTTTGACAGTTGTTGAAAGCCTTTCTGGTGTTTGACAGCCGAGTCCTCATTCTGTTTGGACGCAGCTGTCTTATCATATTGAAGACTGTTTTCACTGGAGAAGCAATATTTATACTAATGCTTAACTGACCCATGTCTATATTTCCTGACAAGCAACCTCTTGTGGCACTACAAATAATGACTACATGGAAGTAGTATGACCTTGCAGTAAAACTCACACTCAGACTTAAAGTACTTTCAAACCAAAAGCCTAGACTCTACATTGCACAGAGCAACAACATGAGGTGTTTTTGGACCAGATGAACTTTTTCATAGTTCTAAGAACACAGTCCTGGAAAAGCCCCTTTTCATTGTGTCTGCACTCCAAGAACTAGGTATGACTGTTGTTCTTAGGACGTCGCTTAAAGGGACTTTTTTAGCACCTATTTCAAGAGTAGGTACTCTGGTAGCACTTGCCTGAGCCCAGATCTTTGAATCCACCCACTCCAATGAATTTGAGTTTATTGATTCGCCTGACATCTTGACATGAAACAGTGTTTTTTTGGAACAGTGGGGGAACTAGAATAGCCAATCAGTGTCATGGGCCGTTGTCAAGCATTGCCAAGCGGTGCGCCAAAACCAGAGAGGAGAAATAACAACAATGGTTAACACTAAAGACAAGCCAGATGCTGCTATTGAGGCTGTTCAACATGACTTCACAACATTCTCTCCACTCCATGCTTAAAACCCCAGCAAACAGGTATGTTGGCATGGCTACACATCAGTGTGGACTTGACACAATGTTAGATTCAGATGGATATGTTGGTCTCTGGTGATTGGTAGGGAAAATCGAATCCCCCTCCCCCATATAAATCCATTAGAGTGGACACAATGTCAGACTGAAGATGGTGTGCAGAATAACAAGCTGACAGTTCTGTCTGATATCAGGCAATTTTAGCAGAAAAGGAACCTTGAGAGTATGTTAATTTGTCCAGTTTAAGTATACGTTGATTGGCCGAACACAAGCAAATGCAGCTCTGGTAACTGCTATTTATAAAAACTGGTTAGCCATGTAAACAACAGACAACACAAACAACAGCTTGTAATCAAAAAAATGAAGAAAACATGGTGCAATCTGTAGCGTCCTAGTTAAGAAGGAGAAGAAGAAGACATACTTTATTAATCCCCAAGGGGACATTTTTTTTCACTCTGTTGTCACATACACACACAGGCCTGAAATACACACAAATGCACAAACAGGACCTACACATGCACTAAATGGAGATATGTCAGAGCAAGGGGGATGCCGGGAGCAGCTGGGGGTTCAGTGTCCTGCTCAAGGGCACCTTGGCAGTGCCCAGGAGGTGAACTGGCATCTCTCCATCTAAAAGTCTACACTCCCTACTTGGTCCATACAGGGACTTGAGCCGGCGACCCTCCAGTTCCCAAGCCAGGTCCCTATGTTCTGAGCCACTGCCATGAAAGTTAGCTGCTATGTAGCGCAAAAGCTTGATAACGTTCTTAAAAAATATCCTTTGTCATATTTTCTGAAACTGTCATATTCCTCTGCCTACTCTATCGTCTTGTACTGCTTCGAATGGCCTTACCTCACGTGAATGCAAACAACTAATCAAAGCAGAGGAGTCAGCTGTCAATCACAGCTGTAAATTGAGAAAGTTAGGCTGAATCTAAATGTCTGGACTTAACCACACTTTCAGACTCGTGGACTTTGCTGGTGTGCACCTGGGAAGTCTGGGAGTGCCAAGGGCTGTCCAAATCCACAAATCATCCAGTCCACAAGAGGCTTCAAGAGGACTTTCTGAAGACTTCCAGAGAATCTGCTTGGAATGCAGATTTCACCAGACTTTACTGATTTAATACCCACAATGCACTGTAATAGGGATGTGACATTGTGGGGGTTTTTCAATTGCTGACTAAAACAACAAAACCTATGAATGTGTAAAATAATTACTGATAGTAAGGCCTATTTAAATGCTACTTTAGGTGTGTAGGCCAGAACCACATCATGATACAGATGTAGAAGTAAAGGCTACAGAGGGAATGAAAATGCATTTTGTTATTGCAACAAGCTGCTCAGTTTTATGCTAGAAAATTGGCCGAAAAACAAAAAAAGAAGCTTTTTATTTAGTCATAGTCCTGTCCTCATTTACACACATTTCAGTTTTTGTGCAGCTTATTACATACAGATGTATAAATACCATTTTGTTCTGTCACAAATAAAGCCTACACATGAGATTTACACCTTGTTATCTGCAAGGGTAGATGAGCAGACACTATTCATCAACATGCGTGAGGAATATAACAGCAGTAATCATCCACTTGAACGTTTCCATGGCAACGGCAAGTGAAAGAGACCTGAGACCTGTCTATCAGCAGCTTGAAGTTTCTGCCCTCGAAGACTTTATGTAATGACAGTGAACATGTCACAGTACTGAAGTCTGCGAGGGCTTTGTTCGCAAGTTCGCACATTTGGATTCAGCCTTAGTCCTGCCACAAACTCTGTGGTCACAAACGTTCTCATTTTACAGCTAAACAGTATACTAAAATATGTTTCTGAACAGTGCAGTGAGAAATAGACAATGCAGTAACACAATCTTGATTTATGTTTGATCAGCAAAAATGCCAAAAAGATTTATAAAAGTCAACAACTGTAGCTTGAAGTGCTGCTCTTCACTGTGCATGTGTGGTGATTATGTTGTCTAAAAATAAGGACTCGCTGGGCATGTCATCCTGCTTGAATGAATCATGTCATATTTTTTTTTGTCATTTATGTATGTGTACCTGTTGCCCCATTCAACAATTCCCAAACTCTACTCAATGCAACTGACCTCAAATTAAACTGGTTCATACATACAAAGACCTACACATAGTGTCACTTATGGTATTACACAGTCAAGTACTGTATGTAGAGCATGTGACATTTTCAGCAACACACATTCAGGCCATGCACCAACTGCTTACTTTCAATGAAAACATGTACTTTGAAATGAGAGCGTGAAGTATGCATTATTTATCAAAACTGCCTTTCTCATGTGTGACAAAGCAATACAGCTGTATAGCCTTATTATCAGTATCCTTTATTGGTGAGAGAATAGTTTTAACATTCTTGCAGTTCTGTCAGGAACACTTACATCACATACTGCAGACTGTTTGGCTGTGACAAAGTCAGCAGTAAATATGCAAACAGGACGTTGGCCATATCTCTGCAATTCTTTCTCCAGTCGTGTAAAAATTGCTCACTGGCTGGACAAGTCCTCAATGTACCTGTGTGCTGTGTGCTTTGCTTGATACTCCTTTACTTGGCCCTCTGGATTTGCTGCTGGCAGCTATATTCTCAGCATTAGTTTTGGGAGAAAAGAGTCTCTGGCAGAACTTCTTATTGTGGCTGCTCAGTGATGCATGTCTGTTGCACAAACCATTGCCGATCTTCTAATTATCATGGATGCTGCAGTGAGAAAACTAGCTGTGGTAGAAATAGCATGACCCAATGGCGTCTCTCTAATTTGCATTATCATAGAGTATGCTGCTGTTTGCCTTGCTGTGTGATTAATTCATGTGTGTATCATTAATGCAGGAATGTCCAGGGGCAAAGACAAAAGCTCGGTCAATGTGAAATGAAACACAGGAGCAGGCTGTTAAAAATTGCGCACACATATGCACAGGCTCACACACAAACCGAATCTTAGAGCTAAAAACACAGTGTGACTTATCTGATGCCCTTGTTTTGCGAAGTAGTGCTCTGTTTAAACCAACAGAAACAATGATAGTTGACCCTCTGAGAGGGAAGGCAGCCACAGGGCCAGTTTAATATGCAGATGAGGTGTGGGACTGCTGCACGCTGCAGGATTTAGATGCAAAACACTGAGTTCTCTTTGTCTCTTTCTCCCTTTATCCATTTTTGTTCATTCTCTTGTTCTCTCTTTCCTTCCATTCTCTATTTTTCTCTATACATTTCATATTATTTTTTAGTCCACTGTTGCGCCCACTTTCTCCTCTCGCTCTCTTTCTGAGCTCCCTCTTTTTCTCTATCAATTTAATCCGCTCCCCCTCTCCCTCTCTCTATTTTCTGAGACGCAACAATCACTCTGCACTAAATGCTATGGGAGCCAGAGGTAGAATAACAATGGCATATTCATTCCAAAGTTATAACACAGAGCAGCTGGCATAGAAGCTACACAGCCCTAGGAGATCTTCTAACTTCACTGTTGCAGCCAGTGAATACAGTTTGGGGAAGTGGCAGATTCAAGAAAAGTGAAATGCAGGCTGCAGTGATTAGAGCAATTGCAGGACACTACCGCTCGTATGACTCCACTGCTGGAGTAGGAGCAGGGGACCAGTGTTTGCTGAGTTAATGGTTTGAGTATGGGCTTGCTGACAGCATCGAAAGCTTGATTCACACTGATGAAACAAACTGGGAAACGCTTCTATGCACACTGCTATGTTTTCAGCCATTTCTGTAAATGAGACCGGCGCCCAATGTGTGAAGATATTCATTCGCCTAAGCTGCTTATACGTCAACCACCTGCCAACACAGATACTGTAGCATACAGCATGCAGCCTGGCTGTTGTGGTCTGAGGTTGGTGGCCAAGCAGTGATGTGCCATGTGAAGCGTATTTACCCCTGGCTGTGACTCTTTTTTTAAACTCCCTGGCTGTTCAACATGCTAATAACCGCAACCAGTTTAAACCCCACTGCTTCATTCGCTGCCCCGGCCTTGCTATCTCAACTCTGATGGCGTGCCTCGCAGCTGTGGGGCTGAGTGAGGTGGGGACAAATGTGTTGTGTCTGTCTGTGTGGGGAATAGAGAGACACGGAGAAAGAGAACGAAAGAAAGCGGAGGAGGAGAGAAAAGAAGAGGGGGGAGAGAGAGAGAGAGAGGCCGACGGGGCAAGAGGGAGAAATGTGGTGGCAGCATGTCAGCTTCTGATAAGGGCATTAGCCTGCCCCCTGTGGGTCGGAGTGAGAGACTGACACTGCAAGCTCTCACACTACCACATGATCACACACACATACGTGCACACTCACTTCTCTCTGTGGATATCAGCTTTGCTGTCTGGGACTAGTCAACAAATAACAGATAAGACCTGCACATGGCAAACAACAACAACTAAACTCTCAATCACTGGAGTCGCTCTATGAACTCCTCTGTCCAAACATGCACATGAAACACGGTTATTTTTTACATACACACAACTGTTATTTACTAAATGTGTAAAAAAAATTTTTTACCCCTTCATGTTATGAACAGAAGGAGTCCAGAGATGCGAGCCAAGGCTGCTGGGTCCCGTGGGACTGACGCCTCTTTCATGTCAGACATGGGATCCATCCTAAATGGAGCGAGGCCTTTTATTTACCAAGCTAATTGACTGCAGTAGCGCATGTGGAGCCAACTCTAAACAATGCCCCAGATCTTGTATTCATAAGTGAATGTTTGAAGGACACAAGATAATCCCTGCAGTTTACGCTATAGAGAGACTATAAACTTGGGCAACAGCAGCGTGCTCAATAGTGCTGCAACATTGTTGGCTAAATTAAAATTATGGATTACTATTTAACAACTGTTTGCTGTGTTGTAACAATATTATGTGTCACAGCAGGCCAACTGCAGCTATGTCAACACTGGGGCACAAGCATAATGCGTCGATGAGAAAGAAGGCAGGACAGAGAAAGAGATGGAGGGAGTGGAGGGAAAGAAGGAAGGCTCTAATTTGGAGCGAGAAGCTCACCAGAGGACACAAGACAAGATCAATGCCAGAGAATCACAGAGCTACGGCTTCAAAAAAGAAAAACGGACAGATATTTCTCTGTGAAGTCTACCACTCATTACCATTGGTAAGAGGGTGCGGGGAGGAGGATGAGTGTGGGCTGTGGCAGATGGATGACAGGGAACCAGGGGGCTCCAGGCAGAAATCTCCAGAGCCTTTATAAGAGCTGGTTAGTCGGAACACAATGGCCACAGAAGAGTCTGTGAAGTGCAGTGAGTCAAAGAGTATAAAATACCTGACCGTGCGTGAACAGGAGGAGTCTTGGGACAGAATATTCTATTACTGTACAAAGACAGAGATACAGCATGTTCTAAGGTAGAAGGGGCACATATACTGAGAATAACAGTCCTCAGATCATCTGTCAGATTGTAGCAGGAATCAGCTCCAATCTTGTTTTTCTCTTATCTTGTCCTTTTGTTCTTCATCATCTTTTCCCTCATCTATCTGTATGAACTCAGGAAGTTAGGGATAATAAAAAGTTCTGCTATCAAATTTTGGAGCCTACTTTGTATTTAGTTTGAAAAATGAAGACACTTCTGCGCTACATTTGTTTACTGTGCTCCATATCGACTGGCTGTCTGCCTCCAACGTCAGACTGCATTGCACACACAAGCTGAGTGTGACTGACAGAAGAGGCCATGTAGGACTGTGGGTGTAGCCTGAGTGACAGGCCTGCGGCTAAATCTCCTGTGCGACCTGGGGACTAAGAGGTGGCCAGGTGTGTGGGTGTGATTGGTGAGGGCAGTAAACAGATTATTTCTCCTTCCTGGCAGCACATGCTTTTTGTGCAAAGGTAGCCCACACAAGCCCAATCTAGTCCTATTAAGGCCTTCCCAGACTACAGTATATAATATCCGCCATATAATGACCTATTTCCACAGATGCTGGGTGGTGCAAACAAAAAAATAAGCAGAACAATCGGTCATGTTAACCTCTGCAGTGTCACATGCTGGAAGACAATAGATGAGGTACATCACAGTGCTATAACATATGAGCAAACATCTAAGAGTTTCCCTCCATTTTGTACCTAGTGTAATAGCTCTTGACACTAGATTGATTGCATCCATGGTGCCACAAAGCAATCCAAGCACTTAAAACTAAAGCTTTACTTTTTGTATGTTTTCATTCAGTGGTAGAAAGGTAGTTTAATCATTAATTACTAGAAACTCATACTGTAGCACATTAGATATGGGCACCATTGTGATGTTGATGAATAATCAATATTGCTTTCAATTCTTCTCCTTGTCCTTTTCTCTTATTTATATTCACAGACATCACTGTCAGGCACGTACATGTACAGTATATGTGTGCAGTATATTACAATACAAACCTGAGAAATGTATCTAAGATGAGCTATAAGACTACAGGAATATTACATTATGTCATGAAGAAGCATATAGAATATCGTGAAAAATACATGGCTTGTGAGATTGCAGCATATACACAAGACAAGAATATGATCCTCCACATTTACTGGGATTCCAATTTGTTTGTTTGTTTAAGAGATCACACAAACCTAATGGTCTAAAATTTACATTTTATCAAATTTATTCATACTAATAATGTGCAAGATATGAATATGTAAGCATATGTATCCCTAATTGGCAACTTAAAATGGCACCATATTAAAAAAAAAAATCACAATAAAAATCCAGAGTCGCAGTAGAAGTATTAGTAGGGTTGGGTGATCGTTTCAACTTTCTTCATATTGTTCAATCATGGTTACTTGAGACTGGTTACCAAGCATGGATGGCATAGTCTTATATTTTGGGATACTCTAGGTTTTACCCAGATTCCAAAGGTGAGTCTTAGGATATTTCACAGCCTATCTGCAAGCTATGTAAGCAAGCATATGGAGAGCGGAGATCTTGGGTGAGATGCAGGATTTAAAATTCACTAGTCACTTGTGCTGATTAACAGGACACAGGGGCCGGACGTGCCGCTCCACCAAAGAAATCTCTAAATGCACAACAGGGTGCAGATTTTAGAGATTTTATAACATCTCAGTTTTATTGTAAATTAGTTAAATTTGTCTCAATATCAGCGTAGGAAAAACCAACTGTGGATCATGCCTTCAATCGTGGATATACAATCCAATCGCCAATCAGCTCAAACCTAAGTATTAGTGTAGTTAATTATTTATTTTTTGGTGCTCTTTGCCTTTATTAAAGGACAGCTTGAGAATGACAGGACAGGGGGAAAAGAGAATGGGATGACATGCAGCAAAGGGCCACAGGCTGGAACTGAACCTGTGCTACAGCAAGGATTTAGCCTATATGAGACACACACTCTACCAGTTGAGCTAGAGGTCGACCCATAGCTTTATCATAATTGGCACAATCATTAGTGTAGCAAGCCATAATCATTAGTGTTAGTTCAAGTTCCAAGTTAATTTATCATCAAAGTACAGCTGAAAAAATTACTAAAGTAAAAAATGAAATACTGTTTATCTCTCAACGAAAAGCCACGTTGGTTTTTGTGTTGAAGACCACGGTAAAAACCCATGCACTTATACAGATTTAGGTCCTACCCCATTTCTTATTTTTATCCATACCCCTTGTTTTTTAAAGGACCCTTTGCCCCATGGAATAGAGTGACAAGTGGTAGTGGTTGAAATCTTCCCCTATGAATGAAGACAACCATTAATGACCCTGATACGTCAACAGTGGTCAATGGCATTTAAGTAAACATATGCGACCGTGGCAATAACAGTATTATCACAATTACATTTATGTGATGGAGACAGTAAAGTGTGATTTTGTTCTCCGCTTAAGATTCTCGATATGAATTGATCAAACAAGTCATTAAAAAGAACACTGCTTCATTACCAGACCACTAGCAATGATCTGTAGGCTAACGTTTGCAACTGTAACGTTGTTGCTTGTGCAACCATGTTGCTGAAGATTTCTCCTAACACTTGGTTTGGAGTGTGCTTCTGAAAATTCTCCATTTTTAACGGGGCATGTAACCTGTACTCTCTTCCACCTAATCAAGGATCAGGACACCGTAACACTCCTCGTTAACATGCAAAATGGAAGGGTAAGAGTTAAGTGGTAGGGGCAAGGGATGTACTGGGATCGTGCCTTTGTGTCTACATTTTACAACCACAGACCAGTGCAGTGAAAAAACCTCCCTATCCCCAGCTTCCCTGTGGGGGGACAATGCCTTATTGATGACAGAAGTCAGAAGAGACCAGTAAGACTTGTTCCAGCTAACAGGCGGGGAAGAAGAAAGGGAAAAAAAAACTGTAGCACTGTACAGCAGCAGCGGAGACACATTGCTGGAATCCACTCCTGTCAGCTAATAACTAAGGGTATAATGATTAACCAATTTAAATCGACACTGCAGGCTTAATGTCTGAAATATGTGTGCATTAATTCAAAAATCTTGAACTGGGCTAAGGCTTGGAGGGAATCAGAGCTGAATCTGCAGACTTTTCTGTATTAGAACAGCTTAATATGACAGCCGTATTTTGGTTTAAGTTTAGCGCCTACAAGTGCCAATTTCTCCTGTAAGTCAAAGGAAGCCATGCTTACCCGACTACTTGGGCTATTATTGGCATTTTAATAAAAAGATCAAATAATCCCCCCTGTCATATGACTGTAAGACAAGGAAATGTATGCCTGTTTTCTTAATCCAGTGGCTAGCTTTCACCCAGTTTTTAATGACAATTTTCTCAAATTACAAAAACATCATCTTTCTGCACTGCGATGGTGCAATTGGTCATTTTGTGTGGTAAGGAAATGTACTGAGCTGCTGAGGCACAGACATTAAAGCCAGGTGAAGTTGGACTGCGTGGGTGTGTAGAGACTGCTTGACTGACATCTCTCTGACTCTCCTGTTAGCTTTTCTGCATTACCTAGGGTGGGACAAATTATACCCTCATCATTCTTAATGGTATATGGAGTTTGGTGACCTCAAGTAATTCCCAGCAGCTCAGTCACACTTCAACCTGATGCCACATTCACATCATATGGGAAGGATGGTAGTAATGGGAAAGATTCCCATGTTTACAACTTGGCTGTGTGAGAGTGAACTGACAACACAGCACTACATTCATTGAATCTTAATTACGTTGAATGACAGGCACAATATTAGGTGTACATGTCTGTTTGGTTTTCAGACACTTCATATTATTATCAAGTGCCAAGTCACACATATCAGAGCTTTCAGAAAAAAATGTTCAACTGTAATTACAAAGGAAAAGGTGTGATGGCCAGGCAGAGAAGTGTTCATTAGTGAGTCTGCTGCAGTATAAAGTCTTCGCTGTATTCATCATTAAAAAAAACACGATTTGCAGCAGTGTGTTGAAGCAAACATAGGGATGAGGTGAAGGACAATCCTCTGCAGGCAAGGAGTATCTTCAGAAGGGACATTCTTTGTCCAGAAAGCGACAGGGGTCACAGCTTCCTCGAGAAATAGGTTTCCTCAGAGGTCAATCAACTCAAGCCCCTTTAACACTGCATCTTTGCGATGGCAAGAAGGGACAGATGTGACATTATATCTGCACTTCACTGCCAGTAGATTTAAAAAGCAGTTAACAGCTAACTCAAAAGCGAAGAACAGCAGCCGAAAATGTCCACAAATTGGGCAGACGTTGAGATCTGGAAGCTCCTTTCATTCCCAGCAGAGGGCGAGATCAACTGCCACATAACAGGGAAGGTAAATGACTGCTATGCCCATGGTATGCCATTGTTATGTTTAGAAAAGCACTATGTTATATGTTACACTAGTGGCTAACGCTGTTGTATACATGTCACGCTTGGAGTGCCGGCATGCTATCTAAAATCACACAAAACGGCAGCATTCAGCCGGTGTTGTTTGGTGCTGTATGAAAAAGCAAAGGTAGCACAACAACAGGTCCTTGCTGTGACCCTATTGCAAGATCTCTGTGTAAAAAGGGTTTCAGCAGTTCTATTGACACAGTGGCAGATTCTCTGTCCTTCAATCTGGAATTCAGTGACCTCTGACAAGAAATGGGTTTCCAATGCACAGCAGAAGTTGTTTTTCTAAAGCTAAAGTCCTCAAAGCAGGTTTGGATATTTTCAAACAGCTTCTCCAGGAACTCAGCATGATTCTGAAGGTGATGTTTTTCCTCAGGTTTGTTCCAAAAGCTTTGGAAAGTGCAGCATGCCCTCCCGTATGTCAAGTTTAAACACCTCCAGCTTCCTCTGAAAACGTATGCACCACAGACACGAGGTCACTGTGTTGTTTCTGCCCTGAAGCTTGACATTAAAGTCATTGAGGTGGGATGTTATATCTGTCAAAAACGTTAAAGCTTCTATTTTTTCTCCATTTTGCAGGAAATCCACAAACATTTTGGCTCTTGCATTTTTTAGGTTTGAAGCTCTGTGTGAATGGCCTTGTAAACTCTCCAGTATTTTGCCACTGCCGAGCCACCAGACATGATTGTGGAGGAGCAAATCATCACAAGTTGCACAGACCTCTGTCAGAAATGTGTCTCATCACAGCTTTCGTGGCTTCTGAGTACATTTCACCCAGACTAACACACAGAAACAGTGTGGATTATGCAGTGACATATCAGACTGGAGTGGTGAGTTTCTAAGCGTTGCACCAGTCGCCTCTCTCTCTCACTGTCATGAGAGGTACGCCATCCATGCTGATTCATCCATGGCAAGTGAGATGAATTGTGCCTTTTTTATGCCATCACAAAGTTGATGGAGCAAATCTTCAGCAAGAATCTCTGTTCGTCTTGGTGCAGAGGAACCTGAGAGTGGTATCTGATTCATTTTCTCCTTCATTTAATCCTTTTGCTTTCCTTCCAGCATGGCCTCACTCACACACTCTTTTATTAGTTCAGTGTCCGAAAAGGGCTTCTTGTGTTTGCCTAGGACTCATGCTACTCTCAGTGAAACCTCTCTTGCCTGCTTTTGCTGTGTCATTGATTTTAGAATTATTCAGCTATGGGCCTGATATGACGACTTCAACTGGTTTAATTTTGTGGTTCTTACCTCCATGTTCTGGAGATAGTATCGCTCACAATGGATATGTTTTACATTACCACCCTTCCCTATACATCAGATTAGCAAACACAGGTACTCCACAAAATGTCAAGGCCGCAACCCCTTTTGTGGGATAGAAAGTCGAAGACCCTAGGATTATAATTTTGGCACATCTGCATGCATGTATTTCTTATTAAAAAAACATTTGTCTTATAGACATGTCTAATAATTGTTCTGCGACCTTGCCTTGACAGTCACTATCCATCAGTAGTGACTGTCACCAGCATCATTTAGCTTTGTACCCCACTGACAGTGAAAATCTACGTGTATTATGTGTCCAAAATCTCAGCGTGAAAGTCTTGATGAACCCGCTATACAACAGCTTCTCTCTTGTGACAAGTTGTTTCTTTTCCCCATAAGGGACCAGGCATTGGCAATGACCTACTGCCAGTCTGGTCTATAGCTTAGAGTCAATGCTCCTCTATCTTTCTTATGACATCGTAGGGAAAAAATTGGGAGATCAGTGTTTGGTGTTAATGTTGGTGCAACCAACTACACAGCAACTCTTTGGCCTGTGTTATTAATTCAAACCAGTTTGATTAAAGCAGGAATTTGCAGACATGTTTCAACCTTCTTTGTGTACGCTGTTGCCATCTACCACGGGATGCTGGATTGTTTTCCCCCAAAAGGGGTCACGGTGATGAAAGCCTACTCTAAATGACTTACTGCTGGTCTGATGTACGGCCACTTAAGATTTCGTTTCATTGCAAGTACAGCAACACTGGTTTTGTGCATCCTTTGGGCAAATCAAGCATCTTTTTCTCAGTCCGCTCATCGTCAACCTTCCGTTTTTGTATCGGCTAGTTTGAGCATGCCATTTTACTTTTTTCAACCAGAGTTCCTACATCTGATCTGACAACAGCCTTGCACACTGTGGCGATGAGAAGGCAGCTGAATGCTGAGAGGTGAGGTGATGTGATAGCTATATGTCATTCGAAAGCAGTCTGGATCAGTTTGCAGCAAAATTTTGTTTCCGGTGCTGAAAAAATTGTATTTCTCTCCCGATGTGGACTGGAGTCTGCCTATTGAGAATGTACGCAACAGCCTTGTTACAGTAAGAAAAGCACAGGTGCAACCAATAACATTGATGATGGCCTCATTCCATTGAAGTGTCCCAGTAAAGCGTGACAGTGAGCCAGCATGCACAATACCAGCATTCTGAAATTGGAACACCTGAATGGACTGCTGCCATGATTACTAGTTTTATTAGTCACACCTGTGCTTTTCCTGCTGTGACATGGCAAAATGTCTGCTGTGGAAAAGTGCTTGGCGCACAAGGCAGACTATTTCCTTTTCATAAAAAAAATTGCAACCATTATTGTTATTAAGGTAAATCACATAAATGAGGTCATTGCCTTTAAAAATAACTTCTAGCAACGATGACAATCACTACAGCTGGATGACTGAAGAGCGGAAATATTAGTGTTGCCTGGTTAAATCAATTCAAATTCAAAAACTGATGGCAGGGTCGAGAAATAGGCAAAACCAGCACGAATCCATCAATCCGTCCGAGCTGGTGTCAACAGTACAGGCTGCTGGTGGGGGATATGTGGAGTGTTTTTTTGTGGCAGAACACAGTAGGGTCCTTGAACCAATTAAGCATTATTTTAATGCCACTGCATATCTGAATAGTTGAGGGCTCACAGTGAAAGTGTTATTTTATCAAAGCTTTAAATGATTTGTCTCTTCAGTCAAAACACAACACAGGAATCAGTCATAACATTAATACTTGTGCAGGGATTATGCTTCGGAAAACTGATATCTTAAATAAACATACTTGCATTTTAAAGGGAAATAGAGTCAGCACTATAATTTAGAGGATAAATCTAATCACAATGGAGTTGTGGTGTAATTATCCTTTGTCTGACAAAATCGAGCACTGTGCATTTTATCCAATAATTAATAATTCATACATTATTCAAAATGTGGCAAGTCAATCCAGAATGAAAGAATATTTCTGAACGAGGGCAAGCAGCGAGGAGGTTTTTCATTTTTATAAAACAGCAACCACCCACAGTAAGGACATAACACAGGAGGAATTTATAGATACGGACATATTATCTAGGATTATGCATGTTGTAGCACAGCATTACAACCAACTTGGATTGATCATATGAAAAAAATCACCTTTCCACACAGAAAGTAGCACTATACTTCCAGAAAAAAACAAACAAACAAACGAACAAAAAAAAAAAACAGGCTTATCAAAGTGGAGATTGTGATAGCAGTTTCTGTTTCCCATGACAATCTCAACACTGATTCTGAAAGTATCACACTCTGCCAAGTATCAAGCGGTGACATGTGGTGAAATACAAGCAAACCAAAACAATTTTCTTTTGTGAAATCAGGAAAATAATAAATGATTCAAAATGGCAGTGTGATGAGCTGCTTCAATACAAAAGTACCGACCTTCAGAAAACTAGTCATAGCCTAGTCCTCCTGCTAGGTGTACCAAACATTACTGAATACTGATCCATGAGCAAAAATTCTCTATATATTCGCCTGGAGGGATGCTAAATGCAATTCATGCTCGCGGCAACGGTGTCTAGTAACTGTGAGCTGACTGAGAAAGTGACTTCTTTAGATGTAGTGTTGATGTTCTCCTACCTCGAGGGTTATTGAGTGCAGCTTCCGTGGCCTTCCTGCCCTCCCCACAGTGGCTCTGGTCAAAAGGTAGACACTGCTCCCCTGTCCCGGCTACTACCTCCAGGTTGCGAGATGGATCTTTCGGCTGCCCGAGGTTCCTCACCCGGTACACTCTGCGGCTACTGGTGTCTGACACATAAAGAACCTCCCCCATTGGATCCATGGCCAGGTAGTATTTATGAGCAGGGCTGGTGCTAGTGACAGAGAGTGTACAAAGTTAATGGAGAAAGCAAGGATATTTTAGATGCTAATTTTCTTATGACACACAATTTTCCGTAGAGCATTTAGACTGAGTTTTAGAACATGTTTCTTTTTTCTTACTTACTTACTTACTTACTTACCCAAAGTGACACAAACTGTGTACCCAGTATTCATGACTAGACAATACCATCAACTGAAGTAACGGCATTTAGAAGCAATCAGGTGAATAGCATCACTATAAGAGACTCCAGGAATAAACTTGTGTCTGTGCTGGAACAAGACAAATGTCCTCCAATTTAAATAGCACAGATTCCCACAGCATTAATCTCAATCTTGAGATTTTGTATCGGCAAGTATGTTAAAGAAGAAAATCTCAAAGATGTTAATTTCAATAAATGTCTGTTAAGTCACTATCTATCGCCGAATGAGGTAACACAATGGTGATAGTGCCTGTGGCCCACTGATGAAAGCCTCTGCCTCTGCAGTATTACAAACTGGGTGTCTGTGGGCACATTTCCAGGAAAAATCACAAGTGGTGCACGGTCATTAATAATCCGCCCTCACACACACACCACAACATGTATGGACAAACATACACAAACGCACACATTCACACTGTCTATACTGTGGTAACCCTCTCATCTCAACAGCTGCAGGACTAATAAAACAAGCTAATATAAATACATTCACCCACCTGGTCTGAACAGACTGCCAACAAACACACTGCAATTACAGCTTATTACCATAGGTGCCACCAAAGAGAACTAAACTGAGACTGTAACTTAAAGAAAAAATGTTAATGAGGTTATTAATTCAAATTTTTAAACCAATGATTGATATGTTGTATGTAACTACTACTAATAATCACATGCAGCGAAGCGAACCAGGGCTAATCTCAACATCCTCAATATACTACATTCAGACTACAGGAAAAGCAAACAAACAAAAATTCGTCACAATCTGTCATACTAGGAAGTCTCCAGAGTTGGGTATAACACGTTACAAAGTAAGTAGAGTACTTTGATTACTTTTTTGCAGTAACGAGTAACCTAACGCGTTAGTTTGCTGTTTGAGTAATCAAATACTTAAGTACATTTTCAAACAAGACATCAGTTACTTCCGTTACTTTTAGAACGCTGGTCCTTCAGCTCCGAAACAGCAACGGCTGTCGTTTGGTTCTAATAACGGAGATAACGGAGCTTGTGGCTCGCTGTGTGGTCGGAGAAATGCTGCCGTTGTCTACGGTGGAGTTTAATAGGTGGAGTAGGACTCGCTGACAGACATATTTCAGACTCAGGACTTGCATTATGCCTGGTACACGCTACACGCTGGTACTCACCAATTATCCCCGGTCGTCTTTCACGGCATGTGTGATGTCATCGGGTTATTCTTGTTCTATTTTTTATTACTTTCACTATTATTTGAGTCACTGTGTGTCTGTTCATGTACCAGCCGACATGTTGTTGTAGTCACCTAAAAGCGTCAGCAGATGGCAGGAGGTCAAAGTGACGGCTGTGATGGGAAAATTGGATCTCAGTGAAGGGCAAATGGTCCATGCTGGTCCATACTGCTTTAATTTTGGAGACAAAAATATGTAGGTGTGGTCCATTGCCCAATAGGAAATGAATAAAATAGAATGAATGAAATGAATAGAATACTCAAAAGTACTTTAAAAATGCTTACTTTTCTCAGGGAGTAATGCTGGAAGTACTTTTAAAGTAATTGAGTTACTTTACTCGGGGAGTTATGCAGTAAAGTAACTGGTTACTTTTTAAAAAAGTAACGCAGTAATGTACTTTGATTACTTTTAAAGTAACCCTTACCCAACACTGGAAGTCTCTACGTGAATTTCACAGCATATCAGTTGTTTGCACATGGTTCTCAACATGGAAGTGGCTGAACTCGCAGCTAGAAGCTAACCATGCTAACTCCATAAGCAAAGATAAACAGCAGCAACAGTGCTGGCAGAGCTAACAGTGTTAACCAGGGGGAATCAAAGGGTGGTCATTACCCGTCTGTGACAATGCTATCCCAATATCAGCTGTAATTGCCATATGAGTGCAGTGCAAAACGGCTGTGATGAGCTAGCCAGTGGGACTGGACTAACTGACCACAACAAATTACAGAGAAGCTCGGACTACAACACACACAGAAGTAGACTTTATTCTCTGCACAGGACGCTATTACTCTACTATCTCTTATATCTATCTATCTATATCTAACTATTTATCTTTACATAGCAAACAGTGGTTTGCTGCTTTATTAATACTCCGAATGTCATATAAAGAACCTTTAAAGAGCAAAATGCCACCCTGGATACAGAGGTCTTTTCTACATTACTCTCACACCTATAGAATAGACTGTATGCTACATAAACCTGATGAAACTTTTTCAAGGACCCTGAAACATGAAACACTAGTGTATGCCAAGGTGAACATTAAATATTTGCTACTTATGTCGTGGATCTATTCACCGTAATGATAAAACAATATCGACATTTTTATTTCACATAAAATTGAATTTCCATCACTCTAACTTCGTAATGAGACACCTTATTTCTCTGGAGAATATTAATGTCAAGGCTACAGCGAAGGGAACAGACTTTTAATATCAGGCTTGCTCATTTTTTCTTTATTTGAAAAAGGAAAGTTGGGAGACGACAGCGAAGCCTCTCAGTACAGGATTTAATGCGCGTCCCCCGTATAATGCTCACCTATAGTATCAGTATGAAAACAGCAGTATGCAGAGAGCGACAACGGCTTACAATGATGTCAGGGAGATGTTTTTGTTTAAGCCATGATTTTCAAGTGCTAGTCATATGTTCGTCAGGTTAAATGTGTCCTTGTGTCAAGCAGAGATAAGGAACCTAATGTATAAATGTATGTGGAGACTGGATAAGGTGGAGAACATAATTTATGCATTCATAAATCCTACCAAAAGCTGCGCCCTTCTACAATATTTCAATGATATGATCCCTCTGTTGCAGAAGTCTAGTGGTGCATATTCAGGGTTATGCTTATAAGCTGTACGTGTTTCTGTTTTTGATTTCATGTGGTCTATATACTATGAGATAGCTGTAAAATGTTGTCTTTCACAGTTCATTTTATCTTTTACTCCTGTGGCACACGGCCCAGAATAAAGCAAACTAAATTGAGAGCAACAAGAAAACAGGAGAGACAATAACAGGGAGTGGGGATAACATGCAATAAAGGTCCAGACCAAAATGAAACCCAGAACATTCATATAGCTAAATTTGGCCTACCCCAAATGAGGCATGTGGACACATAATTGTCTATTGTTCTAGCTGTTATTGTTAGATTATGAGAGGTAAGAGTGGACAAAAGACTGGAAGTTTATTCAGCATAAGGCTCAAAAATACAGAGTGTTGTGTGGAGGACAGAACACAGTATGGAATTATGTACTTTTCCAACTGTTTAAATAAAACTGTCTTTTGTCCTCGGGCTGAAGAAAGCACACTAAGAGCACTGACTTCTTTTACCATTACACTGACGGTATACTGTACTCTGTGTAGGAGGAGAACCAATACTGTGGGGATGCAGCTGTGCAGTGAACACTTGACTTGTTTCTATACATATAGTCTGCAGTTTATTAATTACAGAGAACCTTTGATAATGTCGGGTCATTTTGGTGTATTATCGTGACTTGAACAAAGTGATTGCAAAAAAAAAAAATTGTGAAAAAGAATTAGAATTTTGCACTTTGAACATTGTAACTAAGTGAGATCCAAGCAATTACTTTGTAGCGTGAAATCCAATGTCAGCCGGGTCTGGTCAAAGGCTTCCTGCCAATTAAACCCAAAGACACCCTGTGAAAGTGCTTTTCCCTTCTTTTTTCAATAAAAAAGTCATGCAAGGGAAATTACAATGTCAAGAGAAATATTTCTAATGTCATGCCTCTGCACATTCTTCCTCAATTAGCAGTTACACTTTTTTACTGAGCTAAAAGCCTTTTTGTGACTTAACTAATCGGTTCTTATAATTTTCTGCTTTATTTGGACAGGAGATGTACGCTGTATGACTCGCCTGCCCTCACCAGCCTTTACTCTCTGAAGAGAAAACTTACTTCCGATAGCAGCCTGAACCTTCTCCCTACCCAGAAAAAAACAAAACAAAAAAAAAAACACTTGCAGCATAGGCAAGGGTACTGTCAGTCATCGAGTCCATTAAGTGCATAACTGTTTACAGAGCTCTGCACTGAACTGCACATACATAATTTAAACTTGATCCTAAGAGAGTTATTCACAGAGTTTCAAAGTGTGCCACTGCTCCGCGCAGCATATCATATTTGTTCGGCCTCTTGAAGCTACCACAAGCAATGCACGGTGCATATAACTGATTACAAATCACTTCCCCTGTCTTTTTCTCAATTAGACGCTCGCAGCTCAGAATACATTTATCCAGTGGAAGGGAAATGAACAACAATAACAAACACCACACAAACAACCTCACTCTGGTCTCCCTTGTTCTCTCCACACAAAATAAGAAAACAGTGATCAGAGTTGATAGACACAGTGATCTAGCTGTTCCTGACTGTCTCTCTGAATCGACCGTCTGGGCTCTCAGATAATATTGTGGAGGACTTCCTCCTCCAGGGATTTTAATTTTGGCCAATCTCCAAACTGATACTGTAAAAATCCATCATTGTCAGGATTTTATGTGTGGCAAAGCAGAATCAAAGAAGAAAGTAATGTACCTCGCAATTTACTGGGAACATGCTACCAGGTAACAATACTTCTTGTGAATATAATCCAATTCATCTAATTTCAGTAAATGTGTTTCATATATGCTCCATGGTAACACCTTATTTTGAAAAGCCGAAGTAGTCACATGAGAATTCTAGGTTGTTTATATCTATTTGCCATAAAGGTCAGAGAAAGGGTGCACTCCACCTTTAGCCGCAGCTGGTTTGACCACAGAGATGTGAGTGACAGCTAGCTTGACCGCAGTCTTTATCTCGGTCAGCTGCTGTGCTTCTCTCGTGGTCCAGAGGCAGAGTCTGCATCGCCTTGGCCGCCAGGTTCATGGTGTTCAAACGTCAATATTGTAACGACTTCATATGCATATACAACTGAAGCGAATAATGTGCGGTCTTTAAACGATAAACAATTCACACCATAGCAGTAACATTCAGAAGCAACAGTAAACTAAACATGATTCAGAGACATTATTTTCAACTATTTCTTAGTAACTTGTATATTTATTTATTTTAAATATTGAATGAGTGACACCAATAACTCCTCAGTGTTCAGGCAGGGCATGGGGCTGATAAGTGGGGCGGGCCACTCCCCCAATATTATGGTAGCGGAAACATTGGAAGAATAGACAATGGTTTTACAGTGAGTACATCCCATATTGTCTCTCCTTGGAGAACACCTTGTTTTGAAGCCCTCTTGGCTGATAGGCACTTTGCTGGGGGAAAGAAATGTGGAGTGAAAAGCTTTGAAAGCTGAATATAGATAAATAATTAATGCATTTGACTTGGGAGAACAATAGTATAGAATAAAGAGAAACACTAACATGCAGCTACCAGTAAAAAGCTGCTGCGGAGAAAAAGGAGGAAGCAGGAACTAAAGGAGAAACCTCCAGGGTGAGTAAAGGGTATCCAAAGTGCCTACGGAAAAATACAGTTGCTATAGGCGTAGACCTGGGCTCGCAACACAGCGTCAATCTAATCTGACTTGCCCCACAGCTCTGTCAGATTGACTAAAGTGCCTTTTCATTTACAAGAGCTGCCAGGGTCCAGATGTCTTCCTATGAACTGATTATATGAAAGTGGACAGAATAGCGAATATCAGAATCATATTTTTCATACAGTTAAATATCTTCCCTTAGAGTGGCAGAAGCTAGACGTTTCAGCCATTTGGTCATTACTAAGATAACTATTTTCAAGTGTTTTACTTGAAGCATTTTCAACTATTTATCCATTAGTTTTAGCTTGTCGTTTCAACCGTTTATCTTTGCTACTTTTGTCTGTGTTAGCCATTTATTCATTACTGTAAACATAATTTCAACTATTTATCCATTCATTTTAGCAAACTAATTCAAATATTTATACTTTTAGCTATCAATTTCAACAATTTATTATTTACTTTCAAATAATTATGTATACTGTTTATCTAGTTCATTTTCATACAAAAAAAGCTGTTTAGCATTGGCGGAGAAGATTTGGCATTTTTTTTCATGGGCGCAACCCTCATACTCAGCTCTGCTGCTCATCCCACAAATGCATGTTCCTTACAAATGTGGCACCATTTAAAAGGGAAATAAACAGGCTTTCCAACAGTATAAGATTTATTGCCAAGAAGCATTGTTACAACAGAGACATAATCTACCAAACACAAATTTCCTTACTAACAAACCACATTCCATAGCTATTAGCTATTACTTATCCATTATTTTTAGCTAGCTGCCTCAGCCATTTATCCATTACCTATAGCTAAAAATTTCAACTGTTTATCTACTACATTAAACATTCTATTCTAATCATGTATCCATTACTACTTAAGCTTTTTCAACACCTTATATCAATTAGCTATCATTTATTCACTACTTTTAGCCATCTGTTAGCATAATAGCATATCTATTAGTTATAAAGTGCTTCAGGGATTACTTTTCTGTAGGCAGAAGCAGAAGTTAGCTTCGCCCTGGTTCCATCTTCAAAAAAGCCTGTAGAATATTTCCACTGGATTTTGGATTATTGCTGTGGCAAACAAACATTTATGGTACTCGCACATTTTGTCCAGGAAGATAATTTTCACAAATGAACTCCACTTTCATGATTTTTTAAGCCCAAATGCAATCACCAGAGATAAAAAGCTAACGTTAGACTATAAACGAACCACACTCAGCTGTATGATTTAACATCCCTACCTCAACGATGCTGAAAAGTCGTGTTCGGTGTGATGACATTCTGTACTGTGTTCGAAATCGCTCCCTATCATGGATATAGTGCACTATATAGTGTGTTCGCCATTTTGTAGTGTTGTTCGAATTCTCCGCAGTTAATTTCATTCACTATATAGTGGACTATAAAATACCCACAATGCACAACAAATGTGAGTGAACAAACGATGTACCCTACATTTTACTCCCGTATACCACAATGCAATGCGGTCGTCTTTTGCCAGAGGAGAAGAAGAAGAAGAACCGCAAAGATGGCACAAAAAGAAAAGAAACGAATAGGATGCTAGCCGGTAACGTTAGCTCACAAGCTAATAATAGCCACTTAGCTTGCATGAGCCACGTAGCTTGTAGCTCGTGCACTATCGTGGGCTATTACAGCTCACAATGCAGACACACAACCGTAGCTGACAAAACCAAATGTCCACACCATTGACATTTCAACAATTTACTGACAAAAAGTACAACCACCATACAGTTTCATCATCCTCAAAGCGCCCAGTTTGTTTACATGATGCTTGGTGCGTCCACTTGCGTCACAGGAGTATGTGGCGCAGCTACTGACGCAACGACGCTCAGAAAATTTCAGTTAGTGTCCGAAATCTCGCTCAGTTGTTCCCCATGTAGTGCACTATATAGTAAACACGAAATAGGGAATAGTGAGTGAATAAGTGAGTGAGTGTGTGAGTGAGTGAGTGAGTGAGTGAGTGGACGGTTTCGAACAGAGCTCTGCATTCTCATTTAGCTAATTATTAGCAAACTACCTTTTTAAGATACATAAAAGCTAAAAAAGAAAAAAAAAATGTCAAAGTCTCTTACGATTGTGTTAACAAGACTTCAAAAAACCCACTGACTTCAGGATGAGGGAACCAGGAGTGCGAAAATGCTAAGGACTCCCGGGGACTAGCTAAAGGATTTAAGTGTTTCCCATAACTATTAGCTATTATGTTTCCATTACTTTAAGCTAGCTGTTTTAATTTCTTCTCAAAAGTGAACTAGTTTTCATGCCATCTTAGTTGCAACCTATAGTATTTGGAAGTTATAACTGTCTCTGGCTGGCTAAATCTTTTAAAATTTTAATTCTGTTTAATCTAAGTGGTTGAGCTGCTCAACAATCTTTGCACTTACCCCCTGGCAACTGCTGAAGTACCCTCTGAGGCACAAGTACCACTGGTTGGGAATCACTGACTGAGCCTATACAGAGGAAATTTATCACACTTTGTGCACGTTCACATTTTCACACATGCAGACACATGTACACACTCACCCATACGGTACAACCATAAACACACAGCCAGGTTATCTTTTTTGCATGGTTGGAAACTTTGGCATGCTCGAGATATGGCATCTTGAAAAATCCTCTCTCTTTTCAAATCGGATAAACCCTCTTCGTCTCTCTCACAAACACCCACAAGCACACACAAACACACACACACACACACACACACACACAATCGGCTTGATATAACCCCTGATAGCGGTGCACACGCAGACAGACACACAAACATCCACACCCACACAAACCCTATAACATCTGTCTAATCTTCTGTCGAACATGGTGTATCGAGCTCACACCACCATCAAGGCTCGGGGCCAGGGACGATGTCGAGGCCATGCAAGGCCTCAGGCTTTTAGCCTGGCTCAGGAAGTGAGTGAACTGCGGCATCCACCAAACAGACTTCCAGTAATCCTCTGAAACATGAAATCCTTGACATTTTGGCTGATTTCCAATTTACAAATTTAATATCGCCTAGTGAAATATAAATGGGGTTAGGACAGATCTGACTACAACCTGAGTATATGCAGATTTTGGGAGTGGTGTGTTTGTGAGAGGAGAGAAAGTCAGGTCAATGCAATTATACAATACGCATTACGCAACAAACCAAGATAAAGCGCCGTGAGGCATTTTGCAACATGGCCTGTCCTTTCTCTTGACACGTGTTTTTTGTGTGTAAGTGTGTGTTTTGTACAGGAATATAAAAGGAGGTGTTAATCACTAGTTCTCACCTGTGTCTGGTGTCCCGGTTCCTGATAATAAGCCATAAAGGAGCGTTTAAAAAGGAGAAAAGAGAAGGTAAAAACAATCATTTATGATGCTAACGAGAGTCACTCAGAATTTCATAGGCTACAATGAGTCAATTTTCTCCTCATAAAGTGAGATTAGGGTTGATTTAGACGGCTGTATTGTTTCACATTAAATATTAACCTAAACAGGAAGCTTTTTGGCATTTCCTCCCAGAGGACAGGGAAGTATCAAATACAGACACTATGAAACCTCCGTCTGAACCAGAAATATTAGTCAGAGATACAATAATAACAGAGAATGAGAGAGTAAAGTTACATAAGGAGAACACTTTACAGGACAAATGACTGTGCAATCCCATCGAGATTCTACGCTTGAGAAAATACAGAAATAGAGAATGTAGTGCCTGCAGCGCAGTAGGAGATATCATCGTCATAATCCACGGAAAAAATATCTTTGTTTCATAGCAAAGACTTTCAGCTGCTCTCACATCCTAAAGAGGTAGATTAGAGCCTGTGATGTCTGAACCTCACACACTCTGCTTGTGCATGGAGACAAACTTCAGAATGTGTTCTGTTGAGATCAAACAGATCACAACCGCAGATGCCGACCAGAGCTAATGCCATACTAACCCATATCAGCCCAGCTAATTTTGTTCTAATTGTGCTCAAGTCAATCCGATGCTCAAAATCCCACTGCTTCCCACTGTGGGAGATCCCTATCAAGATCAGTCTCCTCTTATCACATGCAAACCCAACAAGATTGTGATGCTCACTTGAGTTCCAGTATGGTCCTTGTGTATCCATCAGGGTGGACCCTGCGGATGAAGTTGAAGTCCCCCACGTAGAGAGAGCCGTCAGGGCCGCTGGCCAGCGCCACGGGGGCGAAGAGCATCATGTCCCGAGCAGCGCCACTGCAGCTTGGACCGCAGGGGACACTCCGGTAAAAACCATTACCCATCACAGTGCTGATGACAGGAGGCTGCTGGGAGAGGAAGACATTCTCCCCATTTCCCTTGTGAAGGATTCCTGAGGAGGGAGGAATGCAAGAAATAATTTAAAGCAGGGCTCAAAACAAACTTTTGAAAGTGGCAACGAGGCATCAGCTTTTGAAGCTGAAAGTAAGGCTGCCATTTTAGTTACCTTATATTTTGAGTTATTACAATACTATGCAGTTATATGACAGTCTTATAATAAATACAATACAAAACTACATAAATACAATACAATACAATAACTGAACAAATTCTTTGTAGATTGTGTTTCATCTGATACTTAATACAATTCAAATCTTAAGTGCAACTTAATTTGCTTCACCAGCGTGTCGGAAACAGATGTCTGTGCATAGGTGAGTAAACACACCAATCATGAACAAATTCTGCCACATTTTTAAGTTTGTGATATTTCACATGACAGTTTTTCTGTTTGTTTTTTTCTTTTTTCGTCTGAGCTCGTCTTACTGGCTTTAGGTAGATGGCAGTCATTTGGATAAAGGTGTCATTTATCAAATTCACTAATTTTGATGACAGCTGTGGGGTTTAGCTGATCAAACCACACCCACACCACCCTAATGAAGCAGATGAACTGAGTGTTTAACTTACACGTCAAACAAAATCTGATGTTTTTGCATTTTTCTACTCAGATTGTTTGACATTTAACAAGAAATATTTGATGTTATAGAGAAGTAATTACAATTGAAGCCATTTTTTAGGGGGCTTTAATGGTGGTTTGTTAGTATTGTAGTATGATGTCACCTTGTCATTCAGACTCCTGTATTTTTGCTATGTTTGCGTCATGGACCTCAGCGGAAATCAAATGGAAAACCTTGGACTTTATTGTGTTATCCTTGACATTTCTGCAGTTCTGTGAGATTTTATATAGTCCTTTGTGAATGTCAAGATTTATCTTGTAGCATTTTTGCCCTAAACTATTTATTTGGGACACACTGCATGTGATTGAGTCAAAGAAAACACAACCTACTGTATCCCCTACCACCGACAAAAAAACACACCAGTTTGATTCAGTTACATTTCTGCATTTGAAAATAAGGGCAGGTGTGGCACTTAGCTTCAATATGCCAAACACAAAACCAGACAAAATACAAACAAAAACTGTATGCAAATATATGGTTTGTTCTCACCGCTGCGTATGTTGAGGGCGTGGTGTTTGTCCAGAGACCACCCTCCCAGGTTTGAGGGGACCAGTTCAAATCCCTGCATCAGAGCAGTTCTCCTCTCCCATTGGATAACGCCAGGACATGACTCATACTCGTAGCCAACAGACACTGAAATGCAAACACACATAAGTGGGCTCGATGTTACGCGCAGTAATGACTATGTGCTGCAGACCCACTGTGTCTAACACCACAGTACGTGCGGCAAAATGACAGCCAGACTTTTACACATGCACACACATTCCCTATCTCTCTCAAAACTATACTGTATTGAGTGGTGAGACAGATGAAAGGCCTGTGGCGAGACCTCATCAGTGTGTGTGTTTGAGAGAGATCAGTGAGAAGTGGAGGCGTAATCAGGAGGAGCCCGTCTTCATGAAGGAGCCCTAGAATTAGCTGCTTGGCCTCTTAGTTGTAATGATACGCTGTGCAGCTTCCCACTACAACTAACAACTATCAACAGCTTTTTTTTTTTTGGCTTGGCAGGATTAAATATGTTTCGACAGTAATTTACCACTTCAGACTTGGAATGCGTTTAAAAAGCAGCAGGTGACAACGCCGTGGTAGCTCTCAAAAACATATAAACACACAAACACACTTACATATATGTTTTTCTGAATCACAATAACACATACGTACAGAACCAAACATATGCATCAAGTCTCTCTATTGGAGTCTAAGTTGGCACTGAGGCTGAGGGGCGCAACTTATGTTGTAATTGTCAGTAAAATTGTAATATTATTGATGTTCAAGAGTGCTGACATCACTAAAGTAAGATTTGAAATAATGTTAGACTCAATGGAAATAACAAACACATCCAAACTGTGATCGCTAGTGTTTCTTTAACCAAAAAAACTCAATCTCATCAGGCAAAAACAGCAAAGTTTGCTGAAAGGTGACAAATGTACATGCCTTCCTTGGTTTAAAGCTGCATTAATTTTGTTGGCCACTTGGAGACAGTGGAAGAAGCTGTAAACACAACACTGACATAATAACACCTTACAGTGAACTTATTAGCACAGTTGCTCACGTACACACCCAACAGACAGAGCAACATTAGCATTTATGTCTCTAGCCAACTGACAAATGCAAGTCTAACATTTATTCTCCTGTTGGTTACCAAATATCTGGCATTTAAGCAGCTAAATGCTACATTCACATGCTAGTCGCTAACTTTGCCTTTCTGCCGTTTGATACAATGGAGTGTGTGGTGGCTTCATCAGAGCTTTTACACTGAAAACAGCTGCCTGCTGTGTCTGGAAACTACTTTGATGATGTTTGCTGGCTGGAAAATCAAAATAATGAGCTGAAAGACACTAAAGCATCAAGCTGAGGAGGCCTGCAGAGTTGGGTGATGATTCTCCGTGGTGCTGAAATTACACTCAGTAGTTTACAAGTAAAGCCTTTTTAGATCACATGCACAGCGTTAGATTACTTTGAGTGGCTGGGAGTGAGTGTTGGTTAGAAGACGCTTTTTACTGTAGAGGAGTTAACCTGAAAGAAAGAAGTCATCACATCTTTTTTTCGGTTATGTGATGTTTGAAACGTTTTGCCTACTTTTGTTTAATGTATGGAATGAAAAGCATCCTTTAAGGTACTGTATAATTAAAGCAGTAGGAATTCATTACAACCACAATTTAAAATGATAAAACATTGCTTAAATTAAGATAATGACACATTGTAAAGTGAGGACAGCTTGACGCGTGTGACACAAACACAGTAGAAGAATAGTTGTTGCCGTCAATCACTGTTGGCACTGATCTCTCTCTCTCTGTCTTCATTGTAAACCGACATGCATCTGATTTGATGGGCACACAAGGGGAACTGGGGAGCAAAGCCAGCATAAAGACCACGGGAGATGGTGGAATACGTAAGTAGGGGCGCTCACATTATGTACAAACTCAGGAGATTCCCTCTAACGCAGAGAGAAACTCTCAGTAGCCACATGGGGCCAACTTAAATCTCCAACTCAATGCTACAATCGATAAAGTGATTGGGGAGGGAAAATAATGGGTAATTTGGGACACTGGGGGTAGTGAAAGAGAAAAAGAAACCGTATAGTGTTGGACAAAAGTTCTGAGTCAAGGAACTATCGCTGAAGTTCACTCAAAAGGTTCATTTGTTTCAATTTTGTGTCTTAAGCTCTGATAGGCTTGTGATCTTGAGTCTTTGAAGGGCAGAGAGAGAAGTGAGACGCACAGAGTTTAAATTTATATTAAAGTAAAATCAAAACACGTGTCTTCAAATATAACACATTCGTATTGTGTAATTTCTGACCCTTGAAGTCACATTGCACCCCCCTTGAAGAGCCTGTTTCATGGCCTGGAAACCAATCCATCCTTATGAAAATGCATCAAAAGGTTGCCATAAATACATTGCCGTCAGCAGGGACAATGTCCTGTTTTTTTAAACCTACAATAAAACTTATTTCATTTGAGGAACAAGGCTTTTCCAGGACAAAACGGGCAAAGCAATCTCAAAGGGAAAGTGTCAGTGTTTTGAGAACTGCTTCACAACCGAATATTACTGTGGCTATATTACAAGAAACGACACACACATGTACACACTCTCTCTCACAAACAATACACATGCAGTCCGTAAACGCACACTCAATATCTCACAGGTGAAAGCTTTCATTCCCCTCTGCTGGAGCCTCAGGCAATGTGTTCACCCCAGCAAACAGAGCATGATCTCCCTTTCTCTTGTTCTTTCTGGCTATGTGTGAGCACACGAAGTGTGTGGAGACGCACACACGTGCTGGTGGAAACGGGAGTGTGTGCTTGTCTGTGTCGCTGTGCCAACAAAGCACCAGGATCCATTAGAGCGGAAAGGGGGTGGGGGTGGGGGTGGGGGGGGGTTGCAGCTCCCAATATATGGGAAAAAAATGTGCTTAATTTGAAGGATAAATTTGTTTTCCATTTAGATGTGCAGATGTGACTGCGTGCCTTCACATTAGTTAAAAGTTTAGATGAGCTGCTCAACATAAACTGGTCACAGAAAAAAAGCGCCTCAAAAAATAATGTAAAACAGCACAGTTCTTACATTAAAATAGGCTGTATGGAAAATAGAGACACAGCATCGAGTGGTGAATGTGTCTGCATGTCATCTATACATCAGCAGGCACATTTATGCAGACTTTACACTGTTTTTTTATGCTGCCTGGGAGATTTATCCTGTAAATCCAGTGTTTTTTTATTTTGTTGAAACTCTTTTGAATCTTTGGGCTCTATGTTGGTACCTTGGTGACTCACCGTGCGCCACAGTGGGAGGAGAAGCGTGGTAGAGGGTGTGGCAATGCCAATCTAGCAGCGCACTGCAATCTTTACGCTCAGAAAGAGTGCATCCCGTATGGTCTGCTGCCCTCCTGCTCAGAGCAGGACGACAGCTCAGCGTACTTGTGTTCCATAATACTTTGGTCACTTTATTTGTCAAAACACATCCATAAAATCTTCCCTGAAGTCATATAAAAATCCCCTTTATTCAGGTTTTGTTCGTCTCTCCACTTTCGTTCTACGATTTCCAGCCAGCTGACACATGATTGTACAGGAAAAAACAACATTTTATTTCGGTTATGTCTTGAATGCCAATGATTAATGAGTGATTCTTACCAGCTCTGTCATTTAAGACAGTGAGTGGTCTGTGCCAAAGATCTTTCCTTTAAACTAGTGACTCTACAGCCATCTGAAAGCAGCAGGCATTTCCATCTGCAGTCTCTCACAGGAGTGATGGTGCACACTGTCAAGCCACAATTACGCACGGCAGACAGGTCGGTTTTGTAAAATAAGGATCAGACTGTTGCAAAATAACCACAGCAGCATCATATTTGTTGTTATGATTAATTATTCTACAGTTTCTACTGCAAATCAACAGGCGTGTCAGAGACGGATGCATTTATACAGTTCCAGGAAAATTATGATCATTTAAAACTCCTCTTTCCGCTAATAACTCTCCCAGGATGGTCCGTTCCTGCCAGTCTTTCAGTAGGTGTTTCCATTCAACGGCTGCCTGCCTCATCTTTTTTAAACAACTTTGGCAAAAGTGTCGCCTGAATAGGTTTTGTAATTATAACACAGGCAGACATGCAGCTGCTGTGAGCAACATGATATGATGGAGACTGTTGATTTTTAAAATACCAATTTATTTGTGGATCATTACCAGGGTCACGTTTATGTGGCAATATGAAGATAAAAAGGGTAACAATTTGATTTCCCGCAATTATATCTGCAAACTTTAAACTTTAAAAATAATTCCAGGACAAAAAACAGCACGCCATGTACTAAATACTTTTGGTATGGTACTACAGTGGTATTTCACTGCAGATAGTTAGTGTCATTGTGATGACAAATTAACTCACACGCTAGTATGCATGGAAACAGAAGTGAACCCAATTCTCTTGGCAGTATATTTGAGGTGCTGTATTCATATCTGAAGCTCTGCAGGTCCAAGACAACAGGAAGTTTCCTTTGAAGAAAACTCTCCACAGGATTGTTAAACTGCCAGTGCATCATGACAGGAAGAGCTCTGTGTTTAAAAGGGATGAAAGTAATGAATATGATTGGCCATGTTTGTTACAGCCTCTGATGCACCCACCTATAATGTATGATAATGTATTCTTTCTGATCCCACCCCATGCCTAAGTACGCCACAGGTGCGCCAGAGGAGCCTGGCCACGAAATTACCAAAAGTGCGTTTGGCACGCTTCTGATGCACTGGGCAGGGCATGCATGACTGTGATCTGGGCACTGATGGGTTCATGAAAAGTAAGCCTGCGGTGTCCTCTTTGTGCTTACAGAGCAACAACAAACCCACCATCCAAATAAAAAAGAAAAAAGAAATAATCTTAAATTTCTCTGCCGTTATATCATGGTATTATTTCCATGCAAGGACTTTACTACAGAGAATGTACTAAGTCTGTGAGTTGTTTCTTCTAAACATTAATAGGCGTGTGCACAGAAGCTGTTGCGTGTATGCACGTATTCAGGACAGCCCCTCCCTCACTGAAAATATGTTCTACCACATGCCAGGAACTATACAGAAGAAAGGATCAGGGGAAAACATGAGAAGAGAGAACAGTGGAGGGCAGAGGAAGACAGGACAGACGCAACAGGGGAGATCAGAGAGAATGGAGGAAATAACAAGCAGGGAGGAGAAGAAAAGGGAGTTCAGTTAAGGACAGAAACACAGGAAACACAGTGAGGGTACAGAATGGGAGGCGAGGGAAGGGGTAAAAAGGGCAGGGAGGAAGGTGGTTCAGCAAAGCGGGGCAAATTTTAAAAAAAAACTATAACACAGGAGTTGAGAAAAGGTGAAAGATCAGGGGAGAGAGCTCGAGCAGATGAAATGCAGCTCTAACAGATAAGGAGGAGTGGGGATGGATCAGGAGGAGAGAGAAAGCCGAGGGACGGAGAGATGCAATCTTTGTTCGAGACCATGCACTCGAGTGGACATAGCTTCTGGTATGCCTGCGATATCTCAGTGCTTATGGAAAGCTCTCTCTCGCAGCTCCACTGTTTGTCTACAACCTTCCATAAGAAAAAAGCGGTGAGCACAGAGAGCAGAAACATTATCTCTCAAATTACCAATAGAAAGTTCAGAAGTTTAAGCCTCGATGGCATCTTTTAAACGGCCATTTTTTTCCATAATGAACCAAGGGTGCAATAACACTAACAGTTTTTACATCCAGTATATCTTTTTTTTCACAGGTGAGAAAGGACATCGGGTAAAAAAACAGAGACAATGGGCCTCATTCCTGCAAACTTTCCATGCACAGATTTGTATTTTGCACAGGCACACATTTTTCTCCATAGAGTCAGTCCTGTCAAAACTGTCGGGAAGGGCAATCTCCCTGCCACTGCGGATGATATCTTTACTGCCAGTTACCCTACAGTATATTTGTCGAGCCATACACCTTTCCATTCTTTCTTCTCAACACTGTTCCGTTTTTTTCTGCTGTCTGAAGGACATGAAAAGGTGGTACAGAATCTAAACTGCTCGCTGTTCACCTGTCCGCAGGAGCCACTTCCCAATCCATTTATTACATGTTTCAAATTTTCTCGCTAATGATATTTGACCTACAGTGAGCACTTCCTATCATTCTGGTAAATCTGCAGTTGTCAAAGCACCATTACAGACACTAGACCTAGATACGGCAAAAATCATTTATTATCAGGCAATTTTCAATCTCTCATTTCACAGCAAGAGACTGCCCATTAGCAATTGGTTGATTACCTACTGAATGGTCAATCATTTACAAGACGATTTCCAATCAGCCTCCGTGTTAATGGGGAGGATGATAACATTTCTGATTTAGTGTTGTTAGATTTGAGCACTTGACAGAGTTGAACCAAACATCTTATTTTAAAGGGTTGAAAATTGGTAACCTTTTCGTTTCGAATTATTTTCTGAGTTTGCATCCCATCTGAGGACATTTCACTGCATAACTCAGCAATGTTATGTCTAAAAATACTATGGCAATGAGACTAAGCCATACAAATCCATTTTCCCATGGAGACCCAAGCCCTGTTTTAAGGAATAGTTAAATATTTTGGAGAGTATGCTGATTCATTTTCTTGTTGAGCGTTAGATGTGATGAATGATGCCATTCTACTGTCTGTGCATGAAATATGCAGTGAGAACAAGGAGGAGTTTAGCTTAGCTTAACATAAAGACTGCAAATGGGGACACAGCTAGCATGTCTCACTTCAGAGTTTGCAAATTCGCCTGGTGACACTAAAGCTCAGTGATTACTTGTTAACATGTTTAATTTGTGCACAAACAGAAATGTAAAAATGACAGAGAAGTGGATGGGTGACATGGGAACTGTGGAGGTTGCATTTAATGCACTTGGCCAGTGAATTAAAGGATTACTTCACACACAAAATGATCAGTTAGTCAGATAAGTACGGAGAATACGGCTGAATAAATGTGACTTGCATTATACAGCATATTTATAAACAGACGTTTTGATATACTTTTGCTGCTGTTAAATGCATCCATGTTTTACTTAAATTCAAGTACAAGTACTTTCTCTGTTTTTGGATTAATCGTTCACCTTGGAGGTAAGTGAGATAAACAAGGTTTTCTTTACATATTCAGTGTAACAAGGACGAGTAATTGATATATAAATAAAGTCTCCCTTTAAACACTAGGACCACCAGGATGTCCCAGATGTAGATAGCTACTTGATAAATCCAGAGGGAAGTTTAAGCATCCTGTAGTTTATATGACACATTCAAAACACTGATACACGCGGGGATAAAGAATAAAAACATTAGAATAAAAACACAGCTGTGAAATGAGAGTCTAGCCACTGAGACTACTACAGAGAACTGTCAGTGATGATGTGCACTGATGTTTTCTTACTGTTCTCTTACTTAAGATAGAAATAAGAAAACATCTCAAAAGCAAGCCACGTTGTATATATATTCTACCTACCAGTAGCATAAGTGAGGCCCCAGACCTCCTGGCCGTAAACATCAGTCTTGTTCCACACCAGCCTATGGACCAGGCCAGGCCCAGCGGGATACCAACGCTGGTACAACCTTCCCTGGACGGATGCACGGACATGCACCTTGGACAGACTGCCCAGTGGGGAGATGGGGGACAACAGGGAGGGAGGTGTGAGGAGGATTCTCAGCAGAGAGAGGTAGCCTGCAGCGCGGGTGCTCAAATAGTTCAGCTTTGAAAAGGCTCCTGGGATTGAAACTTCCTCCTGCACCGCCTATGAAAGATGGAGAGCAGGATGAGAAATAAAGGTGAAAGAGGGAGCAATTAGAGAACAGTTCAAGAAAAAATATATATTTCATCATTACTTTGTATTTGCATAATGAGCTCACTTAATTAGGGTGTTTGACAGGTACAGCAAGAAACAGCCCTCACGGTGAGATGCAGTGAGTACACTGAATATGTGTTAGCTGTGTTACAATAATAGTCATAAAATGAACATTTTCATGAAGAACATAATGTTTCTTTGTTAAAGAGTATCTTTTAATGAATGGACTCTAAATAATGATATCTGTAACATGAGGGTTTTCTTTTAAAGAAAATAAAGGAAAAAAACTCATATATCCTCTACCTGTCAGACTAGTATATAAACAGCCAAGCTCATCTCTCTGATAAACAGTAAACAAGCTGCTGCAGCAAACATTCATTCATCCAATGTAATATTCCTCTTGGCTAAAATCAGATACCATTTGAGTCACTGATTACCTTAAATCAAATTATCTCTAAGACGAGTATCTCTGACACATTTTCATCAAAAGTCTTAAGGCTTTGATTCCGTTTCTTAACACAGGTGAACACAGTGGGTGCCACTAAGCTCACTGTGAACACTAAGCACTGTTCTTTTCCATTTATTTTCTCACTGCCTGTTTGTCCTAAGGTGTTATTTGTTGTGAGGATAAAATGTTCCTTCATTTTGACGATGTGTTCATTTCCAATTTCATCAGATTTCGTAAAATGAGCTTGAACTTGTGTGGATATGAAAAATAATATTTGGAAAAACATCTTTCTTCTGCCACAAAAAAAGATCTTGTGATCATGGCACAAATTGGATGTGACATTTTCTGCAGTCTATCATATGTCCAGGTAACAAGAAAACAACTTTCTGTGTACCCAGAATTTAAGCTGGAACTGAAATGAGGTCAGGGTGAGGTTTTGGTCACTGTGAAAAAAAAAATCTTAGGAGTCACATTGGAGGGTAAATATATAATCACCAGTCTGACCTCCACACCTGACTTTCAGCCACCTCATTTGCTTCCGTGGTGGGAAAGTATATGGATGGAGTACAAATTTGCATTTTGCTCATTCCTTATTTGCATGATGCAAATACGAATTGAGCTAAATTTGCAAAATCCTGTGAGACCAGGTTGGTTTGTTGCTGAGCTGTAACAAATTGAGTCGAAGCTTCATTCTTACTGCCTGTCATCTGTAGACATCGAGTAGTGCTTTGTTACATTCTATATTGTATTTAAATGGATAGTTTAGATAGGAGTACCGTCATGGAAGCTAATCACTGTGCTGCTGAATGTGGGGGCAACAGCAAGAAGTATTTTAGCCACCTAAAAAACATTTCAAGTTTAAGTGTATGCTATATTTAGAATATTTTCACCGCTTTACCTTGCTGTCAGACAGCCCTTTCCAACGCAGAACTAAAGCCATTATATCCATCTACGCTCTCTTCAAAGCCACCACACTCCATTAACAAAAACAGTAATTTTACCTTACAGAACACAGGAGCTGCTGGTCTACGGCTGCTTTGATCAGTTAGTTTGCTTGTGTCATTGTGTGACTTTGGTGAGTCAGAACTAACACCTTAAAATACAGAAGTCACACAGTAACACAAAGAATCTTGACTGATCAAGGCAGCAGTAGACCAAGAGCTCCTGTGTTCAGCAAGGTAAAATTACTATTTTTGTCAATGGAGTGTGGCACCTTCAAAGGGAGCATAGATAATAGCTTCCATTATCCACTGGAAAGGGCTGTCTGACGGCAAGGTAAAGCAGTAAAAAATATTCTAAATAGAAGGTACATTTAAACTCCAGTGCCGGCCGTCATCTACTGTAGGTAATATAGTGACTATAGATAAGTGCCTCCTACAACCCCACTACAAAAAAATCCAAACTATTCCTTTAAGTAGTTTCGTACCTGTAGCTCGGGTACTGCTGGCCCCTTCTCTGCACATGCCCCTGTGTATCTAGGAAGCGGGTAGGGTAAGACCAGCGGGTAGGGACTCAAAACACTCCTGATGTCACATTTAGGAGGCTGAACTTCCTCCCTGGACATGGTCACCTGATCCAAAACAAGGAAGTTGTTGTTTGGTGTCCAGATGGTGCGTGTCTGTGGCAGGAAGGGTGGGCGCTGGAACATCAGGGTCATAGACATGGCGCCCAAAGTCACCAAGTCAAAACTAGAGTTAAATGACATTAAGACAGAATAAGATTGGAGCACGAGGAGAGAGAGAGAGAAAAGCATACATTTTGTGTATTCTGTGTGTGGATGTCTCTACCTTCCATCCTGCCGACTAATAGTGTAACCATACTCTGGATGCTGTGGGAAGGTGATGTTGACTCCAACCAGAGGAGAGCCATCCTGCAACACGATGCTCCCTCGAATCACAGCCACCCGACTGGAAAAACAAAGGCGGGAAGCAGAGAGGGAGTGAGAAACGGACAGAGAGAGAGATACACAGAGAGCAGCAGAGATGACAGGTTTACAATGATGGAGAACATAATGATTGTTTGAAGAGAGAGGCATATTGTGACGCACTAGCCAAACGACCTTGTGTGTGAAGAAAACCAACTGCATTTATTCTGCACAGTACAATTCCCTTCTTTAGCACAGAGAAATCTGCCAGAGATTGCCGGGATACAAGGACCATAAATATAGCTTCACCCACAGTAAAACCTTTCAACACCCTGTCATATAAAAAACAAAACTTCCACATCATGTTTATATTACAGTGACAGTGGTACCTGCAGCAAAAAGGCAATGTTGTTCTTTAAATAGACCTTAAACCATCAGTCACATTCAGACTGTTTTGAAATATTCATCATGATTTTACAGGTAAAGTGTGAAATACACTGCTTAAATCTAAAATAATCGCTGAACTGGTCAAATGAAGACAGATCAGGATGGACACGTGGTGCGCACACACACACACACACACACACACACACACACACACACACACACACACATATTCATTGATGGAGCCTATTTGTTACTCCAGAAGAGGGATAAATGAAGGATGGCGAGGTTTCTCTGGGTGGCTTCACTGCCCCGTTTGTTACTCCTGTCCTGAAAGCTGCCATCGATTTCCCCTCTGAAAAAACTGCCAAATAATTAATTTATTTGTTTATTCGACAAGTAAACCGGGGGAGGAAAAAAAGGCACTTTGCCATTTTTCAGAGGGATCACTTCATGTTTTTCAATCCGAACTTTCTAGGTCATCATCTTGCCAGTGAGATGTATTTCCTCTCTGAGATGGTTGTGAGAGGCCACTGAAAAATTGATGGGGACACCTTTATGACTGGTGTAACCGAATGACACATGAATATGTAACAAACAAACACATTGCAGTTGTAGCCTGACACTGATACCCGAGGACGACGCACTGCTGTGTGACTGCTAATATCCAGGGGAACACAGATCACTAAGCACTGGCTTGTGAGCACATGAAAAGCCTCATTTATATGCAAACACACACTCTCATTAAACAAATAATGGGCAATGGACAATTCATCGCAATAATACAGATGTATTTACTTCATTACCTACTTGTCATGTCTGTCTACATACTATATAGGAGGACAACTCAAGGACGCAGACATGCAAAAACAAATACATGATGGCATTGGCATGCACACGCAGATCCAGGCAAACAAAGAGTATACAATACCTGGTATCAAAGGGCACGTCTCCAGGGAGAGTGTGTGTGGCCGCCTTGCCAAGGAGGAAGCGTATGCGGCGGTAGAAGCTGTGAGTGTGTGTGCTGGCGGGCGAGGGGGGAGCGGTGGGGGGCAGCGGGCTCTGCTGCAACAAGGCCAAGGGGTCGGCAGAGCCATGACACAGGGGGTCAGAGCCGCAACTCAGCTGCTCGCAACAGTCTGGGTCCACGCAGTCCATGAGGCCATCTGAAATGGACAGGGAGTTAAACATGTATAAAATAAAATACACAAACAGCATTAGGTGAGGAGAGGGTTGTTTAGGGGGAATTTACACAGTTAATATAGCGGAGACATTAACATCTTTATTGTGCATAGTTAATAAAGGCTTAAATAGATTTAAGTGACTAAGGTGCTGAGAACTCATTTCTATTCTAAAGGCCAAGGTAATGTATATATCCGCAGTGGAAAGACATGAAGATGAAACCATAAAACCTCACGACTGCCAAGAAGTAACTTTTACACTTCTGGCCAGTGAGAAACTCTACCGGAGTAATCTAATCTACAACAATGAACTGCATATGCATCATCATAATCACGAATATCAATCAAATGAAATTCATTAGGAGCCATCAGTGTACAATTATAGCATCTATTGTTATAAATCAGACCTGAATCACCAGCATTATTTGAATGTGATCCATTAAAGTCCAGCGTAAACAATGAGCCGCAGATACAAACCAAGGCGGCAGGTAATAGGAGCCAGGCTGGCATTTGTGTTTCCTATTTCAAGCCCGTTTCTGAAAAGGCAGGAAACAGTGCTGACATTTAAATGCATCTGACCACAGAGCAGAGAGCGAAAGGCCAACAATATTCTATTATAACCTCCTCCTACAAAGGTAGCATAGTACAATGGTTGATTTCCATAAGATTCACTACTTCAACTTGAAAGCACACTGTTAACTGAAATTCTAATATCACTGTCATTAAAAGGACGTGCACGTTTGTAGCTTATTATGCAGGCATTGTTGTTTACCTTTACACACACTAGGCACAGTAAAAATGTAGATTTTGAACATACGTAATACATAAATATGTATGATTTCACTGCCTAGTGTGGAAAAATGCTGTTTTTTCAAGAGGAAGAACAATACATGAGCTTCTCTCCCTCATCCAGGCGGAATAATTGAAACTCTCTCTTCAAAGTTCCTCTTTATTCTCTGATTACTTGTGATAGCATCTTTCCATCTCTGTCTATCTTCAGAGACAAAAAGATTGCTCCGAGAGAAGGCTATGAGAGCCTACGGTATATCTGCCAATTAAGGGAGATGGCTGAATTGTGTGGTACAAAATTATAGTATCTCAAAGTATGTGGAGAGAGGCGGAGGATAGAAAGATAAGAGAAGTGTAAGTGTTCTCCATAAGGCTTTGTCAGTGAGTCTTCTTTTAGCATAACCATCCCTTAACTGATAGTTTGATACCTACAGTACAGACACTTCATCGATATTCATGAGGCATCATAATACCATATAATACCTTACAGTATGCTTTTTGCATATAGTGCAATTCACTGTAGTGTGGAGAGAAACCTGTCCCTTCCTCTACCCACTCACTACCTCAACCTCTACTTCACTACTCATACAGAGACAAAGAAAATACATATTGTATTAAATGGGTAGTCCAGCAATTTAATATCGCACTTCCATTGAGTGTGTCAAGCTTGATAAACAGTAATAGCACCTTTTTGTTGGGTGCTGCCTGCCTAGCGACGCCAAATTTTGGGAAATATGTTTATTTGCTTTTTTGCAAAGAGTCAAGTTAAGTTATTTAAGTTATTTTATTTGTGTAACAGAAAATATTAATTTGGGGAGGGGGTCAAACATATGGCCCAGGGGCCAGAACTGGCCTGCTAAAGGGTCCAGTCTGGGCCACTGTATGAATCTGCACACCTAATTGATGCCCTTGTGAAGGCTAACAGGTGCCAGGTTTCAGGAGTGTTAAACAGTAAGTAGCATACTTCATGCAAAATGCTGCTTCAGAAGCTTTTCTCTGGTCAATTGGCAGCAGTACAAAAGAATCTGTATCAGACTTCTATCTTAAAACAACACTGGAGGAACCATACTGCTGAGGCATTGTCAAAGCCTTTGCAAATGGTCTGTATGGCAGGGGAAAACTTAACCTGCTTCCTTAGTAGCTTCCACTTTAGTTTGGTGTGGTGATGCCAGCTAATGTATGGAAATAATGCACATGTAATGATGATGAGTAGCAGACCGACTGAATGTGGAGAAACTGAGACATACTGTTGAAATCGTATAAATGATGAGATCAGTACTGCTCATATCTGTTCATTCAATATAAGGTGACAGCCAGCTGCCAGTTAGTTTAGCATAAAGACTGGAACCAGGGGGAAGGGCTACCCTGGCTCTGTTCGAACGTAACAAAATCTGCCTACAAGGACCTCTAAAGCTCACTGATTAAAATCTCATTTGCTTAATCCATACAAAAACCACAACAGCAATTTGTGGTTTTATGGGGGGTTATATGACTAAACCTTGGCCAGACGCAGTAACTTCTTGGAAATCTGGCAACCTGGCAGGGACGTAGAGACTCCAGGAACTTACTGCTCTTTTTATCAAATAGGCAGATCAATTGACTGTATTGATCTTCTCATCTAAGTCGCTGCAACAAAGTATATTTCAGGGCTGACTAATAAGCCTTATGACCACTGACCAACTGGCCTTTATGTGTAAAATCAGTGGAATATCCCTTTAAAAAGGGGCCCAGTTTGTTTAAGATGTGACTGAATTAACAGTTAATACTCTTGAATATAATGAGTAAATGCATTAAGTCCAAAGTGTGACAGTCCCACACATGAGACATCCATTAATACTAAAATATAATGAGAACAATGACATAATCTATACAGTACAATTGAAAAACCATCAGTGCCCACGCTGCTGGCAGGCCACAGTCCTGCTATGACTTGTTTCCTTTATTCAGCTCCTGTTTTATAGTCCACAGGACATTTTTTATTGTATGGCTCTGAGGTTATAATCCACGGTAAGGACCAATAATTCATGTTTTGAGCAGCCATCTACACTGACTTTCTGAAGTGTTGGCTCAGTCAGTCATGCCGCTTTGGTAAACAATGTGCAAAAAAAAAAAAAAAGGTTACATTGCAGCTATCAGCACCCGGCGCCAGCCAAAAAAAGGACTACAAAACAGTATGTATGTGTTTGAGGTTTCCCGCTGCTGTGTGCACTGATTCAAACGCCACACAAAATGGGGAACCAAGCAAAAAAAATAAAAAAAAGAGAGAGAAAAAAAACAGGGACGCTCTTCCTCCAAACAAAAGAGACACTACCTTGTTTGCAATGATGGATTACAACACCGGCTTAACAGGCATGTCCATAATGGATATTTGATGGAGTTTCAAAAACGAATGGGCACAGTTTAAAGGATTGTAATATTGCACTATGTTCTCAAAACTTGTTGTTATGTATTGGAAAACAGCCTTAGATGGGGCTGAAATGGCGAGGAAAAGATTGCAATGAGCAGAGCTGCCTCTACTGCTGAAATTTTCCTTTCTTGTCTCTTCACCTGAGGATAGAACAACGCAGCTACGAGGCTGAGCGACACACACCTCTCACCTGTCACCACACACCTCATAACCAAAGAAGCAGAAATCTATTCTGCATGGTTTGCTGTATTTAGACTTGAGAAAATTTCTCTGAGTGCCTTTTATCCTAGCAGGTGGTATGCATATTAGACATTTAGCTGTGATAAGAGGGAAAAACAGACATACACACTGCGCACAAATGCATGCATGCACACACACACACACACACACACACACACGCACACACACAAATACATATTAAATATAATAATGACCAGCGGGACTCTACAGGAGTCTCCGCAGGACTGGGACAGCACAGAGGGATACTGGGGCACAGTTTCGGCAGGAGAAACAGGACAAGAAGTAATGGAATGGAATGGACAATCTGCCACGAAGACAGAAATGAAAGAGGTAAGAAAGAGAGAAAGAGATAGAAAATGATAGATGATGTTAGAATGTCACCTCCGTCGTTGTCTGTTCCATCACTGCAGTCAGTTTCCATGACAACGCTGCATCCAGGCCCACTCCATCCAGCCTGGCAGACGCAGCGCCAGCCGCTCTGCTCCAGGGTACAGCGCCCATGCCCGCTGCACAACCCTGGGCAGCCGTCTGAAAAGGTGTGTCCCACGAGCACATGTGCACACACAAACACACATTTGTGAGCATGTTGGAGGAGCACAAGATAAAATTTAAATCCTAAATAAAGATAAATTACCTTTCACAACGACATCCAAATCATGAGTAACTGTGAGGGGGAAAGAAAGTGAGAACTGGGTAAAAGAAAGCAATTGTAAATGGAAATTATTCCAACAACAGTGACACCTTTTTTTATCCTATTAATCATACTAATCAAAATATCACAAGGAATAATTAAAAATACTCCCACATGCACACACACACACACACACACACACACACACACACACACACACACACACACACACACACACACAGAGCTCACCAATGTTACAGTGTTCTCCCTCCCAGCCAGGCTGGCAGATGCAGGTCCCGTCGTGGCACTGGCCGTGTTCTTCGCAGCGAGGATGGCACGCTCTCTGGTCGCACGCAGCGCCAATCCAACCCTCCTCGCACTGGCACTGGCCCTCTGAGCAAACACCATGGCTGCCACATGGCACCGGGCACAGCTCTGCCGAACAGGTGGGTGGGGATTTGCGTGAGAAAAAAGCGTGTAAGTGTGAGAGGAAAAGAGAGAATGAGAGGGAGGGGAGCAGATGGAGGAATTGAGAATTGGAAGAAGAGAAAAGGTAAAAGAGGCACATGGGACATGGAGAGAGGAAAAAAGTAAAAAAAAAAAAAAATCCGAATTGGGGGTGAGCCATCGGATATAGGTGAGAGAAAATAACTAACGATAGAAAAGGATAACCTCCGAGACTAAAAAGTCTACTTTCTCACAATACATAATCTTCCCACCTCTAATAGCTGAGCTCCCTGAAGGAGAAGAAGAGTGAATAGACTCATAATAACAGCCAAATGATTCGTATTTGCACCGCATATTTAAACTACAGGGACTCCAATTCAGCTCTATTATTCTTTTCTGACATTTTGATCAGATTTGGTGGGTATGTTAATACCCTTTCTTTTGCTCCATCTCTCCATCTTTGTCTCTGTCAGCTTTCTCTTTTCAGTATCCCTTTCCCTCCTTCTCCTCTTGCAACATCCCTTTAAAACTCTCTCCCCTTCTTTTTGTCTATTTCCTTTTCTCTGTGCTTCTCACCATCTAACTCTCCCTCCCTCGCTCTTTCTTTCTCTTTCTCTCCCTCCCTCTCTCTCTGCAGAAGCAAAGCCTCATCCATCAGTAAAGAGAGCAAAGTGCTGGAGGCACACAAAGACTACTTATCCAGCTGCAGTAAAAAGTTATTTCAATTTAAATATACATAGCATGGAGAGGGGAGGAAAAAGTGGATTAAAGTTGGAGAGTTTTTCAGCTCTCTATTAGAATTACATTAGCTTAGCTATGCTTCAACAAGACCAGGACGCAGAATTGCTGGGTCCTTTTGATTAAAAGCCCAGCAGGTAGAGAGGGGCCGCTCATATCTCAGATATTCAGCCACGGTCCATCATTATCATGGGCTATATCACCATAATAAGGCATGCATACACCTGAGAGCAGCAGCTAATGCCAATTGCCTGCAAATCGTTGGTGTGCATGGTAAAGCGGATCCATCCCAACACCAGCGTTAAGTTAGTGTCAGTGCTATAAGGGGCTATTTTCCTCTCTGTCAGTTTACACTTCAAGGACAAGGACACTTTTCTCGCTGTGTACCGCAGAGTACTGTATCCGACATATTCGACACTAGACTACTCATGCTTTACTTTTCTAGTTACAATAGCTAACTCTCTGCCTTTTCTTCACTATCGCTATAGGACTGCTGTCTATTTAAGCAGGCGGAGTTTACCGAGCGCAAAAGAAAGTTCAGGTGGGTGTAGATGTAAGAAATCTTTTGCAGCCATATCTAACAACCGCACAATGACTAATATGTAGTGTACAGGTAAAGAGCTCTGCAATAAACATCAGCAAGCTTTTAAATGCCAAGCTGAATGTTCCTCAGAGTAGCAGTCTCTGAGAGGCCTTGCCGCAAAGTGAGAATAGAGGTCTTTTTTTTTTTTTTTTTCCTTGCCTGCCTTTTTTTCTTCATTTAGCTGAAGGGAATGTGTGTGTGTGTGTGTGTGTGTGTGTGTGTCTGTGTGCATAAGAATATGTGTGTTACACTATAAATGCACAGTAAAGTGAGTGCAATTGCAAGAGTTGGGGGGGGCTCCAGAGTGCTGCCGTCAGAGTCATGAGGCGAAATCTCATTTAGGACCAGCATGAAGAGAGTGCAAAAACACACTCACTCACACACACACACACACACACACACACACACACACACACACACACACACACACACACACACATGCATATACATACACACATAGACCCATTTCACAGAGTGGCTCCAATCCATATTTCTCTCTCATGTCTATCAAATCCCCAGAAAATAGTATCTGGCAAGACCATGCGTGCTACAAGAACACTGGCAAACCAGAGATGTGCAGTTGAAATTTTCTGTGTTTATTTCTGTGGGTGAACAATAATCCTCAGGTCTTACCAGTGTAGCAGTCTGGTCCCGTCCAGTTGGGCTGGCAGGCGCAGGTGTCTGACTCAGGGAGATAGGTGCCATGTCCTGAACACTGCTCCTGACAGGCTGGCAGCGGGTCATCACAGCTCACTCCTGCCCAGCCTGCAGAGCACACGCACTCCCCGCGCACGCATACGCCGTGCCCTCCGCACTGAGGGTCTACGCAGTCCACTGCAGAGAGAGAGAGAGGATGAAAGGAAAAGCAAGAATGAGTCAGAGGTGAAGGGAGGGAGTGAAAGAGTTAGGGGGAGGAGGGGTTGAAGGGGGGTGAGGGGGGCGCTGGCCTCATTATAATCATCAGTTCACCGAGTATGAAAGCAGTGTTCTTTGCATCCCATCCAGGAGTTAACCACCCTAGCTACAATTCCTGTATCTGTTCCACAACATTACACTTCATAGGACACTTAGAACTGAGGCTTTGATAAGGGGTGAAATGGGTTGGTTTGTGTGTGTGTGTGTGTGTGTGTGTGTGTGCGCGCGTGCGCGTCATGGTGGTCTGCGCTACGCTGTGTTAGTGTGTGTAATTACAGCTCTGAGCGCCAAGCCAAAGCTCAGCACAGTTCGGCTCAGCTCAGCTCCGTCGCTCAAGGTCAAACACCTGATTTAGTCTCTACAGGCCGAGCTACTGGAGGCAACAGCAGGGCGGTCTTTGGGACAGCTGTGCCATCGGGTTATCATCAAGTGTAACATCATAATTGTTTTACATATCATGGCTTTGTTTGTTTTTGCTAATTTATTGGGTGGTTTTACAACAGACAGCTGCAAGTGGAGGATATGACAAAGGCCTACAGCTGGCTTCCTGTCCAACTGTAAGAAGCCTGAGCTACCTGAACCATTTATACTGTTGTCATTTCAGCCCTAGGCCATTGTTTCCTCCGTTTACTGTACTTATAGGTTTATGTCTACAATAATATAACAGTACATACAGGATCTAACAAATACACACTATATAAATACAATGGGTTTTTTTTTTAAATCAATATTATTTCTTACTTCTACTTCCTATTGTATGTCCTGAGCTTTTCAACACACACATATAATGTATGTACAGTACAATGTGAATGGAGTAGAGTTTCAGTGTTATAGTGCTAAGCCTATAAAGACTAAGGTGATAGGACATCCAATGCTTTAGTGCTGTCAGAAAACAGTACTATCTATTGTGTAACAAAACTAGAATTACTGCTTCATGGTTGTATGCCTCAGCTAACCAAGCTCCAGTTTACATCCACGTTTGTACAGACTGGAGCTATATGGAGTGAAGTCTCTGAGGGAATCTAATAAAAGGTATTAAGTGTATTTTGTTTTTGGCAAAACATGGATGCTTCACACATAACTTCGACAAAGCAGCAAAGGAGATTTATAAAATCAGCACAGTTTCACCAACTCAGTATCTGATCAAATGTCTCCCCTTCTGTTCCTCAGTAATGACCTTGAATAATGGCCAGAAAAGTGTTTTTGCAGATAATTATGATGATGTTATGCCCCTCTGAATATGAAATAACATCAATTTATTATTTTATCCTAGTACACATTTGTGTAAAATTTTGTCATAATTAGCATATGAATTATTGGGAAAAACAAGTGACCTTGACCAATAACCACCAAAATCAGTTCATTGTTGAGTCCAAGTGGACATTTGTGCCAAATTTTATCAAAGTCCCTCCAGGTGTTCCTCAGATAAAAGGATCCTGAGAATGGGATGGACAGACAACCTGAAAACATAATGTGTCCGGCAGGCGTGATAAATAATGCATGAGTAAAAAAAGTAGCTTTTTAAAGAACGAGAACTTTTCATGTTCCTTTTTCCTAAACTGTACTTCATCTCTTTACTTAGTTAAGAACCTAAATTAACTGATCTACTTTTTGCTTCACTTTAGTTGCCATTTATACCTTTGTTACAATGAGTCTGCTCTAAATGTGGGGATTAAGTGCAGGCGGGGAGAGCGCATGAAGAGCACCTCCACTGCAGCTGTCTGGAAGAAAAAGAAGCACCACCTGTCTTTTAACCATGATACGTTAGTGACAAAGCAAAACAAGGAGCAAGAGGAAGCTTCCACTTCCAATCCCTGGCCACATCTGGCTGCACTTTTTATACCAAAATCTAAATAAGACAACAGTTACATAACGAAGTGCTTGCTGTGCCCCTCGAAAGCACATCGAAGTCAGTTGCACATACTGTAGGTGTAAATGTAGATAGCTAGCTAACGATACCTGTGTTCATTTTTCATAGGTAATGTTCATCTCTGATGTTATGAAAAGGAAGAGAGGGGTAGTGCAGAAGAGACAGAGAGAGATTGTTCATATATCAGTTGTTTAGACTTTTCCTTAATTGTCTGATTTGCTCACCCGCTCTGCTTCATCATAAAAGTTTTACCAAAAAGTGCTATTTTTTCATAATACCGCACTGGTCTGCACACCCTAAAAATATGAAAATGGAAAGTAACATTTTTACATAGTAACATAGTATAGCTTTTCATTACTCTACCCACCACTGGCCTCCAGTCACAGCTGTTGCATGAAAAGATAAAACTCCATTCCATGTTTCCATTTGGGATGAAGTTAAAGTTCTTGCCGCGATACAGAGATGAAGTATAATGTTGCCATGGAGTCAGGGAATTCTGCCCAATGCTTTCTGAACTCTATTTTTGCAGCCTACATTTGTTAACATTTTGCTAAATCTGCACCATGAAAGGTCATGCTGAATTAGCTATCAGCAGCTCCTGTTTGCACTGTACCCATGGATGTATAGACAGTTGCTTTTGATGCTGCAGAAAAAGTAAATGTAATGAGAAATGATTCTGAGGCAAAATCTGAAGTTAAAAACAAGCTGGGTTTAATGTGATTTCTACATGGATTTATGGACATTTATCCTCGATGGACATCACTTGAAAGAGGAAGTTATGCAAATTCAAGCAGTATGACACTGTAAAATTATGGCACTGACAGGAAGAAGTGCAGTTTATTTATATGGAATTCATTTGAACCCAATTAAACCACGTCAATTGCGTTCATTAAAGCTGCATTAATAAAACACAACAGTGGCATACTATCACTTTAAAAAGTTGTTATGTTAGTAAACAACTGCCTATTTACCAGAGACCGTATAAAAGAAGTGGTTGTTTGGCATTTTGAGAAGTAGGGTAATTTTTGTACAGACCTTTAAGTCCAATATTCACTCTCCTTTTAGCTCTGTTTTGGTCTCTACCAACTCCTGTGGTAAATATCTGCCTCTTTTTTTTTTTTGTTTAAAGATTATTTTTTGGGCTTTTTTTTTTGCCTTTAATGAACAGGACAGAGTGAAATGGGATGAGAGAGAGAGAGTAGGAGTTGACATGCAGCAAAGGGTTGCAAGCTGGACTCGAACCTGCGACTGCTGCAGCGAGGCATCACCTCTGTACATGGGGCGCCGGCACCATCCACTACGCCACTGACGCCCCAAATATTTGCCTCTTTAACAGCTAAATGTTCCACTATGTTCACTAGCTAGCTTTTCTGTATCTGTAATAATGGTCTGGGAATAGAGGGTGTCACAGGATGTGCTGATAATAAAACCCTTTGGAGCAAAGTTGTAATTTTGGGCTATAAAAATTGAAACGAACTTGACTGATTTCACTTGACTTTTTTCAGACACGCTATAGAGCTGACAGGGTGTGCAGAGTCGGGCAATAATTCTCTGTGGGTTTGACACTACGAGGGACCTCTGTCAAGTAACGCATTGTCATTTGATATTATATAAATATTGGTAAGCACAGCTTTATATTAAATGTGTACTTTAATCAAGAATAGCAAAGTCATTTAAATGTGTGTAGGTGGAGCCATCTTTGTTGCGCAGATGTGACATTATGAGGTGTGTATCTCGACTTTCGAGAGTGTTTCACATCTTACCTTGTTCACAGTTAACCCCCTTGTAGGCTGGGCTACATATGCAGATTCCCTGGATGCAGGAGCCGTGGTTGGAGCAGGTGGGGTCGATACACTGACCTTCCTCCACATTACACTCTGCCCCCTTCCACCCTGCCAGGCACACGCACCTTCCCTTCTCATACACGCCGTTACCGCTGCACAACACAGGGCATGAATCTGCAACAGGACAAACACAGATTACGCCCACGTTCTCAGTAGTACACACATGCAAACACACACACGGAGTGCTGCAGTATATTAGCTGGGAGACCGCAGTAACCTACCGTGAGTGGGGCTACGCTCTCTTATCTCAGCTAGTGCGCGGATTCAGCAAATCCTCAAGCAGCCTCTGTCTCCCTCTCTTTCTCTCACACACACACATACACGCTCATACGCGCGTGTACACACACTCCAGCTCATCCCTCACGCTGTTTCAATTTACTCAAGCACCACCTGAGCCTGGCTACCACGGCAACCCAGGAATTGTAGAAAATCCCCCCAACGTCACCTCACTCGCTCTGAACAGGCCGTGAAAACAATCGTGAAAACGGAAGATTAGGAAAGAGAGTATTAGGGGTTTATAGAATGACGGTGGAAGGCAGAGCTATCTCCATGCAGAGATGGAGAGCTGTGTGGCTAATGTAATGACAGCCAGGTAGAATAAAGGCAGTGAGTGTCTAGTGACGCACTGACAGTTACACCCCTCCCCTCCCTTCTTATTGCAGCTGGAGGAGGTATGGCAGCTTGGGACTTCAAATGGATTAGAAAGACGATCCAGAACCAACGCCTTTTTTCTGGGATAATTTGCAGTGAAGGCCCTGTGCGTTCATGCAAGCGGGCATGTGTTATGTGTTTGTTTGATCCTTTGTTAAATCTAACACTCTGTACCCCACAGTAATAAATTCACACTTCACACTTTTTACAACTCTTGCCAAAACTCACTGTCTAACTTTTCAAACGGAGAATATTATAACGCGAGCAAATGAGCGAGGATGAGAGGAACGAATGAATAAATGATGAGCGTAAATAAATCATAGAATGTGATATCATATCAGCTGTTTCTACACAATGAGACAGATACAACTACAATGATTTTACAAAGACGGACAGAGGGAGAGAGAGAGAATGATAAACAGAGCCCGAGAGAAGAAGAGGGAGAGGGAGTGGAAAGATACAGAGATGCAGAGAGAGAAAGAAATAAAAGAGCAGTAAAGAGACAGGTAGAGCTGGGACAATGATAAGGTTGCAGTAAAAGGACGATGTTATTGGCAGCAAATCCAATGGAAAGCAAAAACAAATTGATGAATATAGCCTGCATAGCCAAACCACAGCTTAATATTCTGTGCTATAGAACTCCATTGTTATCAAAACTATTTAAAACTCATTAATGAGCCACACTGTTGCACTGCGTGACATGTTCCTTCATGAAGATGAACACGGCCATGGGAGTTTATTTTGCAGTCAATCCAACATAGTGTAAATTATTCGATAAAAGCTGGTAGTAAAATAATAGTCTGGTCTTAAAGTCATACTCACTAATCTGCTGCTGAGCTTATTTATTTATTTATTTATTTATTTATACAGGAATAGTATTTTTATTCACTAATTAATTTCAGTTGCTGCCACACTCTACCGATTTTCAAGCTGTGAAGTTACTGTCAATAAAACATATAAAGCAAATGTCTCAAATTAACATCTGGAGGGGATGTTCACGACGAGTCGCTATAAGGCTTTTAATGTGTGAGACATATGTGCCAGAAGTGTTACGTTTAATGTCAGTAGATTAACAATGCTTGAAAAACAGTAGAATGGAAGTGACGGGAAATAGTCGAATATGTTGAAGAAAAGAAACTTAAGAGAAGCAGAGTGCTGAGTGTGCATGGCTCTGTTGGTGAACTAATGGAGTTGGTGATATGGAAATGAACATTATACTGAATGTTTCAAGACAACAGGTGAAATCAGAGGAGGAGCTGAGTTTAACAGAAAACAGCAAATTAAAACAGGAAGAGGTCTTACTAAAATATGATTAAATACACTTCTGAAAAAGGGAAAACAAGACAAAGTTATGTAGAGGCCAGTTTTGAGTAAATGCCTGATTCTCTCTGCAGCTGAGGTGAAGAAAGTCTATGATACAAATGCATTTTAATGGCTGAATACAGTACCTTGAAAATGCGCTTTTTATTCAAACTACTCCAGCTGTTTTAAAGGAATACTTCACCCAAAATTGAACATTTGCATTAGAATTACTCACTCTTTGTTACAGTACATTTGTGAGGAAAGCGGTTTTTTATTTGCATGACTCTATGGTGAACGAAGAATCCAAAAACAGAGAAAGTTCTTGATGAACTGAAGTAAAGGGGGCAGTGTTTAACAACAGCAAACCTACATCAAAACATCCATTTACAACTATCACATAACTCATGCAGTGTAATCCAAGTCTCACTTATTAATTCTTTTATTTAACCCATATTTAATAAGGTAAAACAAGGTAAGTTACTAGTAGCATGCATGGGTAAGTGCACACGTTTGAACTTGGCTAATGCATTCTGTCAAGTTGCCAAAGCAAGTGTTTTAAATAGTAAGTTTTGAGTGAAAATGCATGCGTTTGCGAAGTGATGAGCAAACAACTGGGTAGAAGAGACTGGGATTATACTGCAGGAGGAATGTGAGAGTTTGTAAAAAGATGTTTTGAGAGAAATGAGGATCCCTTGTACTTCATCAAGAATTTTCTCTGTTTTTGGATTCTTCATTCAACGTGGAGGCATGTAAGAAAAACAAGGCTTTCTTCACAACTTCAGTGTAACATGAGGCGAGTAATTGATATACAAATGGTAATTTTGTTGGTGCAGTTTTCCTTTAATAATTGACTCAGCCCTACATATAAGTTTTAGAAAAGTAACTGTAGAAGTGAATGAGCTTGGGGCTGAGTGTCACAGACAGTGTACAGAGGTCAAAATGTATTTAGAGACATACTAACAAAATGCTGGTTTAGGAGTTTTCATCCTTTATCACATAGCTCTCACCTTTGGCACAATCAGGACCCAAGAAACCAGCGAAGCAGTGGCAGTGTCCAGCCACGCACTCTCCGTTTCCATTACAGTCTGTGGAGCAACCATCCATGGAGTCTGCACAACGAAACACACACACACACACACACACAAACACACACACGTTCACAAATCGGACAATCATAAAAGGCAGAGCAGAAAAAAAACAACAAAACTTGACAATATTCCACCTGTAACTCCATAAGCTGGCATAGCTCTCTGTTATTGAATGAGAGATCTGATAAGCAATGGATGGCTCCCCAGACTCGGGGGCTATATTAGATTAGTCTGATCCAGCTGCTATCACTCTCTGGGGAATGGCCAAGCACTCACTTACACTCAGTAGCACTAAGCACATTATACTGCATTACAGGTTGGAAACACACTGCACGCAAATTTACAAACATCAAGGCTTAATCAACAAACTGTTTACAAGGGCGCAGTTTGGAACGAGATTGAACAACATAAAATCTGACATTGTGAGTGCACAAGTTAGTGGAGAATGGCTAATATTGCATCGCTACAGTAGCTACACTCTCAGCGTGGCGGAGATCAATGCGATGCTTGTTCCTACTAGCGCTTTGTCTCATCTGGATACGTGTGTTTCATCATATCCCTCTGTAGGCTATATTCATTTCATCATTTTCCTCCACCGGACTTCAATTAGCTGCCATCCTTTTACCGTTCTCCTTTTCTCCCATTGATATGTCCATCATGTCAGATCTCATTCTCCGGGTACAGACAGCGTGGCAAAGATAGATAAAGAGGGAGAGCACTTTTACGCTTTTAGGACATTATATAAGTCTGCTGAGCTCTGTCAGCTCCACTCCAGATGGAAGATTCTGGTAGAGAACAGGCTGGCAGAGTTGGGAATCTGAAATGTGCTGCTGGTTGTCTTGTGCCAGGCGAGCTCTATCTAAGCTAGATAGAGTAATTAAAATGGGTGTCAAGGATGTCATCCTTTGTTTGACCCTGTGCCGTCCTGCTCTGCTCCTCTGAACAGGGATCGACTCCAGAGTCAAACCACTGCAGTCCCCTGGCTTGCTCTGCTCAGGGAGCATGGATGACAAATCCTTCTGTGGCATGCCTCGCTCACACGTGCACGCGCACATTTACAAACACATGCGCACAAAGTTATTATGTGACACAACCGCCTTGAGGCGCGTGTGACACATGCTAATGAGACAGGCCCTGCCAGTAGCCAGCAGCACAGCGTTATCCTCCACAGCAGCGCATCACTACAGAAACCAAAGTCATTTTCACCTCTGTCACCTGTCATCGTCACTCTGATGGAGAGAAGGAGTGGCAATCATCTTTTCTCCCACACAGTCAGGAGGACTCACAAACCGTTCTCCATGTGTCTCTTTCTTTCTCTTAAAAAAAAAAAAAAAAACCTCGGATACACAAATTCCAGTATTGTATCTGGCACCTGACACATGCAATGAACAAAAACTCATCTGCAAGGTCATGGAGTTCCTTTTAATCCAGAGGAGATGATGGATCCCTCAGAATGCTCAGAAGCCTGTAAGGTGCAGGGGTTGTAACAGTGATATAAGCTCTATATCTTTCAGGTCAATGTCTCGGCTATAAAAATCTCCAGGCAATTAACAGATAATGTATGGTGAGGCATGTCTTTATTTGTTACAGTATATATACAGAGAGTGTGTGTGTGTGTGTGTGTGTGTGTGTGTGAGAGCATCCGTGAGACACCCACTCGCTTCTTTCCACTGACTAAACCCTTTCCAGTTAGAAATCACTCATGCCATAAGTTATTGCAGTTAAATGCTATTATAAAATGGGTGCTTCCAGCCAAGTGATCTGATTGGTCAAATAAGCATTGCAATTGTACTTTATGAGCCTGTAAAGTTTCAGCCATGCTTTACGACCCTTGGGCTTTATGAATTTATGAAAAAAAAAAATGAAATGGCTGCTCAGCTAACTAGAAGCATCCAGCCATAAGCTAACCACTTTTTTTTTTTTGTTTATCATCTCTTTTGTTAAAAGTTCCAGCCATCTACGTGAAACTTTCTTATACTTCTTTTTTTGCTGGCCATTGTGTAAAAGATATAATATTCAAGAGGATGTGTGATGACAGCTGAAGTGTAGCAATTATGCATAATTAATAGCCCTGCAGGAAGCACCACTCTCTGCCTGGGTACAGGCTGAGCAGAATTAAAGAAGATGGGGCTGGAGTGGAGGTGGCGAAATGGCAGATATCATTAAGCAGGAGCTTTTGTGGGTCACATGTAAATGTCAATAACAGTGGAGGAGAAAAAGAAAAGGTTTTCTCTGCACCTGCTGCTGTTTTTTTCTGTACAAAATGGAGAAATATCTGTTTGAAAATTCCATTTGAATCCACATAATGATGTCTATTTTCAAATCAGCATATGTTCTCTCACTTTTTTATGTTACAAATTTAGACATTATTGCCAGAATCACTGAGAAAGGATTGTAGAGTATGGTGTATACACATACCAGCATATATTACAGTGTATATAAACCAGCATTTGCGCTTTAATTTCCCAGATGGATGCTGTGTGTGTGTGATGACAGAACAACATAATGTCCTCTGACTGATACGGGTCAACTGACCAAACACGTGGCTTTGATTGTTTTTCTTTCTTCCTTTTACCTTTATTGAGATGATGATGATTATGATGATTACCTATGACAGCGTTTTCTGTCTCATGCAATCACATATATAGAGTTCAAACACCAACGCACATGTTTCAAATATCATATGTTCCATTTTTTTCTGTGAAAACAAGTGTATTATTTTTGCACATCAGCATCATTTTATGTATTGTTTTCATATTCTTTGTGTTCTCATATTTTCCTCCTTGTCATACTCTCTATTGATTACATTATATTTTATTTATTTATTCTTACGATGGCCTTTTGCTATTCTCTTATTTATACTGTTTCTTTGTTGTATCCGGTTACTATTTGCTGCGGAAAAGCTCAATTTCCCGACAGAGATCAGCTCATTTCTCCCTCGTCTCCCCATAAAGCTCTACTCTGGGCCACAGCATACTGTGTCTCTTATTAGAATTTATTGTACTGTAGCTCAATGGTTTTGATTTTCTGCCTCCAAAACAACACAGTCTCCTTGTAACCCTAGTTACGGGTGTAAATGGGCAGTGAAATGAACTTTGACATCAATCCATTAATATTATTTTCCTCTTTCAAGCCAAATCACTTGATTAACTATTTGGGAAAACCTGCGTGGACTAAAGACTGCTATTCTGAGCCCATCTGTTGTGTCTATATTTGTTTTGATTATCAAAGGGGGAAAGCAAAGTTTTTTTGTAAACGCTGCCGTTTTCTGTTTAACTCAAAATATGGGACTCAAAATAGGTCTGGTATATTCCAGACTTTATAGACAGCACACGAGTCAACAAATGTTTGACAGCTCTGAAATAAAATCTGTGTTTAGCTGTCGCATGCTGTCAGTCATTATATAAAAGGACTCTGTCAATATGACGATGAAAGATGTCTACAGTACAATGTTTTGGCACTATGGAGCTGTTTACTGATTGGCTTACAACTTGGGCTGTTAAGAGGTTTGGTGATACACATGTTTGGCTTGTAAGCATCCAGAACGCTCGGTGCACTGTTCCTGAACATTTACTGAATAACATTAAAACTAAATAAAACATGGACACTTAAAAATCAGCGGGGCAAAAATCCCAAAATAGAGATTCATGGAGTGCTTCTCATAATATCTGTTCATCACACCATTGCATGCTTTGTAATTGCCATATCACCTGTCTGCTACATATAAATTACCAAGTCCCCCCCCGATGGTACTGTGCTACTACATTTCCCAACACTTTTTTTTGTTATTTCAACACTGTATTCTCTTAAGGACTGGTGGACAAAGTGGGAGTGAAGAAACTGCCCTGGTAATTATCCACTTGTCTATATTCAGCCACGTACTCTTGCATTATTCACATCCTTCAATTTACACTGCCATCCGTGTGTGTCATAGCAATGAGCTGCAGTTAGCAAGCCCTGTCATTACTACAGGAGCTGTCCTCCCCTCTCTAACGGCTGTTACTTGCCATGCCAAGCTCACTCTTATAATAGGAAAAGTTCCCTTCAAATGTCAATGAGTCTCAAACTACTCTTGGCCTTGTCCTTATGTTTTTTTGCATATCAACAGATGAAAGGAGAGGAAGGACAAGAGTGAACTAACCCTGAGTTACAAATAGTGACATGCACCAATAATACAATCCTGTAACCATAAAAGCAAAACTGAAAAATATTCACGGAAGAAAGACCACCAGTTTCAGCAGATTTCTAATAATCCTTCTTACCTATTGGCGTGCTGTGGAGTAACACTTGCTCCAGGTTGCGTCCGTCGTTGTACAGTGCGAGGTGCCAGGTGCCGGGGTCCATGTACTCAATGAAGCCCGTTTCTTGGAGGCCGCTCAACAGCAGGCCTTTGGGAGCTTTGGCAGTCGAGACGGGATCAGTCAAGGACCTGGGCAGCGCCTTCCCATCCAACAGTTTCACAAAGTCGAACTGGACACAATATACGGCAGCACAGTCAGATGACAACAGTATTGTCCAATTGGAATGAGCAAAGACGTGAATTTACCAAACCTGCACAAATGTTACAGGAATTTTTAAGCCAATTGTGCAGTGGTGCTTAGCTGCTGTTGGGTGAGCATTGTGAAACTGCCAACTGAATGCTACTGGAAAACCACCTGCATACAATAAGCTAGGGGAGAGCATTAGATGTGGATATCAGATGCGAATTGCTAAACAGGACTGGGGAAAAAAGGAAGGGAAATCGCCATCCATGGTAGCTCTGTCCTCTATCAGACATGTTCCACAGCAGCTGGTTCAACAACTCAACATGCTGCTAATAGCAGAGGCAGACTTTACCACCTAGGTTTTCAAATGGAACAGACTATTATTTCATTTGTCTAAACCTTTCTATGCTTCTTTCTCACCCTCTTTAACTTTCCCCACCACCCTCGTCTCTCCCGCCCCTCTATCCTACAACCTCCTTGAACTAGCAAGCACTCGCTGAGTCTTATTCCCCCTGAGGGCTGTGTGTCACACGAGTGTCAAAAACAGCTAATTAGACCTCTTCATGCAGGCGAGAGCAGGGGCGCACTGATGTTAAAAAGCAGATGACTCAGTGTGTGTTGTATTTTTGTCTGTATACTTGCTTCTTGCATGGCACAATGCTGTTCTACACGGTGTAATACGTTCGCGTGCGTGCATTGTTTCTGGAAACGAGTCTGAGACACATTTCATCTACACTAAGCTGACTAAATCAGAAATGGCTGTTTCCCTATGAGGACGACATGTGTCCACACTTTCTGAGTTGTTTCTGTGAAGATCATGTCCACATGGGGAAAATGGCGATATCTTGTCTTCTTTCATTGACGAAAAACTAAATTTTGCATCACAGTCAACATCAGGCAGTATGACAGATGAAGCCTGAATACTCTGCACCTCTGTTTTCAATCATCTCTTACGCTGGGTTTTAATACAGCCGATCTCACAATTTAATTGTTCTCGTTTACATATTTTCTGTTTCTGTTTCTGACAGAACAAGTATAAAACAGTGATTTGTTCATGGATCATAAATGCTACCTGTTAAACAGACAGACAACAATTCTTGTTCTGCTGCACTCAGATGTTGATCAAATCGTTACTCTGTGCTTGCAAACGTGTCTGACAAAACAAGCATAAATACAGTTTATTGGCACCTGTGCTGTGTGATTGCCTTTGCTGGCATTTAAAAGGAATAATCACAGATTGGGTTAGAGGTGACAGGAAGTTGTTTTCCTTACATCCTCCTGCTACACAACCCCCTGACCTTTCTGAGCAGGCATACAGTTGGTCTTGGGAATTAAATGCAGGCCAGTCATGTGTGTCTATTTGCCATTCTCTCAGTGCTTTCCAACATCCTTAGTACCTAGAGATGTCCAGTGCACATCAGAACAAATCCTTAACACCAGATCTTCTGACTGAACTTCAGCCCCTTTCCCACTGAGTGAAAAACTCACTAACATCTGGCCATTTAATGGGACAAACTACAAACAGCATTCCTGCATTCTGGCACCCTTGGGTCAAATGACTCCGCAGTGGTCACAAGTGTTTATCTGCTTCAGCTCTGACTGGCTCCGATCAGCAGTGATGGAAATGCGACACCCAGGTGGACGCAGTCATTTTAACCCCTTTGTCAGCGCAATGCAACTACAGGTGGCAACAAAGTACCATCAGCCTCCGTCCAAACAGTGCTCAAACATTGTTTAAAATTTAGTCTTCACTAAGTTTGAGAGTGTAAGTAAGTAAGAAATATAAAAAAGAACTAACCACTGTGACCTTCTCCACTGGCCTCCATGCTGCTTTCTACCGTTTACTAACCTGTTTTTCGGCCCTTGCGTGGTGTTGAATCTGACCCACCGGGACAAAAACCCAAAACAAACAAACAAACAAACAAACAAAACTCTACTGGCAATGGGAAAGCAGTCAAACACCTATTTTTAATAGCCTTTCCTACAATTAAAAAACCTGCATACACATGCTAATTTTGGTTGGAAAATGGATATTACCATACTAAATTTGCCATTGACCAAATCAGAAGCTTTTAGTCTGAGATCCCCGTTTCCAGCTCAGCCATGATACATACAGTTCTTCCTGGTTAAAAGCTGAGAACCACAGAAACAATCATAATGTTATAACTCTGCTGCAGGGGGGCTGCTGAGCTACAATATTAACTCTCTTCTTTCTAACCTCAGCTGGACTTTGGAGATGTTTTGTTTATAAATGCTTCAGCTCACTCTCTCCATCTGTTGGACCTTGAGATTTATAACTGGTTGTAAAAACCTTGCACGCCATTGTACTTGGTATTCTTTAGTCAGCTGGTTATCATAATAGGCGCACAGAATTTTCCAGTGGTATATCTTCATTTATAAAGCCATCCTTGGACTGCTGCCTACTTATTTATCTACTTACACGTCTCATAAACAGTGCTGTCAAAGCCTATGCTCCCAGAGCTTCAACAATCCCTCCATCCCCTCAGTCCATACAGAATTACTCCTACTCTTCTCCTTTAACCTGGAGCACACCACAGCAGGAACTGAAGCTGCATGATTCCCTGAGGAGATTTTGAACTACTTTTAAGAAATCTGGAGAGTGTCTCTTGACTTTTGTTCTTGTACATAGTTTTGAGACAGACACGTTGGCACTTTTTCACTCACCATTTTACAATTTGTGTCTTGTTTTGTACTTTTATGAAGGCCCTGATTGTCTATAACTTTGAGCGTCATTCAAAAAAAGACACTGTTTTTTTCTTGTTTTTATTCATATCCATGATTTGTTCTTATTTTGTTAACACCCATTGATTTCTGGGATTCACTGATGCTTTCTTATTTTTGCTTTTCTCTTAGGTAAAAGCAAAGTAAAACATTTTGTTTTCAAGGTCCACAAATTGTTGTCAAACGGAAAAATATGTTTTATATTTGAGGAGCATTTAACAAAAATGCACAAATATCATATTATCTCATTTTAATGATGTTTTATGGTATTTGCAATGATTTGATTTTTAAATTTCATTGCCAAATATATACTTCTATACTTGGTCCACTGCTCCTCATTACTGTTAGCTAAGACACTGTAAATCCCTCTGCTGACCAGTGGTCATATGTAACAAAGAACATTTACTCAAGTACAGTAGCCAAGTACAAATTTGCTGAACTTTTTCTTTACTTGAGTATTTTAATCTCAAGCCACCTTCTATGTCCACTCCACTACACTGCAGATGTTTTTCAGTAACACCAGTACTGGCACTCTGGAAAATCACATTTGCTTTGTTTAAGTTTATTTAACAATGTGTCAGTTTCACCACTGCAACAGTTCTCTTTCTTACAGCCTTTTTTTGGTGGCACCTCTCCATTTCTTTGGCAGGTGCCAGAGTAGTTGCACACAGTACAACACCTGCAATTGTATAGTGTTGAGGGGGTGTTACCTGTGCTAACAGAGGGCTTATGATCAAGTGGGAATTATCATTCAGCACAGCCGAGTAAGAACAAATTTGAATGGTTTGAATGGAAAAGAAGAGTTTTCTACATCTTAAGCTGACTTTTCTTACATTTTCTCTTACAGAAAATTTAAAGAAAATATGAGAAACTTAAGAGAATGTTGCTGCACGATGCCCAGTCTGTCATATTGCTGTTATATCAACCAAGTCTCTGTTGAGAATGAGACCCCATGTCTCAGTGAGATTACCTGTTTAGAATAAGGTTAAAGGAAGAAATAAAAAATAACCAATGCTTGTGCAGGCCTGGTTTTGTACAGCAACATACTGAACTGATGACAGTGATAATCATTAAATGTAAGATGTATGAACAGCGATATGTTCCCTTACTGTTGTGCATACTGATGTACACTTGAATGGTGATGCAATCACTTAGCTTAAAAGATGAACAAACTAGAAGGTCAGCGACCATTAATCTTTGAACGCAACTGAACAAAATTATTTCAATCAGCAAGGTTATTTGCAATTTCCATCTCTATAGCTACAATAAACCTACAGGCAATCTGACTGGAGATAAAACAAACAATTAGAGATGACCTACTCCACATATGTTCATATTGGCTGAAATTGTTACTCACTATAACACACTGTCAGGTTGAGAGAGCATGCAGACAAAGTTGAGCGCGCTCAAAGCAGGGATGCTGAGAGTGTTAGGATTGCACTTGTGTTTTTCCTTTCCTCCTGCCCCCCCCCCCCCCCCCCCCTGTCAGCAGGAGCAGGCAAGGCGTGGCTTCTTCTACTCACCTGCAGGCAGTCAGCAATCACCCCTCACCCGCCTCACCTCTTCCAAGCTTTCTTTCAGTTGGTCCCCTGACGCTGAGAAGGCCTTCCTCCATTTGAAAAGTCTGTTCACCTCTGCGCCTGTTCTCTCTCAGCCCAACACCAGTGAACAGTTCATCGTTGAAGTCGATGCTTCTGATACTGGGGTGGGGGCTATATTAAGCCAACGCTGCGGTCCTGACAATCGGCTACATCCCTGCGCCTTCTTCTCCAGACGTCTCTCTCCGCCGGAGCGTAACTATGACGTGGGCAACCGTGAGTTGCTGGCTGTCAAGTTGGCTTTGGAGGAGTGGAGGCACTGGTTGGAGGGGGCGGAGCAGCCGTTTGTCGTTTGGACTGATCATAAAAACTTGGCGTACATTAAGTCTGCTAAGAGACTAAATTCCAGGCAGGCTAGATGGGCACTCTTCTTCAGTCGGTTCAACTTCACCATTACGTATCGTCCTGGCTCTAAGAATACTAAACCTGATGCTCTCTCTCGTCAGTATTCTGACCCTGAATCCAGTCCTGCCCCGGAGTCCATCCTCCCTGACGAGCGTGTGGTAGCTGCTTTAACCTGGGGCATCGAAAAAGTTGTCAGAGATGCCCAACTTCAGGACCCTGATCCAGGTAACGGTCCTGTAAACCGTCTGTTTGTGCCCCCCTCTGTCCGATCCCAGGTTCTGCAATGGGCTCATACCACTCGATTCTCCTGCCACCCTGGTGCTAAGCGTACCTCAGCTGTCCTCAAGAGGCATTTCTGGTGGCCCGCAATGGATGTTGACACCCGGGAGTATGTGACTGCCTGCACAGTCTGCGCCCGCAGTAAGACCCAACATCTGTCACCTGCTGGACTTTTACGCCCTCTGCCCATTCCTAGCCGCCCTTGGTCCCACATTGCTTTGGACTTTGCCACTGGCCTGCCTGACTCCCAAGGTAACTCAGTCATACTCACAGTAGTTGACAGGTTTTCTAAAGCAGCCCACTTTATTGCTCTCTCAAAGCTACCTTCAGCAATGGAAACAGTTAACCTGTTAACTGAACATGTCATAAAGTTACATGGGATTCCCTCTGATATTGTCTCTGACCGCGGCCCTCAATTCATCTCTCAAGTTTGGAGGGGGTTTTGTAAGGCTTTAGGGGCTACAGCCAGCCTGTCATCAGGTTTTCATCCTCAGACCAATGGCCAATCTGAGAGAGCAAATCAAGAGTTAGAAGCTGCTCTACGTTGCATGACCTCTGCTAACCCTTCTTCCTGGAGTTCCATGTTGCCTTGGATTGAATATGCACACAATACTCTGCCTTGCTCTGCCACCGGACTGTCACCTTTTGAAGCCTCTCTAGGTTATCTGCCTCCTTTGTTCCCGGACCATGAGGTGGAGTTGGCTGTTCCTTCGGTCCAGGCCCACGTTCACCGCTGCAAGGAGGTTTGGACCCAGACCCAGAGGGCACTTGAACGTTCCCAGCAAAGTGCCCAGGACACTGCTAACCGCCGGAGGAGGCCAGCCCCCCAGTATCAACCAGGTCAGTCGGTGTGGCTGTCAACTCAGAGCATTCCACTTCATGTTGAATCCCGTAAGCTCTCTCCTTGTTTCATTGGTCCATTCCCCATCTCGGAAATAATCAACCCTGTTGCAGTAAAGCTTTCTCTACCCAATAATATGAGGATCCACCCTGTGTTCCATGTTTCTCAACTCAAACCAGTGTCTACCAGTGTGCTGTGTCCTCCTGCTGATTTCCCCCCTCCCCCCCGTATACACTTGTGTTTTTCCTTTCCTCCTGTACCCCCCCCTCCCCTCCCCCCTCCCCTCCCTTTCTGTCAGCAGGAGCAGGCAAGGCGTGGCTTCTTCTACTCACCTGCAGGCAGTCAGCAATCATCCTCTCACCTGCACACATTCTGCAATCATTCTGCAATCACCCTGGTGTATATAGATCGGCTCTTCCCTTCAGTCATCGCCAGTTCGTTGTAAACCCCTCGTGGTAATGTTCTCAGCCTCGGTCTTGTACCAGCTCTGTATGAGTTTTGTTCTTGTTGTACGTTCTTGGCTCCTGACTCCGTTCTCCTCTGTTGCAGCCGCCTTCACTCCACTGCTGACCTGCCTCGCCTGCCACCGCCTTCACCTGCTGCACTCCAGCCTCAACCAGCAAACCCCTCAACTGTCTGCCCTGCTCCAACTCCGACATCCAATCTTGGAATACTCACCCTGCTACTGCCAAGCTCCAGCTTCTCCCCTCTGGACCTCCCCTGCCTCTGTCAAGCTCCGTCCGTCCGTCCCCCCCTCCCTCTGGACCTGCCTATCACTGGTACCCGCCAGTGTTAAGCCAGCCAAGCTCGTGGTCCTGTGGCAGTGTCCCCGCCTTTCACACCAGAGACCCGGGTTTGAAACCCACACAGGACACTAGTTTCAAGATTTCTTTGTGAATAAATTTGTTGAACTGAGCTCTGCGGTTTTTGCATTTTTGAGTCCTCCTTTCGTTCTTGAGTTTAACAGAGAGCAGCCGAGACACTGTGTGTGGATGTTGTTGAGCACAGAGTAGATTGTTGTTTGTTCAAATTAAATAATTCTTTGCAAGATAATATTTTCTCTACAAAATCTAGTTTATACAACAAATATAACGCCATGTACATAATTGTCTTCGAAGAACCACTTAACTTGAGGCTAGAATTTACACATTTTTGTACAGTCAGCTCACTCAAAAACAGCCTTAGCGTGGATGAAAGACCAGAGAGAAAAAGGTGCATTAGTGTGGATGTGGTCTGTGGTACCGCAGCAAACAAACCCATCTGGGTGAACAGCATGCTACGACAGGAGCCTCCTTTACCTGAGTGTGTGTAGGCGGTATATTCCTGCGTCCGTAGACCCCCAGCAGTGCGTTGTGTGAGAGAGACAGGTTGAACTTGATGTAGGTCGGATGGTGCACGGTCATATGAAACCTCCAAAAAAGTCCCGGTGGGATTGCCTGGCTCTGCTGGGTTCCAACATCGACCTCGCCACGGTCGATGGCCCGGCCTCGCACCCATTTCTCTGCAGGTAAAAACCACAGATAGGGAATATTGTTAAGTCACATACTGCAGATTTGTCAGGGCAGACAGGGAGTTCTTTTCTGTATCAGAAGGAGCAATTAATAACCAACCTGATGTCTTCAAACGTCAGAGTGATCAGCTGCCCTGCTAATGAAGTGAGACTGAATAGACATCAGGAATGACTGATCGCTGGTGAAAATCCTGCTTTTCAAGAGACCCTGCTTTAGCAATGCTTTGGATAGGCTCTGCATAGAGATGAACTGCTTTGGAAAGGAAGTGTTTTGTCTGAGAGCTGTCTACTGGGGCTTTGTCATGTGCTATATTAGCATCTTCTAACAAGAAAGGAAGAGTGTGTGTGTGTGTTAGCATGTGTGTGTGTGTATGAAAGGAGAGAGAGACAGAAAGGTGGATGAGGGAAAGTGAGGGGGACAGGGGCACGCACGCATTCACAAACAGCGTCACGGCACACAGATAGTGTCTTGAGCGAGAGCATGTCTTTGTGTGTGAAGAGAATAGGTCTTTCCAACAGTCCCCTGGCCATCAGCTCCTCTCTTCTCCATAAGCCTTTATCAACCACCAGGCCCAAGCCTTTTGTGTAGGGGAATAGGCGAGGCTCTCCAGCCCTCTTTGTGTCGGCCTTTATGGAGAGATATATCTCTGCTTCTAAACTAAGATGGAGAAAATATGGTGACAGAGGGGAGCCAGCCGATCGTTACGGCCACAAAGGCAGAAGAACAGTTAGGGGCAGATTCATGGACGAGGCCACTCGCTCTCAATCTATAATGCCTGCAGCTTTACCACTCCATTATGGCGACACCGTGCCCACCCACAGGCTAGCCGACATATATCACATGTATTGTCACACAGATAGGGAGGTGGAGAGTGCACGGCCGGTGAGTAGCTCCTGTTTCTACTGACGCTGGTCCTTTTTAGATGTGCCCACGGCATGGCTCTGGGGATGGCAATGTTGGCCTGTTCTGTCAGTCACTCGCTTAGTTCACCACTTTAGTTGAGACCGAAATGTCTCAACAATTATTTGATGCAATTTTGTACAGACATTCATGGTGCCAAGAGGATGAATCCTAATCACTCCAGTGATCTGCCTGACTTTTTATCTAGCACTAACATGTGGTTCACATTTGTCATTTTGAGTGAAATGTCTTGCCAACTATTGGATGGATGGCCGTGAGGATATATTTTAATTACTTTGGGGATCCCTTACAGGTTCTGTTTATGACATTCAGAGTGTTATTATACCAGCAAACAAGTAATTTCTATGTAAGGATGCAGTGAATTAATGGCATCCTGAGCAAAGAATGAAGTCACGCTCCCTAATGTGTGCTGTAATCTGAGCTTCTTTGGACTTTGCCACATGTGCATGTTAGTGAATGTGAGTCCCAGTGTGTGTATCCCACTGGCTAGCCAAATGCGGCACTGTGCTCATGGTGGTTACTGCTGAAAACGGCAACGCGTTCGGTTCTTTCCCAGGTTGATACCTTTAGCTCTGTCAGCAGTATAGTTGTTGCTGGCACCATTCACGTTGCTAGCACAGTTAGCTGCCACCTCCTGGCTAAGCCATCTCCATGCTGAGAGTAATGTGCAGACAATCTAAGCTCAGACTCCAAATCATAGACATGCTCTGAAGATCATAAACAGTTAATTTACTTTTTTATTTTGTGCAATCATCAGGTCAGAGTTTTAATTTGTTAAATACTTAAGTTTATGACCACACAACCGCACAAATCATTGCAATTCTATTAGCCTTAGTTGTAATTTTTTGCTTAATCCCAAATATTAGGATGCTAACATACTAACCTAAGACAGTGAACATAGTAATCACTACACCTGCTAAACAGCATGTTCATTGTCACTGCAAGCTTGTTAACACACTGGTGTTATCATTTAGCTATTTATATTCTTTAACATGGCTTTACACTCTTTGTCTTCATTCTCTCTTTCTCCCACCAAAACTCTTACTTTTAAGACCTTCCCACACAAATTGTCAAATATCATGTTACTAAAAGCATCGGACGTTGCTTTTATCTTCTATCTCTTTATCTTCTTCCTCTTTGGACTATGGGATCGAAAAAAGTAAATTGATTAATTGGTTAATTGATTGAACTAGTCTGAGCTGACACATAGAGGAAGGGGATAAAAGACAAAGGGAGAGAAATATAATGGGGGGGGGGCTCTGAGAACAAAAAGAGAGTTCAAAAAGGTTTGTAATGAAAGCAAAAAAAGAGACAGGTGTCCTGTGAGAAGCCCAAATTGTCCCTGTACTAAAAACCTCTACCAAACAGAATAAAAGCAGCTTGGCAGAACTAAGGTATGCATTCCTGCCGAGTCTACCTCAGCAGTCTATTCCTTTTAATGCTAATCCTCAGTCCTCTGCCTCGCCACAAAAAAATAAAGGCCAGCAGAGGGATGGATGTCCCGAGGAAAGCAGCCTTTTATTCAACAATAGATGAATGGGACATGAATAGGGCATGGCAGTTGGCAGAACACTGGCAGGCAGACAGGCGCGCAGGCGGGCCGGCAAGCAGGCTGACGGGCAGATGAGCAGCCAGGTCCTTCTGATGCTAATTACTGTATAGCGCCTCTCCTAGTCTGATGTAACACGGGGACAGAAAGCTGCGCTCAGGTCAGCCGCGAGGATGGGTGAGGGTTGTGTGGGAGACAGGGGGGGTTGGGGAGTTGTAGAAAGGCAGACGAGGGGGTAGAGAAGAGACGAGAGGACTATGTCCAAAGAAGAGGTGGCGGGTGTCAAGTTACAGCTGCTGATGCAAGAAAGAAGAAAAACCCTCCTTGCATGTCTCGCTCCTTCTGTCTCAACAGTAGAGCATAATATTGCAGTTTCAGTGAAAAGAGGGGAGGACTGAGGCATTTTGGGAGTCCCGCAGAAACCAGACGTATCGTATGGTGACTAGGGCTCCCCGAGGCCTTCCCAGCTGCTCAGATTACCGCTGTCAATCAATGTGTTCCACCAGCATCGTCGCCCCGTGTATCTCAGCACAAAACCTGAGACCATTCTTTGAAAATATCTTTCAAAACAGAAAATCCCTGTTTATTCCTACTTGGCAGGCAAAAGAGACGCTAGCTTAAACAAGCCAATATGCGAGTGGGGAGGTAAAACTCCTTCACACCTTGCTATCTTGTGGCTTTAATAAGCAAAAAGCAGCTTGAAATTCACACTTGCTATCGGTTACTTACAATAAAAATAAAAATAAATGGCATCGCATAAATCTCCTCTTGTGCTTTTCATCATTAGTTGGCAGCAGAGGCAAGTTGTAAGCAAGAAAGTGTATTAAGGTTTATTTCAAAAATGTTGAGCTTGTTTAAAGAGGCAATGAAAGCGTTGCATGGCTTATTCATGTCTGCCATCAAGCACTACGTGCCCTTGATGGAAATGATAGAGGGTTGGTGGGCAGGTCTGCTTAGAACCAACATTCTGTACAGTGTAATAATGATGCTACCTCAGCCAATTATTGTAGTAGTGCGGCATGGTGTGCACATAACACAGCTAATGCCCTCATTGACATGACTCACCTGCAATATACAACACATATTGCACATATAAGCAATAGTTTCTCCTAGATTAGCCCTTGAAAGGTTCCAGTGCCAGAGGACATCTGGATTCGGATGGTTTTGGATTTCTTCCGTGTCTAATGACTAGCTAACATCTCTATATCGTCATCCTTCATCTTTATTACAAGGTGTGTGATTCTAAAAGTCCGTGTAAGTTTGCTCATCTGTCTGTTGTGTGTCTCTGAGTGTTTTGTGTGTCTAGTGTGTGTGTGTGCGCCAGGCCAGCGAAAGAGATGAGCTACATTAGGACTTGGGACACAAGGTCTAATTAATTTCTCTTGCCTACGGGTTATTCAGGTAAAACAATTACACCTGTAATCTATTTTCAAAGGAACTAAACTGTCTTTGCAATTAATGTTATTATCCCTCAGATTCTAATGAAGCGAGAACAGACTAAAAGTGCAGCCAGGGTCTTGGTGACGGGACATGTCTAGGGGGACCAGAACTGTGTGTGTGCGCGTGCGAGTGTTAGTTGATATTGAAGGCCCAAGTGTGTGAATCCCACACACATTGGTGCAGACAACATTAATAGTGTTCCAAATGCAAGAGAGATTGAGTTTGCCGCAGGATGAATAAAAATATCACAATGGGCAAGGTCTCTATAATTACTTGGATTCAATTAAGGGCCTTTTGAGCAGTTGGTTTAATAAGCTTTCAGCCGCCTCTCTCCACTGTGCAGCCTAATGAGTGTCAGTCAGAGTCAGGAGAAGATAATGCTCTTGGCCTTAGGGCCTTCCATTACTCTCTCGTCCTCACCTTCTACCATCTGGCCTCGGGCTATGTCTGTGACAGACAAGTCTGGCTTTCCACAAACTCATCCCTTCCATGTAACTCTGAGTGCACTTACATTGTTACACCTGTAATATGTGTTGTATAAAATGACACATGGAGCAAGCACTTATGCTTTTTTTTTTTCCCTCTGCTAAGCTCACACTAATCAAGTCAGGGCAGAGGCCTGTGAGGAGCAAACTAGAGCTCAGATCTAAGACCAAAATCCACAAGTTTTTTAGTCTACTTTGCTGACAATGACTGTACTGTATATAAAGACGGACGGCATCACAGCTTCCCAAAAGTGAAGCCAAGACATCTCGATCACCCCCTGGTGGCTAGAAGATGGTTTCTGTCATTTAAGGGAGTTCTCATCACACCGCTGTATGTTCAAATGTTCACTTTTCTAACAGGTTTGGTTGTAACTAGTAATTTGAAGCTATAATAAAGGAGGTTTGACGTTGTCATTGACAGCTGTGTGTGTCAATTGATGTGCTTGCAAACAATAGCACTACTTGCATTGAGTCAGATTGGTGTATGGGCTGAAACACGATACCATGGCTCTACTTCCCAGTCGTTACTACTGATGTCGTCAGCGCAACATTGCAGTGCCTGAATCTGGGCTATTTTGGCCTCAGTTTGGTACAGGGAGGAGGTGGAGAGGCACTGTCAGTCTTAAAATACAGTCTATGCTCTCTACTCTCTGAAAACTGATTTTCCCAATCAGAGTCAGACTATGAGTTATGAAATCACAACTGGCCACACAATTTTCGGCCACAGTTTGAATAATAAGATTTCTGCGATTCCTTTTTTTCTCCTGCGTCTCCTCAGTGGTCTTACAAGGTAATATCAAAACCAGATTGTGATGCCTTAATGTGGTCATGAGATTGAACTTTCCTTCCAAAATTGTTTCATTTGAAGGATTTGTAAAAGTCCTTAAGTATCCAGTGTTTCACAAGAAAGAAGAACTTATAGAAAAGTAAAAAAAAAAAATAAAAAAAAATAAAAAAAAATTGTGTGACAGAAATATGTTTTTCCTTGTTCGTCTTTTAATGATGTTGTGATCCCACAGATTTATGTTGGATCCCTGAAACGTCTGTATCTGTTATAGATAAATGCTTGAAAAATTGAGGCCAAGTTGTTTTAAAGAGTCCAGAGTGTGAGGTTTAGGGGCATCCATTGGCAGAAATGGAATATAATACTCATAACTATGTTTTCATTAGTGTGTACTCACCTGATAATAAAAATTGCTGTGTTTTCTTAACCTGTGAATGAGCCCTTTTTATCTACATACAAAGTGAGTCCTCTTCTAAGGAGCCCGCCATGACGAATGGAACACTGGGTCTAGATAGGGCCATTCACGCTTTCACATTCACTTTGGCCACTGTAGCTCTCCTACATGCTTGGCACACTGGAGGAGTTTCAGTTCTGCAACTACACAAGTAGATGCCACTAATATACTAGCTCTCAAAATAAAAGTTAAAAAAGTAAAAAGTTATATGCTACACTGCAATGTTGTTAATCCTGAAGCATCAATAGCATTTTAATGTTGGAGCAAGACAAGGTGGAGCTACAGTAATTTCGACTGCAGTGCTTTTTATACCATTAGAGGGTTCAATATAGAAAAAAATAGTTGTATTGCCTACGCTCATGTTTTTTTTATCCAAGATCTTGATATGTTACAGAACTTGTAACATTTTACTCTGAACTGTAGTACAGTATAAGTGGCGTAAAATGAAAATACCAGCAAAGTGCAAATACTCCAAAACCCCATTTAACCCCTTTTGGTACTCTATGGCAAAAGCAGTAGTAGTAAATATTTTTTCATCAAAAAGGAAGTTTGAGTCTGTTTACCAAGAAGATAAAAATTGACTTTGATTTTTTTTGCCTTTGATGTCAGACATCAATCTACTACTTTCAAATGTCAAGAGTGAACGCTACACAGCCCTCTGCTCGCCTTAAAATGTGTCATCTACACTGTAAACACTGACTGCAGCTTGAAATTATGTTTAATTTCTTCAGCTATATTTGGATGAGATGTTTTGAATGCAGGCTGAGTAACAGACAGAAATGTTGCTGCTGTTAGGCTTTCTCAACTTGAGGCGCTCAAGCAGGGGGTTCACTAAATGATCTATACTTTCGCTGCGTGTGTGTCTCTGTGTATGTGGGTGTGGGTGTTACATCCCGAGACTGTATCCCAGCGTGAGAAAATCAATGAGACCAGTGTAACAGGGACCAGTCCATCAGCATTTGCACACAAGCACGAGCACGAACTCATCTCTCCCACCGACACGTCTCCTTTTCCCACATACATGCATACAATATGCACACTCGTCTGTACGCACACACACTGCTCAGCCTCGCTCCTCTCTCTCTGCACGCAGTCTAGAATATTGATGTGCTCTTTAAGAGCCCTCCTCTCTGTCTGTGTCACATTCCATCCATCTACACACCATTTCCAACCACACCATCAGATAGAGTGAAAACAATTCAGCACTAACTCTCCTTTCATACAGAAGGTTTATACACTCATCACATAGGCTCAGATGGCATTCCACAGGCTCTGCATTTCATCATCTTCACATTATAATGAGGCAATATGCCGCTCTACTGTATGTCAGTTTGTATCATTTCATATCATTAATATAGCCGCCGTTCCACGTTGACTGAAATATTATTCTCAAACTTCAATGTACTTCATTAAGGCAGGGAATCCACTGACAGAATATTTCTTCTCTGGGCACTTTTGCTTTCATCTGCACCAGAGGAATTTCTCTGTGTGTGTGCATGTGTGTGTGTGGGCATGTCCGTGTGCTCGCATTCATGCATGTCAGATATAGAAACAGAGAAAAGAGAAAGATGAAGTGTGCGCGCCTTCGCACATGCACATCACCCTGAGGTTGATTATCATGGGGTGAGTGGCAATTAATGTAGCACTAATTAGAGAGGCTTTTATGTGTGGAGGACTAAGAAGGGCTCCTGGTGATCTCTGAAACTGCAGGAGAGATAGCATGAAGAACATAAAACGCAGCACGCACGGCTTGACAAGACACTAGCCATACGCGGATGACACAACATGTCAATTAGTATCTAGCGCCATGCTGCAAGCTGCCTCGCAAGGTAGATTACAATTCTGCTGCTCCCGATCCTGATTCCGGCGCCGAGCCAACAAATCAAACAGAGAGCCTATCTTTATGGCATTGAAGTTGACATAAAAACAACAACACTAAAAATACATGAACAGGAATACAAGCAGATTACTACCTTCCAATCATTCCGCTGAGCTTGTTTCATCTCTCCCCACTGTGTCATCAGTTTATATCAAAACAAGCAGAAACTGATAACCATCCTCCAATCAGTCTCCTCGGCTATCTTTATGCTCCCACTGTTATGTTGTTACTTGTGTTTATTGCAGCGCATCAAGAATAAAATCATTTATTCAAGAAGAAAAAAAGAACATTTTGCTGCTTTGTGTCTCTGTTGTGTAGACAAAAGTCATGAAAATGGCTAAGAAGTTGTTTAATGAAAATTATATTTTAATGTGAGCGATTATCTAGCTTGTGCCACTTTTATGATTGATATCTCAAGCATCCTTCAAGTAGATTGGTGTAGATCCATCAATCATTCTCGTCTCCTCCCATCACTCTCACTCTTCTCTCTCCCTACCGTGTCGTGTTTTTTTTTATCATTTCCATTTCCCGCAGCCTCCTCTCACCATCCTTCGCTGTGTAATCTAGGGGATTGTGTGGTCTCTTGGTGTGAGAGGTGATGGGTACAGCAGGATGAGCGTGATAATCTGCCACACTGGATTACAGCCTAATCTCTAATCTCTCTGGCCCTCCCCTGCCCGGGGACCACCTCCACCGTGCCAATTTTATTAATCTCAGCCCCCTGCATCAACAGCTTAGCTTTGCCCATTTTGATTTCCCAGCTTTCATCAAGCATATAAAGCAATAGGACGTGAAACAATAGATTGTTGTGACGCAACACTCGGAAGTGAATTCCATGACCCCTGTGCGCTCTATCGGAGGATTTAGCTACTGATGAGAGTGTTAATCCTCAGAATGTGAGGATTCATCAAGAATAGTTGCTTTAGGGATGTCCCAGGTTGCCTAAATTGCAGTGGGTTGCAGTTTGGCTCGCACGGTCTCTGTATAAGTGCTGAACATGGGCTCCAACAGCATCCAATGTAATATCCATCAGAGTCTGTCTAAGCGTGAAGGTTGCTGTGTCCTGCCTGACTTCATGACCTGGAACACTCACAATTAATGTCCCATGTCATGGGGTTAAATTGGTGTTAGTAATTCCTCTGGCTAGTTGAGAGAAGGCCGATTGGAGAAAGGCTATTCCAGTCACGTAGTGGCTAAGAGGGAACATGATTAACCAATTACCTTGCCTTTCTAATAAATGAGTAATCAGTTCAAGGCTGATCTCTGGACTGATGTCTCTCTATCGTATTGGAACATTCATTGTGCCGAGTGTGCTATGTATGCAAGCCAGAGTCCTAATGCAATAGAGACTGATTGGAATTCATGCCAATGGATATATAGTCAGTCTCAACATGTCCCAATCATAATGTTTAAATGCTTGTATTTACATTTCAAGAGGATTTTCAAGTCTTCCTTTTATTCTAATTATTGTGTTTCCATTAAATCCTGTAGAGGAAATGTTTGAGTGCCCTTGAAGGATTTCTATTTCATTAAGTGTGCAGACAGAAAAAACACAAGTAATATTAGATTACTGTCTAAGGATGGTATAGAAATTAAAATAGTCCATGACCTGTCTCCATGTATGTATGTATTTGAGCTGACCTTTCTAAGTATGTGAGAGTTGTTGCACAACAATGGTTAATAAAGATGGCCCAGAAAATGGGAGCTTATTATAAAAAGCCTGTTTCATAAAGCCTATTTGCAGCTGATGTGAGCAGACTAAGTCACGTCTTCTTTATTTCATGACTTTGGAAAGTAGACCTTTGACATCAATCACATCAATTCACAGTGAAGAAAATCACAGCCATTGTTCGCGAGCTACAGAACAGCACATATAATATGGAGACTAACAAATTACAACAAAAACAAAGCACAGCAAAAGAGAACTTTTGGCAGCATGTTGTCATTCAGCTCAGACAAAAGAAGAGATGAACTCAATACCACTAAATCCACTGTTAGCTCAAAATATTGCACTGATTCACTGGCAAACATTCCTCTTGAGTTGGATTCACACCTTACTAATGTAAACTTCCTTTATATATTTAATGAAAATGATGTGTATATGTTTAATGTGGAACATAATATTTAAAAGCTTTAACATATCAGATAGGACCAGAGCCAGGTAATTTAATTTATTGAAAGAAAACAACTAATTAGCAATTAAAACCATCAGTTGGAACGTGCTGTACAAGTAACATAACAGCTTCCATAAAGATGGAAATGTTGTTTAATGACTGACTGGCTGTCTGTCCCTTTTGTATTTTTAATAGACTGATGTCTGGGTGTCTGTTAATTTCCTTTAGGAGATTTTAAAAAGGAAAGAAATAGTGGAAAATGTTGGCTACAGTGGGGTGACAGGTTTATTAAATATCATTTTAGATGGACATAAAAAAAAGGAGCCAGTGTTCTTTATACTTGGATAAACTAAAGAGGAAATAGACACCAAAACCACACATATTTGCTTGCAACGATGATTACAGTGTTACTGAGATGTGTAAAGCCACCTACTGTCCAACGATGGAGGGAAAGATTGAAAAGTATATATTTGATGGAAAGCATAACAGCAAAACTCCAACTAAGGACACATGTTTTTAACATTAACTTGACACCGGTAATACTACAGTTGCAAAGAATGATCAAGGACACAACTTCTTCATAACTCAAGTGGAGACAGGGAGTTCAAATGGTACCTTATCAGTGTACATGTAATTGGAGCCATATATGCAGATGTGTCTGTTATTGTGTATAAGCACATGTATAGCTGTGGTACAGTGAAAAACTACTTGAGATTGTCCCTGACCTTCCCTTTCTTTATCCTTCAGAGTTTTCCAAATGGCATATAAGCGTCTGCTTAAACATATGGGTGAATGCTCATTAGTTAGAATGTGGTTACTTGGGTGCCTGTTTCTGTGTTGCCTCTGTGAACATGCGAAGCTTACATATGTTATGTTATGTATCATGTTTGTTCACAGCTATATGATTACATCTGACTGAATCTGAATGTGTTATGCTATTAGTTGCTAATTTTGCCTTGAGCCACTATTTCAAACAGAGATGAGAAGCCAGCTACTAGCAAGCTTACCTCTTTCTGACTCAACACCACCAGATTTTTATTTTCAGTTTTTATTTTAAACCTGTAGTAATGAGTCCCAACATCACTTAAAGCAATTTGTCAAATTCTGCGCAACACCGAAAAGCTTTATAAAACTTTTTCCATGTATGTAGTAGTACTCCTCATGATCTGTAAACACACTTTGATGTGTAAAATAAGTGTAGATCTCCTTTAAATGATATGACCTCAGATTTTAATTAGACTGTAAAGGCAGCCCATGTCAAAAGGTGGTAAATCTGACCTGTACTTCAAAAAGACTGATGTGAAGCTAACCCTATAAACTAGCCTGGGATAAGTTTCCATAACATACTGTAGGTCGGACTTATTTAAATCTCCTTTATGATGCAGAATTTCCTGAAAATAACCCTGTCTCACTGACATTAGCCTAGTTTTACTGTTTTTAAAACACCCTGCTGGTTTAACTACACACTTACCTTAATGCTTTTAAAATGTCACATAAATACAAAATAAAAGCAGCCAAGCACAGTTGTGTGAAATGCTTTAAGCCAGTGTTCATTCGATGCATTTAATATTTACGAATCTGCAAATTACTGTATTACATTTGCTGTGTTGTTACTGACGGGCAAATCCTGTCAATAGCTGAGTGCAGAACATCTGTTATTATGGTGTACACTGTATGTGCGTCAGCTCACCTCTGTCACCGGCGTGTGTGTTTTCAGGGTTGAGTGTGTCCAGCAGGTGGATGGAGCTGGTAGGTCTGGCTTTGCTGCGGTCCTCCTGTTGATGGTCCGCCGAGCTCAGGCCGTTCTCGTACAGCTGGCTCTCGCCGTGCCGCAGATGCCAGGTCAGACCTAGCAGGTGGACCGCTATGCGCGCGCGCGCGCACGCACGCACACACACACACACACACACACACACACACACACACACACACACGCAGACACACAAAGACACACATACAGTGACAGCCAAAGGGAGAGGAAAAGCAGATAGAAAAGATCATTATTCAAGGCATGCAGAGAGGTGTGTCTGAATCTTCTTTTAATGCCCATCTTAGAGTTCTCACTCAGTTTATGTGCTTATTAGTGCCTGGCAAGTTAGTGGACAATGAGCAAATACCCACACACACACACACACACACACACACGTCCAGTATGTGCACGTACATATGCGTACATGAACACAGAACGTGGCAGAGGTGGGCAATTAAGGCAGATCTTCAGAGCCTGAGCCCAGGGCTGGTATTAAAGCGCTAACACAGTCTTTTATGCATGACTAATGATGCTTTGAAAGCTGCTGCCGATTCACAATCCATATGGGCCTTTTAAACAACAAAGGGTATGGGAGGATGGGAGGATACTGGATTCCCCCTCCCACTCATAAAACTGTTTACTAGGACAACAATCCAGCATGCTGTTAAATAAAAACAACTAACACCTGGCCATTAAGGAAATTAATTAGCGTCTTGCAAGGCTGTCAATAAAATGTTCAGTAAAACATTCACCTTCCTCTGACCAATCATCAGGTCCCATTCATGTGAGATTGTACTGCAACACTGCTTTAGTTTTTTACTTTAATGAATCTAAAAAGGCAGTGTCCCTTTGCTGACGTGAAGAACAAAGCAAATGAAATAAATCATTGCAGGTTTTTTCTCCTTTGACACATTGGGAACATCAAACAAAAGCAAAGACTCAAATCACAAAGTTACTATGCGCTGGTGGCAGCCAGAGGATGGCTGCTGAATGCAGATCAAGGTAAGGAACTTCTAACGACTTCAAACATCTTCGCTGTCTGTCTTCTGTCTGCTGATTGCCGACACCCAGAAAAAGCACTTGACACGCGCTTGCAAGCGCTCACACAAAATGGCTGCTTAGAAAAACAAATCCACAATTATACGGCATGACCAACACAATCACACAGGTACGGTGCGTTCACACAAGTGCATAGATGTACCTGCTAGTTTCATGCATGCAGGCATGCACACACCTACACGCTCTCGCCCACACTTGATCCCCAGCTGATTAAGAATACCTAATTAAAACTCCAGATAGTTCAAAGCCGTTTGCAGTCACTTTATGTTGCAGAAGCACAGAGAAAAAAGCGCTATTTTCTCTGCAAAGCAAATCTGTGATGAGCTCTGAGAGTTGAAGCCAATTTGGTCCCATGCTCCACTCTGGCATCTATGGGGATCAGCAAAATCATACATTTCGACTTCTGACTAGCTCTAGCCACTGTTGGTTTAGCTATCTACTCATGCACAATATGAGCTCTCCTAAGCAGAACACTGACGATTACTAGGGCCATGAGGGAGACGTCATGCATCATTTAGTTCAGACTAATTGAACTGTCAGCCTGTGACGAGACCAGACATGGACACGCACAGATTCTTCACATCAGTGTGGCTGCGAGTCACTCATTTTAAAATATCTTTTTTTTTTTTTCACCCCCCCCTTCACTGTAGTTTTCTTATTTTCATTTTATAAAGAAGCAGTGTGGGGGATTTTCTCATTAACACATTGCTGTGAAATTACTTGTGATGACTCATTCTGATGATGGGAGGAAAAAAAAAAATATGACAAACAGTAACCCAAGTGATCTGCCATGTACATTCAATTTCATGGGTTTAGTCTCCAGCAAAATCCCCTCTGGTTGTCTGGTACTGTAAGTGCTCTATCTTTAGCAGACAGGTGGGAGAGAAAACAGGCAGGTAGAGAGAAACGCACAGAAAAACATGTTAATGATAGTCTGAATCACATTTCATTTAACAATGATGGATCTGGAGACGATCCCGCAGAGATTTCCTTTAAACTACGGCTCATTATCAACTCTCTTCTATTAGAATTAAACATGAAATATAGTGTTGCACCTACAAATGCAGGTTTGTATGCATCACCACTGTTTGTACTGCATTATATTACGCAGTGGAGTGGAACAACCTATCATAGTTTCATAAATTAGTCTGTAAGAGTGCTCAGTGAGGGATGACAAGTTATTCCCAAACTGATACATTTAGCATTTCCACCATTCAGTCTCTCATGCTCCATTCTCTCCTCACTTCCTCTCGTCTGAATTGCTTTTCTTTCCCTCCTTGTTCTCCGGTGCCCCCCACACCTCCAATAGGCAAGTGTTACCCACTCCAGTAATGACTCTGCAGCGACAGTCCTCACCGGCTCTCCTATCTTCTCCTCCTCACCACTCCATTCCTCCTTAAAAGCCCCTCAGACCCTACTTCTCATGCTCCTGCTCATCAGCCACTCTCTCTCCGTCTCTCTCACTCTCTTGTTTTATGGCTGTTGACCTTTTGCTAGAACACTTAGCATCTAGGGCCACAGAGCGCGTGCACACATACAAACACACACTGAAGCGAGGAGGGATAAGGACCTGAGAACGTGATGAAGAGAGGATGGCGGTGGAGAGTGTAAGTTGGTGTGTATGCTCTTGTACTTTGGAGGACCTGATGTCCTCACAGCAATATTAAGAGTAGTGATGACATGTTTGGTGTTCTTCACTTGAACCAAGTTGAATCTGGGTATTTAAAAATTGAGTGCTTGTGGAGCCACAGGCAAGGACAGGACTAGGGCTTAATTTTAGGGATACAGTTAAAGTGGGAGTGTTTTTTGACATCTAGGATTCTGCAACCCTGAGCCTTATTCATTTGCTGGAGGTGGCTGGCTGTTGGCACTCTTCCAAGGCTAAGAGGGGCATGAAACTCTCCTGGTTGAATCAGTGTAAAAGATGAGCAAACGCTGAGTGTGAAGGTTCATTCATGACCTTAGAAATAAAATTTAAACAATAAAAAAAGATCCTAACTCAAGGTCTGCTTCATAGCTTCCACATGGACAGATAAAGTTAGCTTAGTTGTCATGGAGATAACTGTTATGTCATAAGCTCCAGAAAAAGCTCATAAGTTTGGATTAGTATGTAAAACGAGTAACTACATTAGTATATACTGTAAATGATTTGATAATAGGCCAAATGTAAATGCCTGTGTACATAAAAACAGAGACTGTGTGCAGACAGAGCGTAAAGAAGTCAATTACAACTCCCAAACAGGGTCGGATAATCCCACCGGGGGCTCCTTGGGAAAAGTTTTATATGAGCCCTATAGAGCCCACACACAAGCACAAGCACATGTGTTTTGCGCAGAGCCCTTGAAACCAAGCACTATTTCTATGCTGGGATTCTGTCCTGCTTCAGGCTTGCAGTATGTCAGGTTGTGGCAATTTTCCTAAAATGTAATTTGTTTAAGAATATACAGCATGTAATCATAATAACAACTCAAAGGTATTGAAACTAGTTTCAACACAGAGCCCCTCTGTGAGACAATATTCATATTTCTCAAAATGTCAAACTATTCCTTTGGGTGAATTTGCTGTCACATTCTGGGTGAAAGTCAGATGAATTCAGCAACTATACCACGCAGTTTCGTTCTTAATTGCAAAAACATGTCCTGAATTGGCTACAGCTTTGACTCATGCCACTGATTGGTTTCTTTTTTCCCGGAGAGGAGCACAGAAAAAAAGAAGTAGCGTACAATGGTGAGAGACAGATAATTTTATTTATCCTGTTTTAATTGAGTCATGAATTTCATATATGATGTTTGTCAATTTATAAGATAATTTTGCGAGTCAACAAAGTTGCAGTTTGTTGTAAAAGCGTTGAAGTATAAAACCTTATTTGCATCAGACTGGTATTGCCAGGGGACCTCGTGTGATTTAGAAATTAGCCCCCAACGTCTGTGTTTTGTGTGGCGCATTCACACCAGATAAAGTCTATTTTTTACTTGAATTTACTGATATAACCCCTGGAATATGAAGCGCACAGTCATTTGTAATTCCGCTCTACACACCACAGAAACACTACACAGCACCACTCACTGTGATGTACAAAGTAAACCTCCCTTTTTTCATTTTTTTTTTTTTTTGTTTTGTTTTTAATGTGGGTTAAACAAACAGGACAAATTCTGCCACACGTTGTCATGTCATCCATCTCCTCATCTTTTGAGATGTTGCTCTTCTGATGGATTTGAGCGTGCTCTACCTGCGAATGGGTCTCCATGCTGTGTAGCGAGATGAGCTTCCAGCACCCAAAATAATGTCAAAACATTTATTTATGATTGCCAACGCAGACTCTGTGATTTTTGACTGACAAAGAGACAAAGAAGAGACGCAGAGAAAATAAAAAACCTAAATACAACCCCAAATCACCGAGATAAAAATCACACTGGACTAGTATTATCACGACATCAAAAGCTTTTTTCTCTCCCTATTTTCCAAAAGGGGAGGGATGACGCCTCTCTGAAGCAACGATGACTAAAGATCATGGGTATCACAGTGTTTGGAGCCATCTGCTATTCCAAAAAAATGATTTCTCAAAATTAAAGGAGAAATAATGGAAGCTATGATGATAACAAACATATAGTAGCAGGGTATTATTTCATTTTCTAGGACACACTGGTGTTTCTATACTTTTCTTGTCCTTTTTTTTTTGTTTGTTTGTTTTTGTTTTTGCCCTAAAATATTTCTTGGTCAGCTGATTGTATTGAAACAGTCAGGGAACTAGACCAAAAGGAAGGCATCACTAACAAGTCCCCAGATGAAGTTAAACTGGGGACGTTGCAGTTATATGGCTTGTGTCTTAACCATTCAGCCACAAGTGCACCTAGTGTTTATATAATTAAGATAGCTCTAAAATGGGAAAATCTAAAATGAGGATGTACAGTAGTATAAAAATACCCCTGGAGCCAGTGGTTCCACTTACTTCTTAACTCTATTGCTTATAGGATTTGATACATTTTTGATCCTTCCTGTGGGCACACAAAATACATACACACTCACACAGACACACTTCGACACAGCGTGCAGTCAGTTATGCGAGCAGCATGTGCTCAGCATGAACCTTCACTCTCACTCTCTTTTCCACCTGTCTGTCTATCCATCTCCTTCTCAGTGTCCATCTTTCTCTCCCGCGCTCTAGCAAAAAAACGCACATAACCATCACGTTAGAGAGAGACTCCGAGTGAGTCCAGTCATTATAACGGGAGCGGCAGCAGCACAGTGGCGACAGCGAGCAGCGGTGCAGCAAGCTAACAGGCCGAGGCCCTCGCACACATGAATCATTGATCAGTGTGACAGTGAGATGACTGCCAGAGGTAATAGGACGGCACTGCTGTGAGGGGGTTCTGTACTGTACCCTCGCTGTCGGCTACCCTGCCGAGATGTGCGTGGAAGATGTGGCAGGCTGAAGAGAACAGCGCAGGGTATGGAGAGAGACTGAGACAGTTAAGTAGTAAGAGAAAGAGGTGCTTGATGTGTTTCTTTTTTCCCAGGCTTACTTAAACTACCATGGAGAGAAATAAGAGAACAGAGGAATCCAAGCTGGTGGAAATTTGTGGATAATGTTAGCAAGGCAGCTGAGATAACAACCACTCGATTACTGCTCCTGTACACGAACAGCTGGAATGCAAAGACATATCATGGCATATCTTTATTGTGATTGTAATCATTGGCAACCCTGAACCACTAAATTCTCTCCATTATTCTCTCCTGATAGGCAGGTTTAAAAAGCAGACCATTTGAGCTGGTAGAGGCTGAGATAATGCTAGCTTGCAGTTGCTGCAGCAGTTGTTACTATTGTTGTTGTCAGGCATGTGTGTGCCTCCAGATTAGATAGAAATGATTGTGGGCTCCAGTGATGATTAGATTTCACACTCGTGGTGGGAGAAAGAGTAGGAGATAGAGAAAGAAAATCGTGTGTGCGCGCATGCCTGTGTGCATTCCTGTTTAATGCCTGTGTTACGCTACATGCAGTTATCTGGTGTTTGTAACAGTGCTGGGCTGGGCTGGGCTGTAGGACACAATGGGTGAGATTGACTGTGAATATACTGTCTTATCGATAACCATTACAGCCAAGGTAGCACTGCAGTCAGTTAAAAATGATTTATCAATACTCTCGCACAAGCGGAAACACACCCAGGCTTGATTGCCAAGTTCTTTTGCGCTCAAACACATAGCAAACCGCCGACTATATTCCATCTGACAACCAAAGACTACAGCTGGCTTTGCCCGGCAGCAAACACTTTCAAGAGCATCAGTCATTCGATTTAGTGTGTAGTTTAGCATGTACAGTAAAAGCAATTTCTCATCCAAGTTCTGCATGGCTGTGTCAGCCTCTAGCTAAGCCACAACTTCTGAGGGATGGGAGAAAGAAACGCAGAGAGGGAAAGAAGGGCAGAGGGAGATAAAAAACATGGGGAGATGGAGAGAAGGGAGTAAGAAAGGAGGAGAGAGACAAATGGGGAAAAACAAGTGTGAAGGAGAGTGAAGGAGAGGGACTTCAGAGCCAATAAAACAAATCTGTGTCTAAGTCAACGTTGGAGTAGAGACTGAGAGCCTGGGGGTCTGCCTGCCCTCCCGCCTCTTCGCCTGTCGGCCCTCGCTCCACTCTGACAGACAAGAGGTGCTAAAGTGTTTTTCTTCCTCCCCTCCACCAACCCCTTGAAAGCTACTAATACCACTGTCATGACTGTTTAAGTGTGTATGTTTGTGTGCATGAGTGTGTGTCTGCTGACATTTGCTTGTGTGCAAGTGTGAGCGGCAGCAGAGCCTCACTCCGTATTGTCTTGTCTGGTAAACCTCGGGACTCATCATCAATGTGACCTTGCTAGTCTGGAATCGGAAGTCCTGTTTGGATAAAGGGATAAAATGACGGAAAAGAGGGATAAAGGAAGAGCGGAGGTGGTGACACACTTCTCACATCTTGAATGATGAGATTTGCTGTATATCCTGGTGTTTATTTACCAGTAAAACTCGCTGTCACTGTCATCTAGTTAGTCACGGTAGCGACAGTACACCAAGTCCAACAGATCAGAGCTTTCTGCTTCACGCGTTTCTCTGTTGTTCTTTCATTCCTAATCACGCCCCCTCTCCCTTTCTGTCAGAGTCCCCCACTCTCCCTGTCTGTCTCCCACTCGCTGTCTTACTGATCTGGTCCTTTTCTGAAAGCTGAGTCATGTTACAACAGACAGAATAGTGTTAAATGAGCAGGGGATCGGCGCCATGTTAGATTCCCCTCCGGCAGTCACCATCAACCAGCACGGAGAGCCAAAACACTGCAGACAAACAGCGACTCACAACTGCAGCTCAGTCACATACAGCTCAGTGCCCGTGTGTTTGTGCGTGGGTGTGAGACTGCATTCGTGTGTGAGTGTCACAGGATGAGAGAGACAAAAAGAGAGTGTGTGAGTGTGGGTTGCCCTGCACGTCTGAGTGCATGTGTGTGAGCATGTACTTGCCTGGTGAACTATTGGAGCTATTGAGGCTATTTCATTGCAGCCTCTCTGACCTTCTGGAGACATTTTACCAAAGGGCTCTCTTGCCATTCAGAGCTTTCTGACCAGAGTCTGTCTAGCCATTTAAAGCAATTTTACCAAAGGCTCCTGTAGCTGTTACGGCAGTTTTAGCAAAGGCCAGCGGGTTTCTTAGAGCTGCATCAGACGACCAAAATAGAGGGCTGAAAACAAAGAGAAACTGGACCAATCAATACAGACCCCAATGAGCCATGAAGCAGCTGGCTGAAAGAAGCTGGGGGTGAGGAGCGCACACACACACACAGATGCACACACAATCCCAAACACAAAGTAATTTCACCTTACATGCACATGCTTACACACACATAGTGTACCTTTGGACTGAGATACACATGTATGTAAGGCTCAGTTTTTCTTCTTTGGGGTTTTAGCAAAGTTTTGTAAAAGGAGCAGAATGGTTGAAATCGCTTTTCACCTTAAAGATATACTATCCAGGATTTTCCTGAAGACAGTACATAGACTCAATCGCTCTCTCAATCATCACTTTTCATCATATTTCTGCCTCTGCCTGTATTTTCTGATGTGTGTACCTCTACAGCACTTATGTGAGGTTGGAGTTTTGTAAAAACATAGCAACACAGCCCCAAAAAGCACAAATATAGTGAGGCAAAATGCTAAACAAGAGTCAATCTGGGGTTGGCTTTAACTTTGACTTGTGTGTCAAAGAATAACAGACAATCCGGTAGGGCTGCTCGATTAATCGAATTTTAATCTAGATTACGATTTGGGCTTTCAACGATTATGAAAATAAAATAATCGTCATAAAAGGATTATGCACTTCTTGTCAGTTTGCTCTCGTTGTCTTGTGTTGCAAATCAAACGCACCCGGAAGCCGCGCATGTGCAATACTGCCCCTTCCCCTCCTCTCCTCTATTCACTCCACGAGCCAGTCAAGTAGGTGAAATCAAATAATGTGAGGGGCAGGTGAGCGCCTAAGATTTCAAAAACAGCGTGCGGAAAATGGCAGAGGGAGAGCCAGAGAGGTTGGTCTGCGTGTGTGCGTGCACATCAGGGCCAAACTCCGCCGTGTGCAATACAGATAGCAGAGCAGAATTGTAAATGCGCGACCATGTGGAGACAGAAATGACATGCCGTCGTGTAAATAAGTCATCACGTGCGCTGCATAATCGTTTGCATAATCGTGATTTCAATTTTAACCAAAATAATCGTGATTAGGATTTTTTCCATAATCGAGCAGCCCTACAATCCAGTACAGTATACCTTTAAATTTCTGTCCTCATGCACCCCAAACAGGTTGTTTTCTGCTGCAAGAGCACTGAACACCACCGCAGTTTATAGTAAAGGCTATAAGAAAATGCTTCCATGAAAGAAAGTTTAGAGAAAAACAAGGAAACACAAATGCACCACTTAATCTAAGCATGCAAAAAACAAAACTTTTGAATTAGAAATTATCAGATTTTCTTTCTTTTTTTTTGAAAACTAGAAACTATAAATAATAAGCCTTGATTATATACACACACCACAAACACACACATAAGCACAAATGCAGTTAACAGTCCTCTGAGAGTGAGCTATAATTATGGAACAGATTGAAAACATCTGTAGAGACAAAGAGAATAAAGCCAATACACAGTGCAGAACACGGCAGCATTGCTGTACTGTGATTGAGTCACTGTGTGTGACAGCGATTTCGTGTCCAACTGAACTGTGCTGAGCCAGTGCACTCCTAATAGAAAGGGTTCTAGTTTCCAGGCCCTACTGGAAACAAGTTGTAGCAGCCAATCTTACCCACTCAGCATTGCTGAGTAGATAATTGGTTGCCAGTTGCCCTCCTTGACAGAGCTGCACAATGAAGAGGATCGCCGCTGATCCCAGACAAACAGGCGACCACCTGTTCAAAAACCTTCCTTTGGGAGAAGGTAAGATTTCATTAGGACCAGCCCGACACAACACCTAAACAGCTTCATCCTGACAGCCATCACCGGATTCAGCTGCCCCTCTGACTTTACCTCTGTACACAATCTATGGCCTTCTGCCCGCCACCTGCTATCAGAACAGACTGCAATCCCCACTGATACTGTTCTCTCCACTGAGGTTATTATTATTATCTCAGTCTGTTAGTTTCCACAATTTTGTATTCATCATATTGCGGTCTATACCACCTAATTATTGCTTCAGGAGCTGATGTCACAAAATGTTGAAAATTTCGTAAAAGCATTTTTACCTGCTCAGTAAGTACGGCAATCACAGTACAGTCCAGTATCTGTGCGATGGCCTGCAGATTGTGCTGTCTGATTGCTTATGGGACTCAGCTCAGAGTGAATAAAAGTAGCAGATCTTCAGCAGAGTGAATCAGCACATTTGAGCTTTTCCAATTTAGTTTTAGACTATCCTTTTATTTTGGGCCTGTCTTTCTCTTCCACATGGATTTGTTCAAAGTCTTTGCTTCTTCGTCCTTTCTATAGGTACACTTAAAAAAAACAGGCCAAGGAGATTTACACCCTGTCTTTCTTTGGGGACACTTCCTTAATTACTTTGCAACTTACTTGTGAAAAATGAGTTCGACAGAATATCCAACACTACTGTACTATTTTTGATGCTACTTTCTCACCAAGATACTCTGTAATTGCATTGCCCACAACAGCTTTAGCACACAAGTCCTAATTTGCTGTCGGTGCCTTTAGCTAAAAGGATAAAGGTAAAGCTGCCCCTCACTGGAAGCGGCAATATTCATGTTTTTTCACCTCTATTCCCAGGGACATTTTCCTGCTGTACTTAGTGTGTTTACTAAAACAGAATAATGAGAGCCAGGAGCACTAGTGCTGAAGATGGACAGAGCTAGCCGGCTATATGGTGAGTGAGAGGCAGAGCTGGACCACCACCAGCCTGTATGTCAGCTAGAAATTGAGTTAGCCAATGGAGGCTACCACTACGTAGCTACAATAGTTGCTTCATACATTTCAGTCCAACATACTGTATCTACAACAGCAACATTAGGGACCAAGAATGACCAAGAATATTATTTTTAATCAGCTCATCAAGGACGCTGTTTGTACTGCTTCATAAATTCCCAGAATCTGCGGTCACTTCTTACAGTGCTGTCAACATGGCTAAACAATTGAATCTGTCAAGTGATGCATCATCTTTGTTTGCTTGTCTCGAAGACAGTAGGCCTTTGTCAAAGCAGACATTTTAATTTGTCATAGCAAAAAAGAGTAGAGGTGTTTCTATTAACATTAACATTAATGATGGCTCCATTATATTTAAGTGTCCCAGCAAGCCATGACAAAGTGATAGTGAACTTGTATGCATAATAGCAGGACTCTGAAACTGAAGCAGCAAAATGGCCATCATTTATCATTAATTTCACTGTGTATAGCTGTGCTTTTCCTACTGTGACAAGTCAAAATAACTGCATTATATTGAGTGATTTTGATTTTGAGTTTGAATCGGTTGTTAAAGTCATCTTTTGACAGTTACTCAACTGTAGCTGAGACAGGATGTAGAGTTATTGTATTCCCTAATAAAAGGTCAACTACCTAGTCAAACAGTCATACATTTTATTTAACCTTTTGGAGCCACTAGTCGGTATCCTTCATGAGCTCACCTTGTCTCTTGTCTTCACCAGACTTCATCAAAAGGTAGGGGACCTGCTGCTGCCCTCTCTATGGCAATGTATCAGAGTCTCACATTATACACTTAGTCTAAAGTGGACATACTATCTTATAACATTGCTATTTTTGTTAAAATATGTATACCATTATAAATTCAGCCTGAGCCTCTTCTCCATTGTGAAAACTTCACAATCGTCACTAGATTTAAAAACTTTTAGAATATTTCTTTGCAACAAATGTAGCATCTCTTTGAGTAGGCATCAGCTACTTCCCTCAGGTACTTTCATCAGCCAACAGCTCCCCTGTTCACCTAACAGCTGCTAGTTATGCAAGTTGAAATCCAGGCTCAGTGAACCGACCAGGCAGTATGTCTGAAACATAAATGAACTTCATTTGTGTGAGGCAGTGTGCTGAAACTCCAATTATTACGAGTCAATGTTTTCCTTCTTCACCCCCCACACACTAAAAATGAAGCACTTTATTAGCTAAATTTAGAAGTAATTAAAAGCTAATTGGCTCTTTTTGGCTCTCTAAAACTGCTTCTTGGGCTTCCTGTCTTGGTCTCAAAAATAGCCCAAATCCCGTTTTAAACACATTTCCACTCAACAAAACGCACACACTGGAACTGCTAACTCAGAGCTAGCTTAAAGCAGTTAAAAATATTATGTAACCGAGGCTAACTCACCTTGCCTTTGGCAGAAACGTCCCCCTCCTTTGATATTTGTTTCCCTCTTTGTTGTTGTGTTTGTCTGTTAATAACATAAAGGTTAATAACTAGCAGCACTAAATTTGGGATAACGGTACTGCGACGTCGATGCAGTTGACGCTAGCTAAATACGCACGGTAAAATTGGTCAAGTCAAAATGTGCGCAGGTGCGGACTGAACCATTCCAGTGTAATAAGGGGGTGCCAGCAGGTAAAGGGAAGACCTTTTTTTCTTGGCTCTTAATTCGGTCTGTCATCTTTTATATTTTCAACTGATGCTACTTTATCCATTACATTAATTACTTAGAAACTTGAAACTATGAAACAAAAAAAATGTTTAGCATAGGTGTTTTGAGGGCCACCTGCAACTGTGGGGCAGCTCAAAAACTGTTCTAGAAAAAAAGCTATTGTGTTGTATCAAGTGTTGTTTGGACTACTGCATTTATTTTTACACTATTTTATTATTAAGACATATATTTTGTACAGCTTATATAATGAAAATCTGGACTATACATACTTCATGTGATGAATGTATTCAAAAAAGTTTAATAAAAAGTGTATGAGACTTAAACACATTTGAAATTATGTCGTTCCTGCCACTGCTTTCTTAGTTGTAAGACAAGACCCTCCTTAATAGTCTTGTCATATCAAACATGTTAAATATTATAAATCATTTGTCCTCCTCACAAGGTTATCTAAAATCCATCAATGTCAATAGCCAGTAGGTGCACTCTGTTTGGCTCACATTAGCACAGCAGTAGTGACAGCAGGCTGTAGCAAACGTGGAAAGGCCAGTGTTTACACCATAACCTCTTGTGCGACTTCCAGCAGATGCAGCCGCTAAAATAGTGATGAAGGTTTCGTTTTCCATCGTGTTACAACTGTGATGTCTGTGGTCACTAGGGCTGTCCCGATTACCATTTTTAACATTCGGACCTTCGGCAGAATTTATAACGAATATTCGTTCATGGGGGGAGGTGGGGCAGGGGTGTGCGCGGCAGACTCCGGGGTTTTTCTGGACCTAATTGTATTGCGGAGTTTTGTGCAGCGGCGACCGGATCTTTGCTCTCAAACCACAAAAAATTGTGATGGCACAACAGTCTCCTTCAGTACATTATTCTATGCTTTCTTTTGATTTTCACATTGGGTAGTCATCCTGTTTAATTTGACTTTTGATTAAATCGGAACAGTTGAAACAAGTTGTAGGAAGCCTCTGCAAGTAATTGGTTGCTGGCAGACACTCTGTGCTGCAATAAAATGGTTAATCAGCAGTGCCGTGCACTGTAGAGCCGATGCACTGCTGGTTCTGCCGGCCTGAATAGAATATAATGTCTATAGCCTTACTGTTGTGTACAGCATTTATAGACTGAGCTGAGTAGTGATGCGCGGGTCGACCCGTGACCCACAGGAGCCGCAAATGGACCTGCAGGTCGGGCAGCAGTGATCGTCTGTTAAATCGGTCTGTAAATGACATTTTGACGTTATTGGCTATTACTGTCATGGCATCCGAAGGTACTGATGCGTTGAGCAGGTGACAGTCCGCGGTCGTTTTCAAAACACACTTGTGTCACACACTCCAAAAAAACCTTGTTGAAACTTTAAACAATAATTAATTGTGCAAAACGGGGGAAACAAACGTTGACAAAAACGGTTCCATAATTCATATTAAATTCAAAAGATAATGAAAAACAGCTACAAATTAGAGGGAATAGTGATAAAGTGGTAAAACGTGGCATTGATCCACAGCCTCAGACGGATGCGCTTAAGCGTGCCATGCACACATGCTCAGTTGGTAGGCGATACTATATTTTCACATTTTTAACAGTGCAATTTAAAAGTTTTGATTTTTATTGATAACCTACATTAACGAACAACAAAAAGTCTACATTTAGCACCAAAAAAAAGTAAACAAAAAAAAAACGAATATCGAATACCAAATTTTCATAACGAATACCTACCCATAGAAACAAATACTTGAATATCCGAATATTTGGGTACAGCCCTTGTGGTCACACATTTTGAATCCCACAAAAATGACACGACTGCGTGTGGCTTGATATATGTTAGCTTTGTAGCTAACCTTAGCTTTGGCATCTCATAGCATGTTGTGGAGGATTGTTTATGAGCACAGAATGAGACAAGGTCGTATGTAGGTCCTTGGTTTTTTGTCTTGCAGTGCTCCTGTTGTCGTTCCTGTTGTGTACTGAGTTCCTGACAGGAAATGGAGGGCTAATAATAAATAAGAGAAATAATCTTTTCTAATAACGATGCTCCAAGGTCTCCACAGATCTTCTTGGCATAATGTATGGTCGGCAGTGCATAATGTGCTTTTCAACTTGTTGGCCAGGGTGGTCAATGCCATAGAATAGAACAAGCTCTTAATTCATGATAAGCTATAATCAGCCTGGTGCTTTGAGACAGACCAGGCCAGCTAGGATGTCTGGAGGAGAAATCCAGATCAAGAGGGAGCACATTAAGTACTCTTATTCAGTTCTATCCACCAAGCACATATGTCATCATTTGGTAAGTAGGGTTAGAATTAAAGTTTACTTTCATAATCTGTTTGTTGCTTAACTGATTAATCAAATATAGTCTCTAAAGTATAAAAGTGTCTTCAAATATCTTCAAATTAGGTTTTGTCTGACCAATAGACCAAAAACAAAAGATAACTGATTTACAATGATATAAAACAGTAAATTATCACATTTAAGAATTTAAGAGCAGAAAATGTTTGACATTTTTCCTTTATAAATTACTCACAAGATTTAGCAATTAAAATCATTCATCAATAGTTCAGTAATCAATTCATTCGTGACAAATCATTAATTAACAAAATAATTTCATTTCGGCTACCCATTATACAAACAATAAAGCAAAACAACAAGCTGATTTACCAATTTAATGGATCGACATGAAAATAAATACAATTATCATCAATTCATTTTATCTGCCAAATGTCAAATGTCTTATACTCTTGTAGACTTAATATCTTTGGGTTTGTTGGACATAAAACATTCAAAGGCATCACCTCAGGCTCTGGGAAACCAAATCAAGAAAATAATCTGCAGATTTACTCTAATATACACGCAGACACACCCAATCTTTTTGTCTTGTGAGTTCAGCTGGAGACTGTACTGAGTTTGACCCCTGTGAATAATGGCTAACTTTTAAGGCAGATGCTTTGAATTGCCATCAAACTGTGAAAGCAGATTTACCGAAAGAAATAGTGTGAAAGTAATGAACTTAAAACCGCTAACGACTCATTTGGTTCTTTATGGAACCGCCAGGTCCCCTGAAGCGGCACGTATTGCACAACAGAACTATAAAGAAGATCTTAGCTTAAAGTGCACACTGTTTGCGTCCCTGTGTGTGCCAGTGACTGAAATGTGATTTGGAGGTGATTATTTGATTGCAGGGTGCTTCTGACTTGCTCATTTCACTTGCATCAGAAGCTTCTCCCTGTTGCCATAGAGATGATTATCTCTCATAACTGACACATCCCACCCTCTGCTCAAATTTGATTCAACAACCAAGGATTGTAACTGTTTAAAACAGCAAGACATTCATTAATGCAGAAAATACACTAATTAGCTTTTTTTGACAGCATGACAGAGCAATAGTAGGTAGGTTTTTTTACGGAGGCAGAACTTAAATGAGGCTTAGAATAGAAAATGAGTTACTGGAAGCGTTGTCAGTAGCAATATTCTTCAAGATTACAGATGCAATCTTAATCTGTCCTCTATCTCCCCTTAAATGCCCCGTTCGCTATCATAATGCCTGCTCCTCATATCTGATGGCCGTGTTGTGCTTAATAACAAGCTACGACTGCAGGAGGGAGGGGTACGTTGGGAGATAAACAAATTAACAAAGCTATTCGCAGCCCCTGCAACACCGGGGGGTATGGGAGGAGAGGAAAGAGGGCAGTAAAGAAAGAGAGGAGGACTGCCTTAGCTAATCACAACAGGGGGGATACAGTACGCTGCAATCACTTAGGCACAGCATTATCTCTGCAATCATGCATCCTCCTATTGTTGTGCTAATTGGAAACCTTAATTTGAGACATAATATTATTGCCTCATTATTTGCTAGGTTACTTTTTTTCCCAAATTAATAAACAAGTCACATAACTTGCACAAAGAGCTTTAAGGACTGGCAGTGATTTGAGGTGGGTATTAAGAACCGCTTCCAAATTGTCAACAAAAAAAAAGAGGATTTGCTGCGAATCATCAATGTCAGATGTGTTTATTGAAGTATAAGACCTACATCAAGCGTTCAACATCTGCTTCAAGGACCTTGCTGTTACACTACCGGTCACACTGCACCTCCACAGAGCATCTGAGATCAGTAACTAACTCCATTACATACCGAGCCATGGATGACTGCGGCAAGGAGTGCAAAGTCTGGCTGAGCGTCATGAGAAGAGACGAAGATTGAGCCAAATGTAACAGCTGCGTTAAGATGATTTTCACCAAGGAAGGGGAGCATCTCCAGCATTCTGAAGTGTTGGGCTCCAGCTTGGCAAGACTGTAAAGGGATATGTCATATTTTTTTTAATGTTGCAAATGTCTTGATTCAGTTAGAAGTGTCTGTGGTATCACGCTGACAGACAGCGGATACACACTGACATGTAGTTACACACCAAGTTACCTATTTACAAGATAAGGCTATGAATGTATCTACTAAGTTATATATCAGTTTTTTGCTTGATCCATTAATCATTTGATTTATAAAGTTTTAGAAAATAAAAAATGTGGCTCTTTCGTCTGAGCAGCATTCCAAAACTTAAACATATTTACCTTATCCCTACAATTGAGAAACCACACAACAACCATGTCCTATACAAACCCTGTGAGATACATTCATACAAATCACACTAAAAATACAGGACACCGCAACACCCTGCTATCTCCCTCCAATAAATCATCCTCACTCTCCCCCTCCCCCCATCTCACCTAATTTACTTATTTATCCTCTCTCCTCTCTCTTTCCAGACTGGGGTGGCCTGGTGTCCTAATAAAAATAAATACATAAATAAGAAACGGAAACAATAAAACATCATGTCTCTGCACAAGAGCAGGCTCGCTTCTTAAAGGTCTGGGGGCTGTGGGAATGAAATACCCTCGACAGCTAGCTTCCTCCCAAAGGCCTGGTGGGTGGGGGGTGGAGGGGGTGAAAGAAAAGGAACACTTTTAAAAATGCAGATAAAATAAAAATAAATAAATAAAAATAAACCCAAATACCATTAAAATTTAAGCATGGGACATCATTACCTCCCCCCTCAACCCCAGCCAGGAAAACTTCACTCCTTTGCCCCTTTTTATTTATTTATATTTTAATTTTCACTCCAATTTTTAAACCACTCCCTCCTATAGCTCCCTTGCACTCACTTTGCTAGATTTTTTTTTAAATGAATAAATAATAAGATTTATATCCTAAAAACAAAAGAAAATCCCGTATTTTTGCTTAAAAATTAAAAAAAAAAAATGTACAGTTCTACTTTCATGTGATGGGTCTTTTACATGAAAAATACATAAATCCATGAATATTAAAATATTTAATAATAATTAAGAAGTCTATTGTATGAACTGAATATGAAAATAATCATGAATATGATAATACAATATAACAACTTCCCATCTAAGGACAGTAGAATACCCCACAGGAGCTGATTATATTTGCAATAAAGAATAATTCATTATCACGTTTCAAATATGATAATGAATTCGGTTTCTTATTATAATGTCTATGATAATAAGAATTAATATTCAATAAGAACCTGGATTAATGAGAGACAAACTCAAAATCAATAAATATCAGCATGGCTATTATTTAACAAAGATGAAAAAGTGCAAAACTACTGAGGGAGGATCTTTTTTTTTTTCTTCCTGTGAGTGGCTGTTAATTAATTCGTTAAAATTACTGAATCATTATGTAATGGGAGAACCTAATCATCTGGTGGCCTGTGTCTCAACCTCCCCCCCCCCAGACAAAGACATTAAGTCCATGACCACTTTAATCTTGTTATTTGAATATCTTTGATTTACAGGCTGACATGTCATCTGTGCTTACACACCATACGTCTTGGTGTGGTTGCCATGGTGATGTCAACATAGAGATCGATCATTGCCAAGCAGGAGTGGAGCATGACACCAATTAAAAGGTGATGTCGTCTCCAAGTCATCACTCACACTCCTCACTAATGCACTAATTACCGGGGCCGGGACATTAATGGAATAGCATGGTTCAGCCTGGGGATTAATCTGCATGGATTCGCCAGCGTGTGTGTGTGTGATGTCTGTCTGTGATGTGTGTGTCTGTGTGTGTGTGATTAATGCAAACCCCCGCCTGCTCCGCCGTGACCTTGAGTACCACCACAGGAGGGAAATGAACCGGCTGGGTGGAGGGTTGGGATATCTGCACTTGGGGCCGTGGAGGGAAAACGATGTGCTGAGGTGGAGGGCCAGGCCAAGGTTGAGGATGAACAGGGAATTGGTGCAATCGGAGGGGATCGATGAATAAATTTGGTATTTGACTTTGCCAGACTCTGCTGATGATCTTCCAGACTGCAGAACAACTCCAGGAACTTTCTCGATTTTAAAGATGGTAATGATTTCCTAATTAGCATTACTCCTAAAAACTAGAGTCAATATGCACTCATGAGCGCCTCAGAAATATGCTGTATTCATCTGCAGTTAAAATCAGCAGTGGAGGAAGTATTTAGATCCTATACGCTCGATGTCCATATCGTTTTGTTTTCTAAGTACCAGCGTCTTTTTTAAAATTATTCCCGTTGTGAGGAGAGCTTTTCCAGCCGCATGTGGCCACTTGCAGAAAAGCACTGCACTCAACTACTTCTTTGCTCCGACATTTTTTGCAGTCACTTTGAGCGCTTGTAGTTTAAAATCTCTGAACTTTTCAGAGAGGCACTTGTTTCCCCAGCGCCCTGCCAGCTTTTTTTTTTGCCAGAAAAAAAAAATATGGACACTCAGCCTACTCAAATAAAAGTTAGTGTGATTCCAGGGTTCCTACAGCCTAAGGCAAGTTCGATTTTAATACTTTTAAACTTTTTTAATTGCTCTCTGAATGAAATTTTAGACCAATTTTACAATAACCAAAATTGGAGAAAAAACATGAGCCAACATCAGTTATTTAGGATTTGAGAAAATTTTGGATAAATTGTTTGTTGTAAAATAAAACTAGACTTTCTTGGGAAATACCTAGCATTTGTTTGGTGGTTTTCTTGGCGAGTTTGTGTTTCTCACTCTGCATGTGGGATTCCACTGCTTTGATTTCCATCATAAAATACACCAAGCCTTGTAGGCATTGCTTTGTTTCAGCCATGCTGCGAAATCTTGGTTTAACAGACAATTTTTGTTGAATTTGCACTTCCCTTTGTCACCCAGGAATCAGTGACAGCTCGCTAGCCAGAAACCAAATAGGTGTTGATGGTTCTACTATCCTGATCTGTGTGATGTCCAAGGAACATTTGATCAATTATTAAAAAAATAAAATAAAATAAAATGTTTCTAGTTATTTTAAGATTTTCCAATGCAACATCAGGAAAAAAGGTTTTAATAAAATCCTGTTTTACATGTCAGCATGTTTTACATTTTTGAAAGGTTGATTTATGACATTTTAATACCAGTTAGGGCCATATTTTTAGCACAGTGGATTTAATGCCTTTTGTGACTTTTTAAAAGTCCGCAGGAGTCCTGGACTCACAGGATGTAGACTGCACATATAAGCTGGATATTGGCTGCCCATTTTAGAAGGAATTCTGTCTCCCGTCACTCACCTGCCTGTTACCGTTTTTACACTAGTCCTGCACAGCCAGATCCATCCCCACACTTTAAGTGCTGTACGTACAAACAACCTGAGCAAGCCACATGTTATAATGTATTTAACTGCTTTATGTGGCATTTTCTTTGACAGGATTTAACCACTTTAAGGGCTCGCCTCCCAGCATGCAAACTTTTCTGTGTGTTTTTGTTTTTCTCTCTATCAAACACTGTGAACACACTGACATTAAGCAAGTCATGGACATTCTTACACATTGAAACATTCCAGTGTGTATAAAAGTAGATATCAAAGTAATAAAATATGGAAAAGTAAATAAATAAATTAAATATAAAAAAAATCAAGTGTCTAAAAATTACAACAAATGATAACATCAGTAAAGTCAATATACCTTAATCAGGGGCTGCCGAAAACAGTTCTTTAAAATACAACGTGTGTGTATTTGTTTTGGTTGTCATAAGGGTCAATGCATCTGTGTACAATCTGAATTCAAACAAAAAAATTGTAAGGTTTGAGACTTAACATGCAAACCACAAAAAGCTGCAATTTTGCTAAGGCAAAAGCACCATCAAGAAAATAAGGTCATAAGCGAAGGCAAACCTGGACAGATTAAAATAATACAAATAACGTGGCTGAAAAAGGTAGAAAAATAATAAGGTGTGTGTGCGTGTTTGTGTTGCTGTGGGTGTGTAAGTGAGAAAGAAAAACAGTGAGTGAGTTAGTACTTACTGGATGCGTGTATTCATCATGGAATAATTACCAGCTCTGTGTGCTTTAGTCCAAGACAGCTAATTTACAATTTAGACTATCCTACAGAGGGTCACATTTGGAATACATTACCTGCTGTTTTTTAAGCCAACTCCTTCAAGTAAGAGGGTAACATTTTCAGCTGTCCTGCTTTGATCCACATCGATCTACTCTTCTTCTTTTTTTCTTTTTTTTTGTTCCTTTATTTTTTTTTTTACCCTTTGAAGCCTGCAACATTGTGTGTGTGTAAAAACCTCTGTTGGAGTTTGTTTCTGTATTTTTTATTGATTCTGTTTTGAATTAATTAGGCAGTGTCTTGACAAGCCTCCCAATTTCCTGGCCCCTCGAGCGATCTGTTTTGAAAATGTTGAAATAAAATCAGAGCAAACAAAAGCAAATCTCCTTGTGCAGCTACGCGTGACGACAAACCCTGCGCGCTTGATGGCTGGTGTGTGCTGTAACTCACCGATGACGTATGTGAGCAGCAGGGCCAGGGTGAGAGTGAGGAGCGACGCCGACAGGGCCGTGCACTTCCAGTTGCAGCAGCGGTGAGGCTTGTTGAAGGTAAACAGTGGTCTGGTCACGCTGCTGCGAGGGAGAGGCCGAGGCGGAGGGGAGTACACAGTCCCAGAGGTCAGGGGGTAACCCTGCCCTGCCCCTGACAGTAGAGCCGATGAACCAGAGCCCTGCTTGAACAGGAAGTGTCTGTGGGAGAAACACAAAGACGAAATTTCATTCTAACCTGCAACTGAGTGTTCGCTGAGCATCACCTCCTTAGTTACTGTTGCTAGCTTCGCCTCTAAATCTTGTGCAGGATGCAGCAGTTAACAATGTTTACACTTTTAAAACAATGGGTTTTTGATTTTAGACACAGACAGACAAAAGCAGACCTGATTTATACCAAGCAACTTGAAATGCCAACTGTGTCTGCCAGATTTTATCAGCAGTAGCTAGCTAGCCAATTAAGCTAATGCTAGCTCCAGGCTTTGGTTCAAACCGTAGCTGGCTGACTGTTTACAGCTGACTAATTTTAAGACCTTGTAACAAGGCTCTTAAAGGGACAGTTCACCCCTAAAACAAAAATACATATTTTTCCTCTAAATTGTCGCAGTGTGAGTTGACGAGTGGTGGAGATATAAGGCATAGAGATGTCTGCCTTCTCTTCAATATAATGGAATTAGATGGCACTCAGCTAGTGGTGCTCAATGCACCAAAAAATACATTTGAAAAACTCAACAGCAATGTCTCTTCAGAAATCATGAGCTGCTTACTCAAGGTAATCCACAGACCTTGTTGTGAGCAGTTTCATGTAGGAACTACTTTCTTTCAACCAGCTGTATCATGACCCACACACTATGCATCTACTCTAGACAAGCAGCTCTTGCTTGTGACAGCGCAAGATGTAAACACTAATGGCATCCTCCTTGGCTGAGCTCTAACGTTAGCTAGCTCAGTGGTGCTAGGTGAATGAGCAGTGCCATAGATTTTAATAATAACTAGGTACCAGATGCCAAGATGGCGCCTATTCTTTCCAATGGAGTTGCTCCCCTGGTGCATACACCAAAAAAGTTTTCTAGCTTCCGGGTTTACTTCTGTGGCATGTGGCCCACTCAGTATGCACAATAGTGTTTCTACCGCTGACTCAGCCTTTAAGTTCCCACTTGGCTCATAGACTTGACATTGTGATAATATCACAGATTTTTAAATCGCTTTTCTCAGCTTGAGAAAAGTTTACAAATTTAAAACCATCATGGCTCCAAAATTCAGAATAGAAAGATTCAGAAATGACCTTGTTTACTGCTCCACGTATCCTGTCAACAATTTTACAGACGTCTCTTTTATAATGGTGCATATGGGGAAAATGCTTTTGGGCTGCAGGGGATTTTTTGTTTGCTGCAATACCGTAAGTGGCCACTGGGAAAAATGTACTCCAAGGCTGAGCAGCTTTCCTGGAGGCCTGAGCAGTACATGCACGCTTCCTTCTGTACTGTGATAGCGCTGGTGGATGTAGTTCAGTAGAGAGAAAATAGTTCCTGCATGAAACTACTCACATCAAGGTCTGTGGATTATCTTAAGAAACTGGGTCATGATTTCTGGAAAAAGACATTGTATTTTGGATTTTGGGGTGAACTGTCCCTTTAAATATGCACCTGCTGGCTGCATACTGTAATATTATATTGCGCTAAAAGCATCCTCACATGATGAATGTACGTATGAATGAATGTATGCAGAAGATGTGACAAAAAGAAGAAGACTTTTGAGAGTGAAGCTATTTTGTCCTAACAAAATTATAGATATAAGGAAACGTGTAAGATTTTTATCTTGTTCCCTGTTTGCCTTACTTGTTCAAAAAGGATGCTTTCACTTTAACGTTACAAGATACAGGCTGTTCTCATGCACTCTTAAACTTATACCTATGGAAAGTGATGCATTATAATTCTTATATAACCCACGTAATTGTGAGCCAGCAGGCTGTGATCACATAACCTATGCGCTGCAGGCTGTCCTCCCTTATATGATGAGAACAAAGGAGAAAGTCTGGTGACAGAGCATAAAGAGCGACAAAGTAAGCACTATAAGGAGGTCAGGCTGGACAGTCAGTTTCAAACCAACACGGGACTTTGACCCTTGAGACCGGGGCTGACATCCTATGTGAAATGATTATGTAGGGGCGCTCACAAGATATCACACAAACCATGGTCTAAGGATAGGCTGCAAGAGAAATGGCTCAGGTGATGATGTGTGTTGCAAATGTAATGCTAGTGCTAGTGCCGGTTGGACTTACTGGAGTGTAAACCCAAATCCAATAAATGTTACCCTAAACTCACTAACTAATGCAGTTATTTAATAATGTGCTCCTCGGCTTTGGGACTCTGTTACTACTGTGGGTCATAAAATGGTTAGCTGGACATGCTAATGATTGCAAATAAACACACTGTTTAATCCATCCCGCACACAAAAACATGCAGAGTATGACTCTTTTTTTCAGCTCTGTGCACATCACTTTGGCATGTGGAGATTTAGAATTGCTGAGCTACAATTGTACACTCGCTATCTGGGGGAGGAGTTTACCACAAGGACAATTAATTGCTGTCCTAATCTTATGAGCAGGGAGCCACTCTGCATTGTGTGTCCCACAAACTACCTGCCACCTCTGGGACCACTGTTTTTGTCCCTTTAAGTAGATTATAGTGTGAATTTGGGAGCAATCTAAGACAGTGGTTCAATCCTTCGCCAATTAGCTTAGCGCAGCACGTACATCATCCTTTCTTAGGTATCTAGTATCTTATTCTGATTCTATTTATAATAATCTGCACTCAGTGGAATTCAGCCTTACTCTCAAGTACGCCTGACTGAAACTCATTTAACGGGCCCCCAAGGTGGCAGATTTTAAAGGAGACCCCTCTCCTGCTATTTTCTAAATGACGTGTTTCTGCTTTGCCACTGCATGAACACAGAGCCCTCCAATGAACCTCACCTGTTGATAAAAGCTCTCAGTACTGTTGAGAACTGTGTAATTCAGTTAAACCCTTAATATCCCACAGCATTTGTGTGCTTTTAATTTAAGTGGTCTCTTAAAATTGCAAGTAATGCATCATCAAAGATTAATCCAGAAAGCTAAAATCAAGGAAGAAAAGCAGTGCAATGGAAAATACCTAAGCATTACGACTCCACTCGCAATTTATATTATGTTCCACCATTAATTCTTCTTCGAGGTGAGCAATATATGTGACAAATGTAAAACACGGGCATTATTCACAGTTAGTGCACTATAACCAGTTAACAATAGAAAAGCCAAAACTGATATGCGGTGTAACCCACAGCACAGTATAGATTATGTATAAACCACAGAATATGAAATAATAAGCTCTTATCCAGTCCAAGTCTCTCATCAGAGAAAAAGCCCGAATTTGACAAAGTGCCTCTCTGGTGCAACATCACGAGCAGCTTCTGTAATGCAGAGCAGCACCGATATGAAAGAGAATAAAAAAGCCCTGGCAGCCAAGGATCAATGACTTACCTATTCCTTTTTTGACTCATCAAAGCAGCTACTTAAGTTATACGGCTGTATTAGTTAAACGGAGATGAGGTTCATTTTCATTATGAAAACGAGCACGTTAGATGGCAGATGATGATAGGAAAGTAAGCTGAAGGGCAATTAATCTAGGTAGCATTTCATCTACATTGTGTTTGGATAATGGAGGGCGAGGGTTGGAGGGCTTCAGATGAGGAAGCAGAAATATGGGGGTAAGGAAATCATGTAATTTGGAAAAGTGGATCTGGGCAGGCAATTATGAGCAGTTCCAGCTTCTTCTGACCATATTGACTTCCATCAAAAAAATGAACAAAGACGGCTGGTGAGGGGAAACAAAGAAAAGGCTGTTTCGGAGAAAAAAAATCAAAAGCAAAAAGCAGCTATGACTCATTTTTTATCTGCAGTGTGTGAGTGTATTCTCCATAAAAAAAAATATCCTGGAGCTCCTGGAATTCTCAGACAAGCAATGATTGCCCCAGGTTACCGTGTGCTCTCTGAGGGTTAATACCGGCTGCGAGTGCGATATGTTGGGGGCAGACACGCAGCTTGCCAGAGTGTTATTCTATCCGTGCAGCGAAGGGTGTGAGGTCACAGGCTTCTGGTAGGACCGCGGTCTCTGAAGGGCCCTCAGAGGACAGGCCATTAAAGTGGGGCCAGACAGCAGACTGACAGCGTCGCTGGACACCAGACTGCATCCGCCCCGTACCTCGTCCATTTGCCCTCATACACAGAGAAAACACATCCATCTTCTCATGTCATTTAGTCTCATATTCAGCCTTGAAGATGGATTTTACTTAAAAACAAGAACAATGTTCTGCCGGTGGGGTCAGAGGATCAAGAATATTTTAGAAATGAGTTTCGCCACCTACTGCATGACAGAATAAAGCTGATCATAGCTCTTGTATCACTCAGATTGCAAGAAATTATTGAAAGATAATGATTTGCATAGAAACTGGTGAAATTACTTCAGTGCAAGGCCAGACAAGGTTATTTCTATAGGACCTTTCAAACATACCGGCACTTTAAAGAGCATTACATAAGGCGAAACTTGAATTAGAGCAAACACACAGAAGAAGAAAAATAACATCAATTAAAGCTGAGTTAAATACAATAAAAACGGACAGAAACGGAGGACATGAGGACAGTTTCAGTATATTAAAAAAATCCTCCCACATAGACAGATTGTTTTAATCCAAATCTTTCTTTTTTAGGTCTCAATTATGGACTTAATTTGGGGTAAGATGGATATTTTCATTCCCTTACTTAACTTAAATGATCTCTTTTTCATTTATGCCAGACATCTTTGGTCTCTTCATTTCTGTGTGTGTGTTCTTTCTTTCCGTCTGTCTATAATGTGGCCCTATGGCTGAGTTTAACATAAGAGACAGATGACATCCATCCCTCACTGCCTGCCTCCCCTCCTCTCTCCATCCACCCATCCAGCGTCTACTGAAAAGCAGTGAGTCAGATGTGGGGACACAGGAGGCTGCACATAGAGCAACCACACACCTAAGGGTCAATGGTAGTTCAAATCTGAAAGGCCAGAGATAAACTTAGGACAAACACACACACACATAGAGAAAGAAACATAGCTCGGCTCAGAGTTGCCCACACAAGACAAGCATACACAAAAAGATGTCAAATACGGGTGAGTATTTTCACATTTTTGAGGCCAGTACACAGGTCATGTCCTCGGTGGTGCTTTTATTGCTCTGCTGAAGGTGGATCAGAGCAAAAGGGATCAGAATCCAGCTGAAGAAATTGCATTTGTCAACGCGTGTGGAACTCTATTCTTCTTGTGTGGTGCTTTTAAAAATGCTTCACTGTTCTTCCTGGCTGCCTGCCTTTGATCTTCTCAGACAATATCCAGGGGCGACGCCCAGGAAGCTCTGAATTCATATCAGAGGGCAGATTTCCCCCGAGACAGGAAGAAAATGAGAGTTCCCTCTCTCCAGGAGGTTGGAGTCTACGGCCCAAGGGCTGTCTGTACCTGGATATGTGCGAATGACTGTGCATGTGTGTGGGTGGGTGGGGGCCTTTGTGCACAGGCTACAGGTACATGCAGATATATCATATGTGTGTATGTGTAGAAATATTCATTTCAGCATGTAGCTGCACATGCACAATGGTGCCCCTGGAAATTTTTCAAAGGGGTGGAGGAATGGGGCCACTGAAAATCTTAGGGTGGCACACCAAAACCTAAAGCCATAACTAAATTTCAGGGATTTTATTATGCTGTTGAAGTATGTAGGCTAGTTGAAAAGTATGTGCATATGGAGAGTTAAGGAATCACATACTGATATACCTCTTATTTTACAGTTAATAGTACCGATTATCTGATGTGTACAGACTAATAATCTTGTTTTGTTCCGTGTAAATAAATGTGTTAGGTGATATTGTTCTTTAAATAGGCTGGTTGTTCTTTTCCTTAGAAATACAGATAAACAGCTTTAATTTAAAGGAGTACATCGATTATAAGGAATAAAACATTTACTGGGAACAAGGCTTCACAGAGACCATGGCTACCCATAGATCCTATTTTCATCTTGAGGGAAGAGCTCAAGGGAAGCTCAAAAATTACCAAGCCAGTTGTTTCCTCATGAATATTTTTGGCAGCCTAAAGATGCCTTAGGTTGCCCAGTTTCACAAGATACCAACACCTTCCCTAGTTAAAAAACATAAGCCTGCGATAGCCTCTTAAAGACAGTAATATCTGCCTCCAATTATTTTTGCCAGAATGGTCCAGTGTTACGGGGGCAGCGATTTTATTAGAAGGCCGTGGCCCCCTCTGACGCCACGGCACATGCACAGCATGTGTTTCAAGTCTCACTTCTCTGTGATAAGAGGAAGGAGAGAAGGCAGGGCACCAGTCAATTTATTACAGTCCTAACATTTGTTATGCCTCTTAACACACCCAGTGTGAAACCCAGTCAGATATATTGAACATCCATATCTGCATCCTTCCACTTACACAAGCCGGCCTCTCCAGAAATATAACGGATATGCCGCTGAAAAGGAAATCTATGCACACTTCAAACAATCTTAATCTCTGCTGACGCAACATCAATATATTTCAATACAGATTCATCAAATGCGCGTTGAGGAAAGTGGAAGTGTACTTGACAACAAGAGATGTTATACAATTTTTTTAAGGTCATAGCATCACTTATAATTCCATCGGCATGAAACCCCCGTGTCAAGTTTGGTGATAAATCTTTAATCTCACGTCTGAGATTGAGCTGATAGCAGCAGCGGCATCAGGGTGAGAGCAGAAATATGAAATCATTAGTTTAGTAGTGTATCTGGGAATGTGACAGAGGAGAGAGAGGAGGGAGCTTTTGATTATTAAATCCAACCCAAAACGGTTAAGCAGTGAAGACTTTTTTCATTTTTTTTGTCTCCCCCTCCACCAAAAGCTAGATCGAAGAGAGCCAATAATATCTGAATTATGTTATGAAGGGACACTATTCTATTGACTATGAATATGATTACATTTTATGGTTCAGAACTAATAGCGCACTATCAAATGAAACTTATTTGACTATAAAGTCCCAAATGCAAAAATGTATTACTACAAAAAGGCACCATCCAATATACTGAGCCACTGCGGAAATTGTGTTTTATAATCACATCTCTCTTTGGGAGCGACTTCTTTATGTTCAGCAAATATCATTTGAACGATTCGAAACGCAAAACAAAAAAAAGGAAAGCGTGAATTTTATTTACGGTGGATTTTCATTTAAAATAAACACACACAGATCCGTAGTGTAATTACAATGCACTTTTGACAAGTCTTTTACATTGATAGTCATGTCTGGCCAATGATTAATTTAAATTGTCACTGAATCTAATTTTATTCTTCCCTTCCTTTAAATGAGGTAAGATCTAATTATGGCCTAATGCATAACTTATTAAAACCCTCTTCTTCTGGTGTGGCAGCCTGCCAATCTCATCCTCACTCATAATACCAGAATTCAGCTGCTGCACCGAGCTCTCATTAAACATGCAAACATATTCTTTTGCACCTTGCTGCTTCTTCACGAAAGCAGCCTCACAAATGAGGATCTCCTAAATAATTCTCTGATCAATTATTACTTATGCAGCAAGCAAATGCTTAATTCTGTTTGATGGGACGAAATTCCAGCAGCCCATCTCCAAGCATTTGGAAAAATCTTACCCGGGTACTACAATTGGAAGCGGCATCACATTGTGTTCCTGAAAAGAGGATTTCTACAAGATACTGACTTGTACTTTTATTTTACGTAGTCGAAACTCAGATACCAGTCCCCTGGTGAATGCGCCTGCAGTGGGGGGTAAGAAAATGAAAAGAATCCAAAAGACCTGAGAGATTCGTTATGACTTTGATGGTGTGCAAAGTCCTGTAATAATACCCCAGAGGCCTGTGTGGTGTTCCACTTACTGCTCTCTACACGTGCAAAACATGTCCATCCTAACAAATCCTTTAGTCCGACATTCATTCTTAATCATTCCACTCTGATTTCTCTAAGAAAAATTGTAAAAGTGTGCCAACTCACACTCCTGACGAAATAATTTCCTTTAATCTAATGAGCCTCATTTGTGAGATTAAAGCAATGTCTTTAATCAAGTGACATGATGTTGAAGTAGGGCGGCTTGCCTTGAAGATATTTTCATTTGAAGGCTTTCCTTACAAAATGACATACCCACCGTTTTGGACTGAAAGCCTTTTGGAACGAAGCCTTCCATTTGTTCCAAATTCTTTAAATCATCTTAAGTCTTTTTGTTCATTTGTTCGGGAAAAAAACCCATTCTGAAACATAACCTCTACTGTGAAGGACTTTTTCTCCTCCATGTGTTGCATTCTCTTACCTGGTCTCTAGGGGAATGTTGCTGTTGAGCACCCAGCTGTTGTGAAGCTGTGCCTGGTCTGTGCTCGAGCTTGTGTCTGCCCCCTGGCTGCCCTGACTGGCTTGGCACCGCGTCGGCATGGTCTTCCTCTGCAGGCTGACTTGAGTGTAGGGCGCCGGGCGGGCACAAGTGCAGGCATGGGGTGGAGGGGGAGGCGGAGGCAGCGGACGAAACGTGAACTGACCACCTGGACTGCTGGGCAGCTCTGCGAAGGGAGACAGAGGGAAGCAGAGGAGGAGGCGGAAGGGAGGTACAGGGGAGAAATAAACATAGCTTTATTAGGAGCGCAGTACCATAAATTACAAATAAAAGTGGCGTGTTAGTTGACAGTTTATTGTTATTACACTGATTGAGGGACATAAATCAGCTTGAAAACTGTGCCTGTCCAGTGCCTTCCCTTCCTACCTGCTTTGATACACTTCCAGCCGCCCTATAAATAGGTTCTTGGCTGGCTGCAACATTGAGCAGTCTTTAAAGAGCTAACAGCTCTGGCTTAATCTGCAGCCGCCAGCCCAAACTACCCATGTGATGTTTATTATGAGATCTGTAGCTCGACGGAATGAGCTAGCCAGCTGTAACTCCCTCACAGTGGTAACCTCAGGGTCTAGCTAGAGCTCTCTCAATCCATCATTTATCATTCCCCCTCCCTATAACTCTCCCTCGCCCCGTCTCTTCCTCCCTGCTGCTTTTTTCTCTCTATTCACTATGTCTTCTAAAAGCGAGCGCTGGCTAATTACAGTTTTGCCAAATGAAAATGTGTGTGCATATGTTTGTTTAATGTGTGTCTATGTGTGTGACTGCAGATGCAGCTGGTTTATTTCCATGTGTGCACGCACCTGTGCGCATGTGTCAGTACGTATTCATGAGTGTACATCAAGCATCCTGGGACATTAGTTATCAGTGTTTAGGGGGACAGCTCATGCCATATGGTTGCAGCACGGTTCCACGAGCACGGCAAATCCCCTCGTCCCAAAAGACAGACTCTGTCCAGCTGTATTGACAATGAATGTAACATTAGCCTCGGACCCGTTGTAAGGGAGAGAGGAGTCCAGAATCTGGTAGACAGACAGTATTGGCCCACAACTCTATTTGCTGCCAAAATGTCAGCAATAATTTAGCATGTAGAAATTTACCCCACACGGGAGATTACCACAGTCTTCCCGATTCAAGCCTAAGTATTACACAGACGACACCATACAACGCATTTATGATTCTTGCCAGATGAAAACTGAGAAAAGTCAAGAATTAAATAATCTTGTTTTAGTTCTCTACAGTTTCTATTGCCAGCGTAAACACCTGCATGTTACCAGAGTGTGCACTTCAGCCGCCATTATGTCTAAAATTGAGGCAGCATCTTTTTCAAATATTGCAGGGAAACAGTTATGGAAACGTGTTATCGTCAACATTTCCATAATACTAAATCTGCAGCACATGCCATGACATTTTAAGCAATGTTAAAAATCATATTGCCTTGATCTCTTCACACCACATTATTGTCGCCTTTCGCACAGACATGTAAGCCAATGCACTGTGTCACATCCGCCAATGTTCATTGACATACCACACAGTATGTCAGGTTTTATGGCTCTCAGTTGTTGGAAATTCACATTTACAAGATGTATATTGTGGCAGTGTTGGTAGGAGTGCAATGGCAGGACAGGAACAGTTCTGTAAATAGGACTATAAACATTTCCACAGTAATATTTCCATGATGCCATCTGTCCAGCTGAAATGGCATTTTGAACAATGTTAAAGTAGCAGTTATGACGTTTCCTCTGCTCGCGTCTCGGTGAATATATCTGCACATTTGACAGTAGTGTTCCCAGAATTACTGTGTAAATTCTGTCAAAATGCTCTTTGAGCAAACGACAAGTTCTTCATCTTCCAAAAACACATTGCTGCTTATTGATCTCCCAACATGGCTGAATTGTCTTTGTCACATCTCAAAAGCATGCAATAAAATATTTGTCTGTCGTTCTCAGCGTGCTGACACAATGGAATTATCTCTTCTTTACTCATGACAAGCCATTACTCACATCACATATTTATTTCATGATTTCATGGAAACTTGCAGGGGGTTCTAAGCAAACATCGTCCTCCCTTCATTGTTGTTCATTGCTCCAGGCCATCTGCGATGATGCACATTTCACACTCACACATACAATTTGATATTTTTAGCATGTTTTACATGTTTCTGTTGAATAACAACAGCTGAAGCGTGTAGTTTGTGAATGTTCATAACTGATGGATGTGTCATATTTCTTCACTGCAATACACACCGGCCTGTGTGAACTTTAATAACTGGTATCCTCGTGAGAAATATATTATATTGCATTGTACTATATAGAAACACGACCTGCTTGTCACCACACTACATCAAACGATTTCAACAGCTAATCAGAGTGTGCTCAAGCTGACTCCATATGAGACCTGGTAAAGTGACAGGAAATGTATTTGTGTCATCACCTGGAGGTGTTGTTTAGCCTAAACTAATGGATGTGGGAAATGGAAGTTATTTTTGTCCGCACCACCTCTGAGTATTAAAAATTACATGCTTAGGGAAAACTGACAGAACATTTTTAGAGCACCACTGCATCGTGTGTCACTGTAATGCACCAGGAGCTTTAAAGTGGTGCTTCAGTTTTTAGCAGTCTATCTGATTCATCAGTAACCGTAAGTCCTTTGAGTCCAGCCAGAAATCCCTTGCTTACCGTTTTTCCTCTTGAAACTGCAGGTAGATGTTTTTAGCATTTGTTACACCATGTACAACATGTATTTTTTCATCTTTTTTTAACAATAACACACACACACACACACACACACACATCCAGTGCATTCCCAGAGCTGGGCACTCGAGTTGGGAACTTGCACTTAGGTTACGCTTGAGGCACTAAATCAACTTTAGGCTTGTCTTGAAAGCAACTTTGTTGACTTCAGACTTGACTTGGACTACTTGACTCAGAAATTGCAAAGCCGCTGTGAACACTTCTGCCAAAACAAAGTTTTGATTTTCACAATGCTGACAAATTCTCTGACACATCATGGTGTGTACCTGCCAGCCTCAGGTGTGTCACCAAATCAAAACACATCAACAGTTTTGCCAACACTATTTAATACAAATGCTAATGCTTGTTCTAAATGCTTCTGGCACCAGTAGAAGATGCACTCAGAACCTTTGCTTACGTGAAAGTAGCTGTACCACAGGGTGTAAATACTTCATCACTGGTAAAAGTTCTGCATCGAAAGGGTTTTCAGCAAAATGCACTCTAAGTAAAAGTAAAACAAAGTACTCATTACACAGAACGGCCTTTTTTAAGTGTGCTAAACAATTTTTTTTTTTTATAAATTAAAGGGGTACTGCATCAATTGTAAATTGTATTCCCATAGAGTTGGGAGAATCAAAGCAGCAGAGGCTGAGATATCCAACGACTGGATCCTACACTTCACATGATGTCACTCAATCTCTCATTAGACTATTAGACCCCTGGCTGGTACGATAAATAGGCCTTTTTCACTGCAGATTTCTAAACTTGTCACAGTAGGAAAAGCACAGGTGCAAAAAATGAAATTACTCATGGCTGAATTCCATTTAGCTGCTTTGATTTCAGGTTCTTGGTATCGTGCATGCTGGCTCACTGTCACTCTCACTGAAACGTTCGAATACAACAGAGCCATTGTTAGTGTTATCAGTAGCACCTGTGCCTCTCCTACTGGGACAAATCAAACTGTCTGCTGAAGGGGTGGGAATCTCTGGCACCTCACGATTTCATTCAGTCCTGATTCAGAGAGCTATGATGCGATTATAATACAATGCCTCTTGATGCATGAAAACTATTGATTTCTATACATGATTTATTTATTTATTTACTTATTAAAATGTGTTACTACTTTCTAATGTTGCATATTTATAAAGATCCTTGATAAGGTCCAGGTCCTTCTCCCCTCAACTTCATAGAAATCAAAATGCTTCCATCTGCAATTGCTTTTGCTCAGCCCCCTCACCAAACCTCAAGTAGTAGATTATCTTAGAACGTATGATGTACAGTACATGGTTTACATCTGTTACCTTTCACTATCCAATAGGTTCAGCCATGTAACATAGCCATGGAACATATAGCCCTGTCTTACAAAATTGTTACAGGCTATCATAATGTCGAGAATTGTTTCATAAATTTTCCTGTAATTGACTTTTCTTCAACGAGACAGTCTTTCAAGAGATATTTGTGGTGCACCCCAAGGAGCACCCTCCAGGGCTGACAAATGAAGCTGACAAAGAAGTGCAAAAAGCCGCAGTTCTATGAATGGCCACTTGAGGCTGACTCCAAGTGTGAGTCAATCCCCATAGACCTCCATGTTAAAATATCCACCTAAACAACAGAAATAAATGTGTTACAAAAAACAGTTTTGGACTCTATATGTAATTTCCCTGTCAATGACAACTATACAGGGGTGAATTTTTATTAAACTCACTTATTTAAATTTCGTTATAGCATAGAGCATAGCTGCTAGGAGTTTGGTTCAGTTTTTCCAGTAAGTACATTTTGTTTAATGGTCTTAAGCCTGTTTTTTGCTGGCAAAAAGTAGCAAAAGCATTATCACAGTTAATCATAGACTGCAAGTGCATGTCAGTAACCAAACTAGCAGATATAGTTGGGGTTATTACCACCCACTCATCCAAAAATGGTCACGTCTGGCTCCAAAGACTCAAGACGATGACAACCAAAATGCGAGACTCAAGGCTTTAAAAGAGGAGTCCGCAAACCAATGGGTGACGCCATGGTGGCCATGACTATTATTTAATACAGTCTATGGTTTTTCCTACCCTTAGTCTGCTGTGAAAAAGGCCAGTGCCCATATTTCCATGTCACAGTTCGTAATGGAGGCTCCAAGCCCATGTGGAGCTAACCCATGATGACATTATTCGGGTTATTTGCTCAGACGTAAAAGACATTATATAACTGTTATCACAGCAACATGTTCAAAATTGTTGTAAATTATATATATACATATATATAAACATATATATCAACATCTCTGTGCATACAGGAAATGGAAAATGGAGGGAAAGAAGAAAGTGTTTTAACCCACATGGCTTGCAATTGTTGTGAAACCAAAACAATAAATCCAAATTATTTTGCCTCTTATGTCTCAAATGACTTCTAGTTCATTATTAATTTACAATTTTTAGCAAACCTGAGTTATAACAGCTCTGGGAATACAGTCGCCACAACTTCACTTTACTACGTATGTGTATGCCGGTGAGGTGGAAGAGTGCAAAGTGGACAGTAAGGGAGGAGAAAGGACAGGGATGGAGGGCCAGGGGAGAATGTAATCTTAGTGAGTAGGGTGACACAGGAGGCCCGGCCTGCCAGATGGTGCTTTAGAAGGCTTAGCTAAGGCAGCTTTGGGTCTCTGCTCCCAAAGATCCACAAACTGACTCAATTCCTTTCTTCTCACACAAACACACAAATGGCAGAGAAACACTTGCTATAACTCCCTCTTCTGCTTTCACCAGTTCGTCCACACAAAGTCACATCAAACGCGCAAGCTGTGATGTTGTGTTAAATAGTAGATGTAACCTAAATAGGCCTGGCAATGTAGGGCAAGGGCCGTGAAATATTTGGTGGGCTAGCCAGGAGTTCAAAAACATCAAATCAACTCTGTGGGGAGTAGATGGAGGCCAGAGGAGGGGCCATTATAGCTCTAGATGACAGTCGTGACAGTGTAGTACATCCTCTGCCCTGGGGTTCCTGTGGGACTTAGCCCTCCAGAAAAGACACATTTGGAAAGTCGCTTATGAGATATTTTTCCTGGAATCATCAGCTTTTGGTTACATAAGTGAGATATGAGGGAAAGCGTTTTATTGCCAGCGGAAGGGAGATCTGGGGGGATTAACTGGGAAATGTAACAGGTAACAGGTATTTGGGCCAGGTATTAAAAATGCATTACTGTAGGTGAGATGGACCTAAAATAGCACAGACATTAAGTATTTATGACAATTTAGGCATTTAAAGCCAAGTCACACTAATGCAATGAGAAGAGAAAACGTAGTAAAATATGACTCAGTCATACACACCCAGCAATGCTTGTGTGTGTAATGAGTTAGCAGTCGTGATGGTGCAATGCTCTTAAGACAGGATATTAACAAGTAGGTTTTTAACAGTTTGAATGAATTTGAATCACGTGAGCAAAATAATTGTGCTCATGAATGCCCTTCATGCTCGTCATTAAAATGTTCCACTTTTAGTCTGGATGTGAACTGCCAGATGTTCAGCAGTACCTGAACACGGTGTTCTTCTAATTGAGCAGGGAAATTTGAGAAGCTACACTTAAGGATGAAATTCTAGTAATTGTGGACAATAAGGGATTGTGTGAAAATAAGTGTAAGGGATAGCGGGGCAGAAAAGGGGGAAGGTTATGTAGTTGTTCTTTTTGCTGAAAAGAGGGTAGTCTGTCTTTTTCTTTTCAGGAGAGTAAGGTCAGAGTCTAATTTTTTCTCGTTCCAGATTTAAATTCTATTTAAACATCCTCTGCATGTGAAAGTTTATTTTATACATACGTTTTTTTCTGGTAATAAAGGTGTCCTTTGGCCACGTGCAGAATACAGAGGTCCAGTCTCTGATTTGGGGCTCGTCAAAATTGCCAGCCTGTTCTTCTGTTCACTCAGTTCATGGCTATCACTACTGTTTTCAGCAAGAGAGGCTCTTTATAAACTGAAGAATTAGTGCTCACTGCAACACATATTACTCCATATGTAGAAATTAAACACAGTCATTCCTTCATTTATAAAGGATTGTAAGCATGTAGCTACATGTAGCGATGTATGTATTGTAAACACTTGCAATAGCATGCCTGAAGCAGATGACCAAACAAAGAAATCATTATGGTGTAGCCAGAGTAGAAAACCCATTGAAAAAATTTAAAACAGTCTGAAGCCTGAGGTTTCGCTCCCAGGGATTACTAATACAAACATTAACCTCATTATTAAACCCAGTCTCATTCCGAAGTCGTCGAACTCTGGTGCTTGGGTAGTGACTTCCAGCGTGAGACACTAATGAAAAAAGCCATCCTTTAACGTTGGCATGATATGCAGTCACTTGCTGTTATAGATAAAGTGGGAAACGTGGCAGAACAAGAACGAAAGTTGAGGTGGCAAAAATCTGAGTAGGGTGGGTGGGAGGGTGGTGGATGGGTCCAACAAACACCGACTTTCGCCTAGGAAAGCGATGTTCATATCCCGTAAGATTATAAAGCCAAATCCAGTTCTTTTTGTCCTTAACCTAACCACATGCTTTTGTTGCCTAAACTAAACTAAACCATACACATTAGCTGTTGAAGGAAAAAAATGTCAATTTGCAGTGTTATACTGATGTAGTGCGTTTATTTTGAAAGATGTAAACGGTAAACATAAGGGTATTTTTTAAAAAGAAAATACACGTAACATTCAGAACTTCACATGGCGTCCCAGAACGGCAACAACCAACACAACCAGGGTATCTTGTACGTCATATCTGGACGTAGAGTCCATGACCCAATGTCAATATGTGACAAGGTCAGAGTTGCATTATTTTAACTTTGACCACGTTTTAAATGAACATAAATCATCCAGCATTATATATAAGACACAAAATAAGAAAAGCATAGTGGGTGCCATTTAAGTTTAATATATTGCCTGCCACCTGAAACTGTTATTTGTGATACAGCTCCAGATGCTACAGTGACCTTCTGTTTCCTGATGATTGCTTTTGATTTACACATTTCTACAGTTTTTACTTGCTAAAGTTATTTTTGGATTCCAGTTTTAATGGTGCAAGATGATTTCTGGTTTAAAGGTGGTGAGTAGTTTCTGAGATGCCAGGAACTGTTGCAACTTCACAAGCAATACATACTACAGAGAGGTCAAATGGTGGAATGTAACTGAGTACATTTACTCAAGTACTGTAGCCTACCTAAAGTCACCTCCAATAAAAAATGTGTTTTTCTTATGTTTATGTGCCCTCCTCTTATGTTTATGTATGTGAATGATCTTGACTGCAGTGACTTGTATCTATGCTAAGTTTGTGACCAGAGAAGTATTTCCACATTTCTCTACTCTGTGCATTTCCCTAAAATTTGAGATTCAAACGTGCACTGGTCAAGCTAGATTAGGTATGTCACATATTGACAGGGGCTAACAACAGCAAATAAACCTGAAACCTCCAGCGCAGAACTTGTCAGTACCCTGGAGCTTCCTTCCACTATCTACCAAAAACCCCATCATAGCTAATACTTCTGTATGTTTTGGAACCATTAACCGTGTGTCAGCCACTGCCAGGTGGCACACAAGCTAACAAGCTAGCAAACAACATAAACAAATGAAAGATGCTAACTACCTTAAAACTTCAATTAGTAGCCCAGGCTATTATTTGCTTAAATCACTGAACCCAACAGGCCTATATTTGGGACAGGTGTCTATATGAGACAGACCTTTAATTCCTTTCACAGAAAAAAGGTTGCTCAGTAAAGTGAGAAAAGACAATAAAAATGCTAATTGAACTAGTATGAATATTACTTTTGTAAATTAGGCTTTGAATAACATATCAGTTATGTATCATTCATTTGATCTAGCTCCAACAGACGGGCTTTATTCCACTCGTTTTACGGCACTCCAGGATTACGGCACCCGTCATACTGACACAACACCACTTCATCCTGTTAAAACAACATTCCCAACTTCAATTAATTGAATGAAAAATCCCTTAGTATCTTTTGATCAGTGGACCCTTATGGACTAAAGGAAAATGAATAACTAACAGGGTAATCAAAGAATGGACATTCGTATATTCTGACTTTATAACAGCTTCTGAGGTGGAAAATAGCCACTTTTATTTCTATCTCTCTCATCTGGCACCGTGTAGTTCCTAGAGCACCACCCCTTTCTGCATTCTTGGTATGGGATGGAAATAAATAAATAAAAAATAAAGTAGCCTTGGTTGGCAAGGTAATGTTAGATACACGGAAGAGGAGAGCAAATGCAATGATTGGTCGGAGTTTTCTTAGAACCATATGAGAATGGTATAATTCTGAGTTTTTATCTCTGGTGGAATTCACTTACATTTAGTGTGCCATCAGCTTATTAATAGCATTTTAACCTAAACAAAGAAAAGCGTAAAATTTCCAGAAAGGTAGGCAAAGTGTCGCTTTAATCTCTACGATGTTTCCTGAAATGCTAATGATAACCATCTTGATAGACAGTGATCTTTCACTTGTCAACCTGACACAAGCAGCGCTGGTGGACGCTGTAAGTCGCTGATGTTGGTGCACAACAGACTCATCTGAGTCAGTGTCTGACTGAAACTCTGACACGTATGGCGTAATCTCTCTGACGTGTCCTCTAAACACGAGCCATCTTGATGTGCACTGCTCTTTCACCAGTCAAACTAGCGCAAGCCGTGCTGGAGAAAACGGAAAGAGAAACTTACCCCGAGCAAATTTCTCAATGTAGGAGAGAGAGTATATCTGCTTCAAGCCCCTTTTCAGAATTTAAACTATTATATGTGGGAAAACCATATTAAACAAAATAGTAGCATTTGTATTTTTACTTTAAAATGTGTCCGGAGGGGAACTTTGATTATAATTCTGACTGGTAATTTATTTGAGTGTTTACATTTCATGCTGATTTATAAATCGACTCCAGTGACTTCTGAATACTTGAGCTCCTGATTTTAACACAAATCACTCCACTATTATAAACATTGCTTACTGTTTTATAAGCTGTTTACACCTCTGTGTATATACATTTATTACCTCTAATTGTGCATTCATTTTCATTATTTTGTTATATTTGTCATAAATCATGTATTGTTTTGAGATATTTATGTGCAGGTGCTGCATGTTTTTCCACATCAAAAGTAAGGATTGAACGCAAATATTAATAATGCTGCGAAAGGTTTGTTTTTTTTATGACATAAAATATAAGACTCAAGTCTCCTGCCCGCCCCAATAATTTTTGTGCAGTCCCTTAAGTGTGGAAGCTGCAACAACAGAATGTGTAGCTTTTTTAATAAGAAGAGACGATTCAGTTTGGTGTGTAGCCAACCATAAAAACATGAGCAACAATAATATTAAAGCCTAATATTTAACTAGGTTTCCTCCTCTTCTCCACTCTGTATGTTTGCTCACGCCCCCTTCCTCTCCCTTCCCCTCTCTTCATTATTGTGCCCAGCGCTCTAGTGCAGAGTTAATTTCTTATTAAAGGAAAGCCGTATAAAATCCATAGAGCCTGACCTCAACAATATCAAACCTGCCTGTCTAACAGAGGAATGTGATCGTTTTAGAGAACATTTAACACTATTGTTGGACCAAGCCCAGTAAAAAAAAAAAAAAAACACATCATCCACCCCACTCTAAAAATAAAAGCTTAATAATTTCCCCCAGGATAGCTTTTCATCTATCTCGCTTCTTAATTGACTTGCATTAAATTGCCACAAAGTTTATTCCACTGCTGTGCTTCGATGAAATAAATAATTAACCCCATAAAAAGGTCAGACAACTGAAATTAGAACTCACTGGTTTTCGTTCTTCCTTTTTTTGCGGTAATGAGATGGGATCCTGCCCTAGCTGACCATCTGACTCCCTGTAATAATTTGTCTTTGTCTTAACAGAGTTCCTGGCTAGAGATAACACATTATCTCCATCAGACATTATAAGTTTCAAAATGACTTCTTTCATTGGCTGCCCGCTGATGAAGTTGGTGTGAAGGATGGTAATACCGATAATAACAATATGTATGATAACGGGGACTAATATTGCTAATGATCGCTGCGATGACGATGACACGAAAATAATGTCACTGATAATAGTGCCGGTGGTGATGAAAATAATGACGATAGCATCGGTAATAACAGTGGTAACAATGATGATGAAAATAGCAGTGATAGCAGCAGAAACACTGATAATTACGTTGATGACAGTGGGCTCTGAGACAGCAATTAGAATAAAAACAGCCATTGATTCATCTCTGCAGACACGGGGATAAACGGTGGGATCGCCATTTAACAAAGTGACACAATCATGTTGTCCAATTAAAGCAAGAAAATACAAATGAAGAAACCGAGGGCTCTAAGAGCTTTTCTCTCTCATACGGAACCCAGTCGATTTTCATACAGAGCCTGATAATTAGCAGCCATGCATCATCTGGCTTTTTCATACCGGAGGACTCACTCAATGTGCGTGCAGCTACGCGTGTGTATCAAGCATGCGCGTGCGTGTGTCTGCGCGAAGGTGTATATCTGTGTGCATATTTGTGTAATTGCTTGTTTGTACCCCCATCTTCAAAAACAACTCCGAAGCAACTCTACAATCATGTTTAGGCTGCAGGTGATTCTGAAAGTAGCATTTCCCTGGAGAGGGCGTGAAGCCTCCTGAGTCTAGCTCCTCAGCTCTACAGCAAGAGGCTTACCATCACTCAAACACTTCACTGCAGGGGCCCGTGCTCAAATTACATTTTCAGGAGAGCACCCTCCTTCGGTCCTGCGCTATTTAAATGATCTCTTTAAAACTTGTAATTAATCAGCCGATGTTTCGCAGACATGAACTACCCAACCAAAACTTTTTTTTGATGTTAATGAATTTTGGCTGCTTTGCAGTGGAGGCCAGCAGGTTTGCCTGGATGTAGCCTATAGTTGGAATAGCAGCTAGCTGAGCTCAGCTCATCTCTCCTGAGAACACAGCAGTGTCCTGATCCTTCCTGACCTTGTCACTGCTGGAGGGTGTCCGGTCATTGCCACCTGCCATGGAGCTATGCAGGTGTTTGTGTGTGCGTTGGTGCATGTCATACGCCCATGTGCGTGCATGCATCCATGCATAAGTATGCACATGAGTGCTCTGTCAGAGCTCTGGAGCATGCTCAGTAGTGGTGTGATGTCATGTGAGTTATTAGCCTTGGTAGAAATTTGCATCGCCAGGAAGAGGGCGTGACAAGGTGTTTGAGACTCAGGAGGTGAAACGACACAATGGCCATTACGGTGATTAGTGCGCACATTCATCTTTTACAAGCCTCATGATTCTTCCCCTCCTTCTCTCCTCGCTCTCTCTCCTATATATGAACACACACTGCATCTCCCTCAACCCCAAAACAATCACAACAAGCACACACAGAGTATGGAGGAGTTTCGCTTGCACACACATGCATACACTATATTTCCTCTCACTCCGACACTAAAACAGGAGAAAGTGCCTGGGCTTGACAGCAAACAAACCAACATGAAGAGATTCCTGGCAGGCTAAAGAGAGAGTAGTATCAAAGCTACAGGAATGCACCACCAGCAGCCCATTTTTTCACTGAGGGAGAGAGAGTATGCGCAGTGTTGTAGCAGACCTGAGCTGCTGGTAATTAGAATGGGCTCTGAGGAGAGACAGGCAGTGGAATGAATGCAAATGAATTCACTGGCTCCGGCACTGGGCTCCTCAACCTCACTTTTCATATAGCATGCCTTACAGACATAGAGCTACTGACACAAACAGAGCAGGGCTACACAGTAAACACTGAATGACATGACTGTGAAAACGCACGTGCCAACATGTCCATAACACACACACACACGCGAGTGTGCAAATAAAATCCGCATGCCTGAGACAAATACGAACCCCACAGTGCACGAGGAAGCTTGTGCAGATAGAAACACACAACCCCACAACACACACTCACATTATACTAATCCCTGCAAATGCCACAGTGTTGCTTGTGAAAAGAGAAAGGGGGTGAAGCTGCTTGTTCCAAGCGAACATCCACAGCATGTCCCACAGCGGAATAAACAAACCCTTCTTAATTGGTGTCGATTTGGAATGGAGTGATGATTCATCATGCAGAACTCCCCAGTAGAGTATTGGAAACCCAATCATTTCTAATCCATATGACCTTGACAGAGGGCCAGAGTTAGACTCTAACTCCTTCCACATGCATTGTCCGACAGACAAAGTCAAGGCATTGTAACTGACTTTACAACTCGTTGGAACTGTAATCCACCAAAGTCAGATCACTTCACTGATTACTCCATCCCAGCCAGCGGCAAATCTTTATGAAGCACTCAATTCTCCACAGCAGTCATAAATCAGGGTACTATAAGCTTTCCGTCTCAGTGATGGCACACCAGAGACACTATTTCCATACCACACTGCTCCAGTCAATAATTCCTATTCCCATTACATCTACCAGCGCTGCTCTCGACTTAAAGAAGTCCATCGGTAGCACCTCACCTCACCTCCAGATCCCCTGGTGGTTTGCCATGTGAAACTTTGATCAGCAACTCTGTGGCTCTTCTCAAGGAGAAGCAGGTCATCTGTGAAGGGGTCCTGCTCTTTACTAGCTGGTGCTGTAAATGAGTCTAATTAACACAACTCCCTTCCTATCTTAACCAGGCATCCGGGGCCAACTAGAGCCTTATTATAAAGTAGATTATGCATGTAATGTCCCCATTGAGATTACTGTATGGAAAGCGAAGCATTCAGAGAGACGCACATATATATGCACTGTGCACAAGAGGACAGGACTGTGCGAACACGGGGAGACGGGGGGGAAATAGCAGAAAAGATGAGGGGCTGCTTGGTATTCCGACAGGAACGTATAATAGATGGTGGAGGGAGATACTGTAGAGATACAAAAAGAGCGCAGGAGGGAGAGAGGGGGAGAGAATAAGAGGAAAGAGATGTGTCTCCAGCACCACCTGCAGACTCGACTAGCGGCCATCTTGCGGTCAATGAGGTGAGTGCAGCCACCGCCCTGGGTCAGCATTAACACAGACCAATGACAAGTCGGGACTTGCCCTCTATTGCAACAACACCTTGCCGTTCCACTCCACCGACCGCACCTATCACACCGATCACATCGTGCACATGCGTGCTCTGCTAGCGCTCTCCGTCTGTCTCTCTTCTTCTTCTCTCTCTCTTAAAATCGCGCACACACACCAGGAGAAGCTGAACAAATGTGGGAACAGATGCCCCACATCAGACTGCAGTTGCCCTCTGCTCCCCGCGTGCCTCCAGAGAGACAGAGGGATACCGTTAACGAAGATAAGACCTCTGCTGTCTCAAGGCATGCCTACGGTGAACACACACACACACACACACATATATGAGCCATTTGTTAATGTCCGTATCAGTATAAAGCTGTAGAGATGCAATCAGAATATCAGCTTGATAGCTACAGTATGTGCTCACCCCTCCTTCCAATCACCTCTCCTTCCTTCAAGAACAACACTTGCACCAACTTCTTTTGGGGACATGATTTCCCTTCATCCAGGCTGCCATTGCCCTCTACTCACTTATTGAACTCAAGTAGCTTCTTTGATAGGTGAAGAGGAAAACAAGACATTTCGTGACCCTCTTGTTCTGAGACATTCAACTGAGGCAGAAACACATTATTTTGCCGAAAGCCTTTTCTTTAAAGTATGGGTGTGCATCTTTCCTTTCAGATTATTCTACACAAAAATGGTACAGATAACTGTGAAAGGCTGCCATGCGAAGCTAATCAATACGATTCGATGCATCTGTGGTTTATCATTGATTTGTCTCGGATTCAGGATTTGATAATGTAATAATTTTGAGTAACTAAATTAAAAAGAAATCAATATTTCCTCATTTTCATGCCAAGTGCAGAATTAGAAATCATGTCACACTAACATAGTAATCGTGGTAACTATTTAGCTAGTCCCAATCAGGATGGATTTTTCATTTAAATGCTGTCGAATGGGTGTTGTTTACCTCTGCTTCCAGATCAGATCCAGATCGGTTACACTTACTTTTAGGAGAGGCAGATCATTAATATTGATACACAACTGATCGGGCTGCATTTTAATTTAAAGCTTCATAGGTGTGTGATTCAATACACGAGGAGGTAAGCGTGGTTTAAAAGTCAGTGACATTTAAGGGAATGCAGTCTATTGAGGAACACTGGCCGGCCGCAGGGTCAGCCAGGAGATCAGACTGAATAAACATCAGTGAGGAAGAGGGAGACACACACACACACATACATACACAGGCGAATAAACAGGAAGTAGTAACTCCATGAGGTTGATGTTTTTGGCCACAAATTAAGCTGCAGCTTTTCATCTGATCGTTGGTGGATCAGACATGTAATCACTTAGCTCTCCAGACACACTCAGATGAGGGACCGAGACTGAGGATATGGAGATGGATCAAGGGTTTAGGGCTGACACTTTCTGTGTTCATCTGACTGGCATCAATCTATCATCCCTTATGGTGTCTACTCTCTATCTGACATGGCCTGGTTTTCCCTGGTTTCCCTGAATTACATGATTAAAGATCTGTCAGCACATAAAAACTGGACCCTCAGGCCGACAGGCCAGCAGTAGCCCGCTGACCACAGATCCCGTGACTACGTCCTCATTCTTAAAATACCTCACCGGACCGCGTGGCGCACAAATACCTACCTCTGCAGACTTGTCAAGAATATGCAGACGTGTTACAATGTAATAAATGCAAGATGAAACCTTGCATAGCAATATCAAAATTAGGAGAGACGTCAATATGCTATTACAGAGAGACAGCTAAGTGTGCACTTAAACATAGCCAGGTAGAGGGATGTTTAGATAGCCATTAGCTAACAACACTTTATGACTATTCAGAAGCCACTTACAGGACACACGCTTTCAGACACTTATAGCTATTAGCAGCCATTAACATTTGTGTATAATCATGCGGAATGATGTGCGAGGGAGCCTCATCTGCAGCAGCAACAGCAAGCGCAGAGAAAATTGAAATCCATCCAGAAGATGATGACGGCAGTGGAGCAGGGGGCGCAATGCAGGTGTGAGCGTGACGCACACACATTGGAACGCCTATGGATCTCATCAACAGCGACGAAAACCAACAATGCACAGCAGGGTGAGACATAAAAAGCCCACATTTTTTGGTTCAGCCCTCCGTTTTCATGCCGACCACTGACAGTGAAAATGTGACACCACTGCCCTCCACTGCACCAATCTCCTTTTCTATCCACAACTGTGACTAAAAGGGCCACTAACCTCTGACATGAAAACATAAAAAAAAAGCCACAACAACGAGAAAAGACTGTCAGTGACCTCTTCTAAGAGGGTCAGTTTCTCCAAGCTATAAAATCTTAAAAAGCAAAAGATAATATTCTGCCTTAGCTATGACCACCGAGACAGCGACGAATGGCGAGAGGGGGAGCTGAGACAGGACCCCGGCCTTAATGTAGTTTGTAATTGTAAGTGTTGGTCTTTAATAAAAGCCCAGAGTATTTGGTCAGGCTAATAGACTGGGCTCTCTAAATCCTGCCTGCCATGCATTATTCAACAGCCATTAGCTATCGCCTCATCTGGGAGGCTTTATGAGTCCCATCATCGGCTGGGACCCAGGCTAGGCACACCAGAGGTGTGTGGGGAGGGGGTGAGGAGGGGATTAGCTCTAGGAGAGGAAGAGAAAAAAGGAGGAGATGCAAATACAGGTATGGGGATGGAAAAGAGGGGAAGTTAAAGAGGATTCAGAAGAGAAGAATCAAAGAAGCAGAGCTGACGAAAGATGGGAGTGATGCGGTGAGGGCCTGTGATATGGAAATGACTACAGAGAGATGAAGAAATGGCTGGATGAAAGCCAGGGGTCATGTGGCAGACGTATGAAAATCGGGAAGAGGTTGATGCAGGGGAGAGGTGGCCGATGGGAGGTGGCGGGAATGTAGCGAGATGCATGGAGGTATAGGTGTGGGAGGCGAGTCACAGGGTCAGAGGGAGGCTGGAGAGAGCAACAGAGAATGAAAGAGAGATGCCAGCCTGAAGTGGCATTTTCTGTTGGCCAGGAACATAAATGTCAGATGCTTCCTCCCTCTACCCTCTCAACCTTTTCTTCTTTCAATTCCCCTCACCTCCCTCTCAACCTCCTCCTGCTCCTTCCACTCCACCTCCTGCTGCCCTTCTCAAACTGCCCACCTCTCCCTTGCCTCTCTCCATCTCCCAAGAGTAGTGCCAGTGGTAATTTTGCTTTCAGAGACGAGGGAAGGCCATGGAACACATGGAGATGCAGGCTGCTCAGTTACCATGGTATCACTGGCCAACAGGAATGGCGCCAAGACCAGGACGTGTATGTGCGTTCGCGTGTGCATGGGTGTCTATGGGCGTGGGCGTGAGCGCGCGCTCTTGAGTGCATCTACACGTCTGGGTAATGGGTGTTTAGCAGGCCTGCCAGACTTGTCCCAGCCACTGCTCTCCCAGACTACCAGGTTCTCCTGACCCTCTGCGGCAGCCCAAGGACACACTCCTGTCTCTCTAATTAAAACACAACCCTGACACGCACACCGCACACTCACACGCGCCGCACACACCCTGCAGGTCTGCGGCTTAAAATAACCTTAAAAGGAACAAGCAGAGCCATCATCCCCTGCACTCAACACCTCTTCAAAATCCACTCAGTGTTTTCTCACCAGGCAGCTCCCAGGCAGACTCTGCCTCAATCTGCAGGAAGATTCGCAACAACAAACGGCGTCTTCAAATGCAGCGCTTGTTTATTATTGGGGTCGTCAAAGGAGCTGCATTTATTATTGCAATGGCCTTCATGGAACAATAGCACCGCTGCACGGCATAGCTCTGTGCTTGAAAATAATTGTCTGCATTTACAACAATCAGAAAACCACAAAGAGGCTTCTGGAAAACTGTCAGTGCGGCTGTGGTCTAGGAAACAGGCAGTTTCTTTCCAAAGCTCAATGCTTAGTGTCCAATGCATAAAATATTACTGCACATACACGAGTCCTTCTATTTCAAATCGTCAGGTGGTTAGTATCTTGCCTTACTTCGAGAATTGGCAGCTTCTAACCATTCTAACCACAATTAAGCCTTCTGTATGTGTTTGGAAATGCATCATTATGCACAGCTCGCATATCTGAGTCTATTCTCTTTTTGTTGGCAGCATACAGCATTAACATTAATGTTGTGTATTCTCATAAACTGGCGCTACAGTAAGGCACGATTTCTCTATTTAAGGAACAAAGATGGCTCTTAGCGGTGCATGCTCACTGCGTTATGTGCATCGCTTCAAGTGAGGAAACCAAGATGTGTGGACATCACACGTGACATGCAGCATCCAGACAGCCTCTTCACTTCATCTCCAACAGACAATTTAGCATGTTTACTTCCTCGTTAAGCGCATGAGAGACCCTGATGGAGGAATCCCAGGGAGGCAATGGCGTCCTGTCACTGTGGGTTACCACTGCAGCATGATTTAATGGAACTGTCTGTCAGAAGGCCGAACAACAGCCTGTCAACCAACAAGCAGAGGTAACATACACACACGCACGCTCACAAGTGCATGCCCACAGTAAGAAAACACAATGCAGATGGATTGTCAAAAACTCTTCCCTTACTCTCTCTCCCTCATTCGCACATACAGGCACGCAAAAATCAAAAAGCAAAAGCACATATGTCCAAAAAGGTTCTGGCAAGAACTGAGACAGGCGGAGATGAACACAGAAGTGCTCAGAGCACATTCGGAGAAATCAACGGTTAGAAAAACACACATCACCGGCAGCCCCCCCACCAAGACAGGAGATGAGTGCCAGGAATACGCTCGCTGCATCAAGCGGCACAGGTGTTATCAGAGCAGTGTGCAGGAGATCCCGCCAAACAAAGTACTACTGTCATCTCTACAGAAGTAGCAGCGTGGAAATCAACCCAAACAAATGTAATGAATGGTTCACAAAGTATTTAGCAGATTAGGCGGAAAAGTCTATGCATGATGGGGGCCCAAATCCAAAGCTCATTACATGTGGCATTGCATTAGGAGCTCACACAAGCCAGTATACAGCCCTATCCCCTAGCTCAAGGCTGATTTCTATCCCCTGCTACCCCTGTGAATGAGGTAGAGAGCAATCACATCAGCCAGGCATTGGGCATCCGCTATAAAACCTTTTCTCTATTGTATATTTCCCCCATCATCCCAAACTGGCAGGACAGAGAGCTCTGATTAGCATCAAAGCCTTTGATTGCCCCACTCAACAATCAGTGCCACTCTCCTGTATGATGTGTGTGCACATTTGTGTGTGCGAGACCAGTGGGGGAGAGAGGAGAAATCATCAAAAATTATACTAGGCATATCAAAATGACTCAGAACATATGTGCAGTTGCTTGTGTAAGCCCACGCACGCACGTTAGGCCTTAATGTTTCGAGATGAACCTAAATGGTCTTCTAATACGCCGGCCTCTGAAGCTCACCTTTTGATGTTGCACACTGCAGCACCATCCTCTGGTTTGGACAATTCACTCTGGCCCTGAAAATAGGCTGCTTCTTTAAAGATACCTCTCTCAGTGGCTAAATATGATTAGCTGCAGAGGACATTGTAGCTCTCTCCACAGCTAATACATTTAGTATGGATTGTCTGAGGGGTAAGGATACAGCTAGCAGAGAGATCAATATTCTAAGTCAGAGTCTGTCTGGAGAAGAGGAACCATGCTGAGAGATGGTTAACTGTTCTGAAGGAGCAAATGCTGTCTGGAAGCGCAGAATGCCAGGAATCCCACAATATTGAACACTTCTTCAAAAGGTAATGCTTAATGCTCAAGCTGGGCGACGGTTGTGCTAAACTGTGTCTGCATCAGCCAAGGAGGTTGTTGAAGATTTGTTGTGGATATGTCTCAGGATGGGAGATTATATAAATCAAATCTGGATCACTCCTTACTGTCCATTGGTCATTTTCAATACATGTGTGCTGGATTGGCTTGACTTGGTCTGACTCAGCATGTCAGCCACACGTGGCAGGGATTTGCATCTACATAAAACAGGGCTACGCGCTACGCGGTTTACTCAGCAAGAGTTGTCATACTACCAGTGAAAGTGCAAGTTATTGCATTTGTTTAAGTCTACACATCATTTTCTAGGAAAATCTGGCATAGTATATCTTTAAAGAAACAGCGTGTGGGATTTAATTGCATCTAGTGGCGAGGATTGCAGATTGCAACCAACTGAAACTCTCCCAGGGGCGAATCTTGAACTCCTAGTTAGGATTCCTTCAGTTCTGATTATTCAGGAAGTTTTTCAAGACCCAAATTAATGGTAGAGCACTCTCCCTCTCCAAAACAAATGGACCTGGTGATTCAAACCGATAAAAACACTGAATAAAGCAATTTCACGTGACAAATTGGTGTTTCTCCAATGCTGTTGCTCATCAGAGATGGGCCGCTAGCCTAGCACCTGCTAGGTGCTCACCTTTTTTCTCTGATAAGATCAAGACATTTAAAAAGTTTTCACTGGTCCAATGTGAAATTGCAAATGGCCCTCGCTCGATCCAGTGTTTGGTTTGTCTGTTCTGAGCTAATGTAGAAACATGTGCAAGATGGTAGACTTCATGGGCAAGACTTGCTTCCTATGCGGACAAAAATGGCTCATGCTAAGGTAAAAAAAATCACAGTTCTTATTTTCAGGTGATAAAACACTAAAGAAAAAATTATCATATTCCCTTTCTGCCAAATTATCCCCCTAATTTCTACACACTGGACTTTTGCTGATGACGTTTAAAAGCAGCAGCCTGTGCAACGGATGTTAGTAGTAGCTACTTATCAACATGGATTTTCAGACTGTTGTTACGATATTGCTTGGCATGTACTGCTAATTGTCTAAAAACAGAGACAGGGTGATGAAATGGATCTAGGATGGTCACTGAATGTTGACACTGAGTCACCCCTGAATGATAAATAAGCCCATCTAACTTCACTGCAAACTGCTCAGAGGCTGTCCGCCGCTTTTCACCTGACTGCAAAGATGGCCTATCTCAGGCGTGACTCGACAAGACTTGGTACGTTTAAAATTTAAATGGGAGCGCAAATCAACGCATGGTGTGACCCTTCCTGGTCAAAAGTGCCAATGGAAAAGCCCTACATAGTGCACCACTTAAGACCAAACCCCATAGGACCTTGCCTCCATAGGGCTGATGTCAAAGTGGTGCTCTAAATAGAGAATAGGGTGTCCTTTGAGATAGAGGGGGAAAAGGACCCAGATTTAAGTGGCTTCATTTGCATGCGTGAATCCTTCACTTAAGCCCATTTGAATCGCACACACCAGCAGCCACAGACACAAACGCACATATGCACGCCCTCACACAAAGTCCCCAGCACACAAATACACACACTTAGCCCAGACACATTCTTCCCCCTTTTTTCCTAGAGTCAGAGGACATTAGCACTGCATCTATTTCTGGAGGCCCATTAAGGCCGTAAAACATTTAAGATCCACACAGAGTGATTCCGACTGTCAGAATGACCCGTTCTTTCCCCATTTCTCCTGCTCATGTAAAAAAGCTGACACGAAGCTTGTGACAGAAACATGTATTTGGTGCCGTTCCGGATTCGGCTGAGTGGGCTGGCACGCTGGCTGGATGGGAGGAAGTGGGGTTGAGAAGAGTTAGGTGGTGGGGGGTGGGGGGATGGGGTGGGGGACACAGTCGTTCGCCCGCCAAATGGGTCCATTTTGCTGAAATGTGAAGCCTGCACTTTCCTGACACGCTATAATAAATCTATCAATTGTGTGTGGGTGTGTGTTATATGTGTGTGCACCATGCATGAAGAGGAAATTGGTGGCATCTAAACAGGAAATATCCCCTTCCTTTCCCCTCTATAGATGTGACAGTCACAGTAACAGCTAACAGCTCAGTTCACCATAACACAGGGTGGCATATGCCTTATAATGGAAATGCTTTGTACCAGTGAGGGACAAACAAGGTCTCACAAGTACGCATACACACACATGCATATTACACACACACACTCGTTGAAGCTAATGTGGGATGGGTGAACAACCTTGTCTGCCTCCCATCTCAAATCTATACATAAATATATCATTTGCTGTCCAGTGAGGACTAAATCCATGAAAGGCTATGCAATGCTAGGCTACTTTAATATGAAATGACAGGCTTCTAGGCAGCTCTTAGAAGCCTAACAAGCTTGAATAGTCTCTATTTCCAGAGGGGGAGTGTAGAATGCTAGCAGAATGTTAGCTTTACTATATATATAGATCATTATTGCACACAACCCTGAACACCCCCTCAGCCTCTGTTTCTTCCACCTCCCATCCGGTCGCACATACAGAACGTGTGGAAAGAAGCATTTCCTTGGCAGATGCTTTGTGTCTTTGCTAAGCAATTACTTGTTGCTTTAATGTATTTGTATAGTTGCAATGCATTTAAATGTCTGTGTAAAAGCCATGAAATTCTAAATTATCTGTCATAAGTGTTGGCTGAATCCTTAGTTTCAGCTCCTACATGACGAAAAATTACTCCCACGCTGTGTGACAAATCCACAACTTGCAATTTACAAATTTTGGAGAAGAGATTCAAAAACTTAGCCAAGGTTTATGAAGTTCATGAAATGAGTTTTGCTGGTGAAGGACTGGCTTTAATGATGAAGTTGTGGACTGTATGTCATAGAGGGCGATGGTGCCTCAATAAATCAATGTTAATTAATGTTAAATATCACAAATTATAGGAGATATGTATGATCTGTGCTCTGTGCATTAATTAGAAGATGTGTTACTCTGACCCAGGGACGCGCACAAGAACTTGCTAAAGTTCTGTTTTGAAGTTTTGAATCAAGGTGGGGTGAGTCTTTTTAAGTTGTGGAAATAACGATGAATGCTTCAAAGCAATACACAGCTTATCAATATTGCCCCATATTTTGCTGTCACATGACCCAATCTTAGCTAGCTAGCTTGCTGGCTTATATATGGGTAGCGAGATTCTGACTATCAGCAGCTGAGGTATTATGTTAGAAATGTCAAGCAAACATTTGCATGATTCATTTAGTATTAAGCAATAACATAACTAACATAACGTTAAAAAAAAGTGCTGTTCTGCAGGGGGCTATCCCAAAAAGCCACAGTTCAGAGAGCTTTGGAGCACCTGATGAGCAAGTAAAATACTTCAAATAGCTATAGTGAAATAAGAGATGGTAAGGCCAGGAAATGTGTTCACAAAATCCTACACAACATTTTTTAATTCTCTTGTATTCTATTATTGAGTCACTGTAAAGTAAGGCGAGTGCAATATTTGCATAAATTTGCCGTTCTTTGAATAATTTATTCAGGTGTGAATACTTGACAGACCATTTTCCAAAAAAAGCCCCACATTTGCAGAGGGCACGGCGCTCCATGTAGACAGATGGCATAAAAGCTGTGAAAAAAATTAACCCAGTTTACTCTGAAAATGGACTTAATGTTAACTCACAGTGACAGTGTGCAGTTTTATTTCACTATTCTTCAAAATTTGAAATAATTTACAAATGTAAAATTGATTTGTGGTTCATTGAATGACCATGTTTACACCATTCAGGCACATCCTGAATGGTGTAAAGATGGTCATTCAACACCTAAAATTGGGAAGGGGGGATTGCCCTTTTTTTTTTAGGTTAGAGCCCCTGAAATGTCTGTGCATGTCCCTGCTCTGACCAGAATAACTTGTTAATGGGATTATTTTTTAAAAAGACTACCGATGAGAGTTTAATTAATGGTTGTGGTTAAAAGGAAAATTAAAAAATATTTTTTTGCTCTGTCAAAACCTAACCCGATAATAGCATTTTAATGACTTTACACAGGCACTTAGTTTAATGGGCAAACTATAAAAGAATACAAAATACAGTAATTACAAAGACTTGTCCTCACCTATAGATACTGGTGTGGATTGCTGGAAATTATGTTTTCTGCGAGGCCAACATTTAACAGTTTGAACAACAATAAAAATTTCTGAGCCGATTATGGAACATGAATGAAACCAAATTAAACACACAATTAAATACATAGAGATAACACATCTGGTTTAAGGCAGAACTGTCGCTGTATCTCCGTGTTCCTGACTTGCTCCATTGGTGAACATTTCAGAGCGAGTCATCGGCTAGACAGTTAAACTAGAGAATCCTGAAATTAATTTTTAAGATTTATAGCAGCATTAAGAGTTAAATAATCCAGTTGATGAAGCTTTTCGTTAATGCTTGATTTGGCTGAACTTTGGATGCCCTTTGTGTCACCTTCTTCATTCTGCCTGCACTTTTATTCACTATAATTACCTTCTCAAGGCACGCAAGAGTAAAACAGCCTTTACCAAGCCACGCCATGATATTTATCTATTATATATGAGTTAATATTCCCCAAGTTAACTTTTTTATCCCCTGTTTATGAGGTATTTTCTGCTATGGACAAGATATATCTCCAAGGTTTGGCCTACACTTTGGCCAGCATTGATCCACACCTTGGTTTTTCCTCCTATCTCCCTATGACTTCTCTTTACACTCAGAAAAAAGAATCAGAGCACAAAAGCTTTTCCCTGGGGCACTAACCTATACAGTTACAAGACAGAACTATTTCTTGTAAGTCATTTTTGTGCCTTCAAAGGTACAAATGTGAACCCAAGTGACTGAAATGAACTTTTCAGGGAAAAAAAAAAAAAAAAAACATGTCACAAAGTTGAGAAAACAGTGTGATATCCTTTCTCCAATTTCCAGTGGACTTCCTCTACACTCCTGTCTGCCACTGCTGACCTGAGGAGGGAGCAGACAAGCCGTGCCAATGCTTTTCATTGACAAGCTGCTTCTTTTAATCAGGGCAGCGATAACACCGTCCTCTCCAGACACCAACCGCACCACACAGGTGACCCGATAGCCAGTACGAGCAGAGGTCGCATTGACCAAATACTTTCTGTCTTCGACTGAATTTTTTTTAACACTGTTGGAAAAAGGCTGTCTCAAGGCTGTCCATGACAGATTAGAACACTGAGGGCGATCTACCTTAACTTTAAGTCATTTACACCCCTGTACAAATGGTGGCATGTGCATAATAATTAGCTATTGTCTCATCTTGTCTTTGATCTCACGTGCATGGCCTCGTTGTCTAGCAGGCTTTAGCCATTGCATTGGGAGGCTAAATCCCTACATGAAATGGCAAAATGTCACAGCAGCTATGTGCCCCATGTTTCTCTGCATAGTCGGTGTCTCTATTCATATTTAGGATTCATAGTGAGGAAACAGAAATACAGTTTGCATAATCCAGTTGAAATTCATGAGCACATTTTAAGCGCTTGAAGATCCAGTCATCACTAAAATGTATGTCATGCAAAAGAAACATTAAAAACAAACTGCATGGTCAGAGTTGCCATATTGACATTTAAGGTGTGTTGACTGACTCATGACTCAAGTGCTGAATAACAATAATAAGGAGAGAATGCAATAAAATGTTCCACCTTGAAAGTTGCCAGAAGCTGCCAGCAGCAGCATATGAGTGGCACAGTGAATTAAATTATTTTCTCTCAGTCTACAGCCAGCTAAATGTTAACAAGTAAAGTTGAAGGGGCAGCAAAACTTTATTTCATTTATAGTTATGGTTGAATAATGTATGCACACTTGCAGCAACAGCGGTTACATAACCTTCAAAACGAGCCACAACTTAACCCTGTGCATGCAGGTATTTAAACGAATAGCACAGTTACACAACTGCTTATGAATAAATCAATAGGCTTTTTCTGTATATCATTAGAAAATGTAAATGACTGAATGACAATCATATGCTATTAAACGCCTTATCATTAAAAAAGAAAATTAAAATGTCAGGTAATAATAGATTATGCAGAATTATTATGACACTGTCCATCAAAATGACAGACAAAGAGAGAGTTTTAAGCAACCTCCGTGTAGGAGTTGTTGACAAGAACATGATCCCACACAGGCTTCCCAGCAGCAAACACTGTCAACTGATGTTGTGTTCAGCCAAGCCAGAAGCCCTGCAGCAGCCTCTACGGACGAGTGCTTTGTCCCTCTGTGCCACCCCATATAGAGTGTGGCACCTTAACCCAGTGACTATTGATTTCTGTAGGCAATACTATTAAAACTGTGATTATAACATTGACACATTAGGAAATCGAATGTGATCACACTCTACAGGGTAGCAACAGGTCTAGATGGCAGCAAAATACCCTGTGAGATGTCACGCCCCATGTGTCAAGTGATCATTTTAACTAACAAGTATCTTTCCCTTACCTTAACAAAGTGTTTTTTGTGCCTGAAACTAACCCGACTGTAACTATAGTGTTGTTATACCATTAAAATGCAAGACAAGAATGTTTTGAAGCGGCTTGCGAGACTTTCACAAATCTAAGTTGCCATTTATCCATGACCCAACGAACACCAGCAATACTCCAATAATTTTAATTTGAGAGAAATTCAGTGAGACCTTTTGCATCAGATTCCTACACTGCCACACACTGTAAAATAGTAATGGGTAATAATTAGATCTCTACTCTACCTGGTGCATGCTGAACAACTGCTGCTCATATTTAGGCTGAATCGGGACCATATTTTTGCCTTCAACTATGAGAAAAGTCTTATGGCAGATCAAAAGGTATGTATCAAGTCTCATGTGGGCCCATTATGGTACACCTGTAAAAAAATGAAACCCCTGCTGTAAACCTCCATCTGAGTGTGCTCAGTGTTTTCATGTATCGACTGTGAAAACAAATTTCCTCTCTGAGGATAATAAAGTATCTGTCCACTTTACTGAGGTGCAGGCTTGTTCTGCCTTTGTCAATAATATTCGTGTAGATGTGTTTTCTCAACGCGCCTACTGCTGCACCGGGGACTAGTCAATATCCCACAATGCACCTCTGACCTGTGGGCAAACCTGCCTCACTCTTCCTTTCAACTTCCAATGGACATTGATTTTCTAGCATCTCCCACTCATATATAAATGTGGCAATTGAGGAGATGTGAACAGGGATGTATTTTAAGTACAGATCGGGGGCTTTGAGTAGATAAGAAGATAGAGAGGAATATTTTCTTCAGATGCAGCAAATTCACAAACATGAAAAAAGCCTTGTAGCATCCAAAAGTAAGCCAAGAGAAAGAATCTGTTGCCGATGTTATTGTTCTTCTGATCACAAAGTACAGTGTGTAAGTGTGAAGAGTGTTACACCATGGATGTATGATATGTGAGGCGCTATTCTAGGGTGGAAATGTGTGTGTGTATAAGTGAGAGAAGGCGGTATCTAGGTCTTTGTGATGAATCTGTTTCAGTGGCAAGCAAGGTGCTGCGAGCAGCATGCCGTCTGTTAATTCACATTCGCCGCGGGTGGTTAGAGTCTGTGGCTGATGATACTGGGAGGTGTTGAGAAATGGAGGGACAGAGGAAAGGGAGGCTTGACAAAATGAACAAAAACTATGTGCAGGGATGATACCTGTTGTCAGCCGTCGGCAAAAAAAAAATCAAGGCATAACTATAACTCACTGGCATTCACTTAACAAACCAGTTCCCTGGTGGCTGCACCCAGTAAATAATTGCATTTAAAAAAAAACGCTTCAAAATTGCAAAGTGTACACAACAGCATGAAGAGACGCAGCTTTATAAAAGAAATATTTCAGCTCAGTGTGCTGGAGTTTAAAGCCACTCTGTGCTTGTATAAGTAAAATTAGCTGGAGCAGCAATCTCAGCTGGAGAGGTTTTGATCTCTGAGCCATCATGTCTTCATTAAAGTATTAACCGATGATTGCAGCAACACCGACCAGCCGTGTTTAGTTCAGCTGCAATTATAACTCGTGTTACATCCACGCAATCATAACCTTCGTCTGTGATAAACCTTCCCACACAGAGCTGCCTCTCATGGCCGCGCATCGGTCACGGAGTGCATTAATCTATAGATTTCTCGCTCTCCTTGTTTTCCCTCTCAGCCTCTGGCCAAACATTACCAGCGATTGTGCATCACCCTGCATTCATTCCACTAATGTAGCACACAACTGCAGATATACATTTGATACATTGCACTTCTCACCCGCTGTACCCCCGCCCCCCCCAGCTCCTTCTTTACCTCCCCCTGCCTGAGATATCAGGGGAAATCCATTCAGCTAAGACGGTCCAAATGTAAATAGCTCTTGCATAAGCCCTGCCCACTCAAGATCACACCACAGGAAAAAAGAAGTAGCAGTGCCCTGGGCTGTGAGGACAAGAGGATGCAGCAAGTCCAAACCAAGATGATTTATATTTAGTTGCTATTTGGATGACTTTGTGTTGTACAGGTTGAAATACAGCTCCAGATCTGGTTTATAGTGGTTGAAACCCCTCTGTTTCCTGTCTTGTAAAGCAGAAAGAAAAGATACTGCTACATCACCCGCATCACATAAATCAGGCATGAAAGCATAATGGTGAGGATTTGACTGAGGGCAACCGAGGGCAAGGACAGACATATGAGATATTACTCTCATTCATTCTTCTTCCCTCTGTTTCCTCCACTCCGTCTGTGAGCTGACCCATCTCTGGTGCTGACCCAAAAAGACTGGAAAAGAAGAACCACATCCGCCTATTGCCAGCCGCATACCCCATTATCCCTGTCTCGCTCTGCGGCTACGATGGGGCACAGCTCATGCTTCCCCGAGGTGATCATCTCTCAACACATCTCGCAGGCTAGACTCATTTCTGCTCGTTCCCAAATCGTACAGGGATCCTCCCCGCTCAGGCAGGGCTGCAGTCATTCCCTTTTTTCCACCACAAAACAATAGATGAATGTACCTTGAATGTAACACCAGTTTCTCCAGGGAGGGAGGGAGACCTTAAGAACTGGTGGAGCATATCCACTCGGTCTAAAAACTACGGATCTGTAGTTCCTTGAACAGAATAGAATACAGCCCGAGGTTCCAGATGGACAAAAGGGGAATCAGCTTACAGGGTCAGCTCCTATTACTCACATTCATGCTTCATCATGTATGCTGCTTATTATTTTTACTCAAACTGAACTAATTAAATCAAACAACTGACCATTCGCTTAACCCCTGCCATGGTCAGCAATTGCCCAATTATAGCTTAGCAACCATAACCAGGCACGTCAGGCATAGGGCTGTAGCCTTTCCAAAACCAAAAACACAAGAGTATTTCTGCTCTAACAGCCAGTTTTTATTCCTAGGCCATCAAATACCGAAGCTTTGTCAGAGGCAGTCAATGTCTGATTCTGATGCACAAGGCACCCTTTAGCATCTGTATGAGACATACCGAGCTTTCAACTAATTTCAGTGTAAACCCATGTCTGGCAATGACATAACATAAAGAGATAGAACGTCTGAGTAGGGTGTGAGGGTGTGGAGGTGGATGGGTCAAACAAGCATAAGATTTTCATCCAGGAGATCGTTTGTGTCCTTTGTAAAACATTGCGTTTTTTAAAATTACGTTACGTGCTCAATGTCCCATGACATACATGTCCAACAACATGCGTCACACATGTTAACTTTAAATAATAAACTGACTTTTTCAAACCAAACCATGATTTTTTTTAAAACCTAACCAAGTAGTTTTGTTGCCTGAAATTAGTTTTGGCGACAAAACCCATGTCTCCGGTGAACATGGAAGTTCAATTTGTAAAGATATAAAAAAGTTAAAAAAGATAAATAAAGATTTGTAAAGATTATACTGTCATTTGAGTTGACTTTTCCTTTAAACTTCTCAAAAACTGTACAGTAAAATCACATGAAAGTTTTCGTGAACAAAGTCTCAGTCACCCTGAACAGGAATCCTTTTAAAACTTCATATAACCGATTAAGGATTTTTTTCAATGAAATGTAAAAAAGGAGGAAATAATTACTGTGTTATAATGTATTTTGAGGTGATGTGACCTTTATATTTATCAAAAACTGCACAGTAAAACCAAATGAACCTTTGTATGGTCAAAGTCAAGGTCATTCTTTCAGCTGACTCATGAGGGAAAGGTTTTTATTACAGGTCAAAGATGATCTATTTGATGGTGTTTTAACTCTGGAGCTCCCTTTTTTGTAAATAAAAAACAGTACAGCAGTATAACATTTTTATTATTAGTAGATTTTATATAAGTTGCAATTTAATGTCAATTTACTTGGTGTATCAACTTGCTGAAATATGGATCTTGCTTCATGCTTTTGGGAGCTTCAAGCACCCGTACAATAAACCAACAGCTAACTTGACTTGCAGTAAGAACCAGCAGTCAAGACCACTATTAAACTATTAAACATGATTTTAAGGTTTCGCCGTTTAACGGTAAACCTGTAAATACAGCGCGATAATCAATCACACAAATGAAACTCATCATCTAAACATCGCTGTGTCTTTCTGCAGCATCCTGTGTTGAAATGGAGGGCCTATAACGGATGATTTTTCACCTGCTGCAGGTGAAAGGTCATCATGTGACATAAACTGACTGATGGCAGCAAGGTCATTTTAATTAGAGCTAAATTATTATTTGTTGTTTAATGATCTCCTCGATAAGGGCCACTGGCAGGCCTTCACAAAAAAAGAGCCTTGACAAAAGGGCACTTTGGACATCAAAGGGCAAAAGGGCAGGCACTCAAGCACCCTCAGTCTCTCCTTCACCATGTGTCTGTAACCCAGTGTTACCAGGGCCAACGAGCCTTTCATTAGCAAACTTTACCTGGAAGGTTATGTGTAGGTAACGTTAGAAAAAGGATATTCTGTCTCACACTACTAGACTCAATGGCTAATACTCTAATCTTGCATACTGTGGGGTACACACGTAGTCCAGTAGGTACTTCCTGATTGGGCAGCTACTTTTATGCAAATTTTAGTAGGCAAATGCCTATAGAGTCCAGTAGAGGGCTCCACATGTGTTCCTAGAACTAGGGTTACAATATTGTAACCTACGATGCTGGGAGATACTTTATCAGATTTACTACTACTATTACTACTACTAGTACTAATACTTTATCAGGTTAATGTTAGAGGCTCGGTCCCGATCTTTATTTCAGGAAGTTTACACTCAAACAACTCGTCGCATCCACACGTTATCCAAGACAGCGTAATGCTCACAAAACCCATTGTTTAGTTGTAATTCGAAAAACTAACCTCCGTCTTACTTATCCAAATATGAAAGCTAACTGGGATTATGTTCTTATTACAAAACTAACTACAGGAACAATTGTGCTCCTTTATTCCTGTGTCTTCTACATTGATTATCAACTGGTATATGTAGCTTTAGTTCCAGACTTTTGGCCAACATGGCCACCAAGTTGGCTATGTGAGTGTTAAGGGTTCCCATTTCAAAACAAGTCAGCCAGTGAGTGCGTTTTTAACCAACTCAGGAAGCTAGTGTTACCATAATTAGCTCGCTAACTACTCTTGATAAAATGTGCCTGTGACAGTTGTCATTTAAGCCTGAAAAAAAAGGGTTAGAAAATGTCTACCACAGTCTGAAGTCATTCATTTTCACAAAATGACTACAAATTTTGCTTGTAAACCTGTCTCTGTTATTATTATAAACTGCTACACTTTCTGCACAAATTAAAAGCTTGACGTGCATATGACAGAGGGATGGGTTTTTTCCTCCTGGAGCACAAGTGCAGCATTACTTCAACAAGCGCACATTAAAAGAAGGCTATTATAAAAGTTACAGTCCATAAACACAGCCCCCCCTTGAGTGATATTAAGTCCGTTCATTCATGATATATAGCACACAACCATCTCCGCCACCTCCTCATTTACTCGGATTTGATAATGCTTTCTGTTTCCTTTTCTTAATGATTGCTTGCAGTTTCTTTATAACTATGCTACTTGCAATCACGATGCCTCATGTTGAGTTAATCTGCTCTTTGCTCTTATTCCATTGAGTCAGCTTAAAATGTTAAGTTTAATGTAAAGGTTTGCCTGCATGTGCTCTTTCTGCATCTTGCTCTACCCAGTCTCTTCAATGTTGTGTGTGTGTGTGTGTGTGTGTGTCAGTGTATGTAGTATTGGCCACAGTGTGCACTGAATATTATCCACCTTGGCCAGACTCACTGCACCGGCTGGTGTTGATCTGATTCAGCTAGTACACACACATTGGAAGAAAAAACATCTGTTTGGAACAAAACACACTCACACACAGACATGAACACAAAGCGCACGCTCGCTTGGAAGCACATGGACACACACAAACACGCTGTGCACATCCATTCACACACTCACCCCACCCACCGCAGATGCACGCATATAGACACTATCTGGAAATGGCATTGAGCATCTGCTTGGACAGCGCTAGGCTTTCAGTTTTTGTGAAACACTGGCAAGAGCCCTGCATTGGCCATGAGAAGCTTTTCTACTGCAGCATGGTGACCGGGTGACCGAGCAGCCGTCCAATTGTCTGCTCGCCTCATCCAGACACACATGCACACGCACACACGCTTTCAACCGCAGACACTGCAATGCAAATTCAGTACCACCCTTCTCCCCCTGACACTACCACTCTCTTTTCCCAAGTCACCCATAAAAATGCTCATGCTTTTAGCAGCATTCGGAAGCATTTTAAGAAGCTATTTATTTAACAGCATGATTATCTATCTGGTGTTAGGGTGATCTATCTAGCAAAGTGATTGGGTGTGCTATTAACGCCCTCTCCTCTGGCACAGGTGGCAGCTGTTCAGAGGACATGTTAAAAAAAGGGAAAAAGACTCTGCTATTTAATGTATTTGTGATATTTTCCATATGTACACATTGCAATCCGTGCCACAGCTTGACAGCATATAAATGAATCTCTAACGTAGGGAGAGAGTGGTCAATCAAACATGCTATGATGAGCACCAGTGGGCACAAACATATCAGCATCCCACATCCTCTTTCAAAAATAAAATGCTATAAATAAACACAGCCTGCTTGAATGTTGAGGGCCTTGGGATAATTCCATGTATTGTAAATATGAGGGTGATGTCTTATGCCAATCTGTCATGTCTCATCTTAACAAATGTATCTCTTCGGGGAGCGCCGGTTTAGCGTTTAGCATGTACATACATCACATCAATGTCACTTGACAAAAGCACCCCATTTGTATCGCCGACAGCTCAGTTGGGGCCAAGGTGTGTGAATCTGTGGTGTGTTTTCGTGCGTGCATGGGTGTGTGCAGAGAAAAATGAGAGGGAGAAAGAGAGACAGTGACAGAAACAGAGGAAAATAAACAGAAACAAAAAAAGAGAGAGAGAGAGATAACTTGAAGGCAGAGAGAGTAAAGCCGAGGCCTGGAGGAGTTTTCAGTTATTTACATATGCAGATTCTGGTCACCCCAGATCCCTACCCTCATCAAGAGAAACCAATTAAAACTCTCTTCATTTAATGTTTACCTTAATTAACCGTAACAATTAATGGCTTTCCAAAGTCCTGTTGTGGCTTTTTCAATTAAACGCTGCCTGTGACAAAGGTTGCAATCCAATCCTATAAATCATACAGACAATTCTCCAGTGAGTAGAAGAAGTCCATCCCAGGGCAAAGTGAATGAGTGAAATAGGCTCATATATCACCTTTTTTTCATTTTCACTTAAAGTAGGGATGATATGAGGAATGCTTTTTAACCCTTTTAGATCACATCCCCAGGTATGTTGTGTACCTGTTAAACAATATATGCCACACGCACATAAAAAATGTCTTCATATTCTTATATCAAAATCTAAAAATCGTTTCTTCCAAAACAAAAGATTTCGTGATCTTACGTAAGCTAGTACCAACCAATTTCAGCCAATAATATCAGGACATCAACCCATCAATCAATCTGCAACATTTTGGTGCATGCAGCTAGGGTTGTTACGGTATGAGATTTTCACAGTATGATAACCATCTCAAAAATATTGCAGTTTCACTGTATTACAGAATTGGTCGAAATGACCATTGACAGAATGAAAACAGAGGGTTATTTTTAGCTAAACAAACAAACGTAACTAAAGTAAATATTCCCCCTCCAGCTACATTTCTTTTAATATTGTAGATAAGCAACAGATAGTTGTCAATTCTAATACGTTAAAACGGGTATACAGCTGCAACCCTACATGGAGCTAGTTAGCTAGTAAGCTTGGGCAGTATCAAGGTACTGAAACCTCCCATCTACAACAGGCTTGTGACGTGCCCTCGTTGAGGACTTGGCTCAGATTCTGGAGTTACTCCTTAAGGGATCTGATCCCGTTTGATAGTATCAAGGTATGACAGTATACCGGGGTATTTAGAAATCCTGAAGGTGTGATTTTAATACCATTTAAGTGTTATTAAACTGACACGGAGATGCTGTACTGAGGTGATGTAGTGCATAGCACATGCCACCAGAGGTCAGTCTCTACTGTTGGAGTAAGCAGATGAGCTGAAAAAGACGGCAACTTCGAGTAACGTTACAGGACTAGTAACAAAGAAATATGCCTTTGCCCCTGTTTAGGAGTCACGTTACACATCAGTTTATATTGAAATGACTTCTTCCAACTGGAAATACAGTTTAATAGCCAAATAATTTTATTCAACAAATTATTTTTTTAAGCCCACTGATGTGTCAGTATTCACCTCAGCAATAAAGGTCATCGGGGCCTCCAGCAAGAAGGGCACTAATTCTTGTTTATTATTCTATAGACGAGGAGTATTTAAAGCAGCAAGACTTGTCTAGGTGGGCTAATTGCATATTAGAAACACAGCATTGCGACAATGTCATGCGTGCTACGATGATTTCTATTATCAGCAACAAAGGGTTTTTTTGTTAGCAATTTTTTTTTTACCATCATTTATATTGTATACCCTGGTTAAATGTCAGGAAGGTATGAAAAATAGATACCACCAAAGTCCATTAACTAGCTAGCAACAACATGCAGTGTGGTTATCTGCAGCCAGCTATAATTTATTCAGCTGAGGAAGTGGTATCTATGACAACCCCAGATCTGAGCTGCCTCAGCATCTAACATTACATTGAGGATGGGCTTCATCTCACTCTATCCTGTATGCTAACATCGTCGGTGACGCACCCACTTTTCAACAATTACACCGTTATCTCCATTACCATAACAATGTGGCTGAGGCCTAATTCATTTATTTATTAATCTAATTCATTCATTCATTTATTCATCTCAACCTCGTCTTCCCCTGATCTAACTACGGGAGAGGTGTGTGGAGCCAGCACTCTGCTGTACCTCCACTGAACTTTAAACCCGCCCATTTTTAGCAGTTCAATCAGATGCGGAGGATTTGATTTAAATCCCTCTTGTAACCGTACTTAGATCAAATATTCTATTTCACTGGGAAATGCCTCACATAACTTCATTTCACTGGGATTTTATAAAGTACTTTTTTTTATTTTTTAGATGTGAACACTTTGTAATGGGCAAAAGTCTGTGCACACCTGGGCACTTGCACACATGTGTGTTCACGTCTGTGTACGCATGCACATGGGCATGTGTATGTGTAGGTGTCCAGCCGTCCAACCAGCAGCACTCATACTGGTCAGCAGATTGTTGGGTGAGACCCAGTGGACCATTAGCTGTCCGTAGCTGCCAGGGCTGAGAGCTGATAATGACAGGTGGTGTACACACCCTGGAGGTCTGACAGGCTCAGGGCACGGTGCCATGTAACAACAGCCTTTACTACTGGCACCACGGCTGTGAAGGCAGCCTTTAACACTGGCACCGACGCAGCCATGGCAGGAGTATCCCTGGCAGTATCACGACGGCTGCGTCGGAGGAGCAGCTATTACTACAAGCAGTTAAACTAAAATGGCAGCAACTGTTAATGGCGGGGAAACCACTACGCTGCCATTACTACTACTGACATCCTCTTGGCAAATGCATTCTAATCCCAATGCAGGCTCAGATGACAATTCTGATTATCAGAATAACAATGAACCTGTAGGTTCGCTATTCAGACAGGCTTTTTAGCAGCAGAAGCCTGCTTCGCGACAGGTCCCATTCATCCACACAGAGGACGGTATTGTGCAGGATAGAAAGGTCCTGATTTGCTTACTTTTCTGTTTCATTCTCCATCATTGTTCAACTAGGCTTTCTAGGTGCCCATTCACAGAAGCCAACATCTTTTCACTATGCCTGCACTTCAGGTAAACAAAAAAAGGGGGAAATTTAGAAAAAAAAAAAAATTTCCTCCTCCTCTCCATGGCAACCATTTCCTTGTCAATCCAGCTGTGTTGTGGCTACCTTTTCTATCACCCCTCCAAAATAAAATACCCCACTGACCCCCTCAAACACACACAGAGCACATAACAGCAGGAGCATGTGTGGGCATCTGAGTGTGTGTGTGTCCATACAGTACAGGCACCTTTGTGTCCTCCGCCCCCTCTCAGCCTCTCTCCCCCAGTGCAGAACACTCTGATTTGCACTAATCTCTCAGTACACTCTCGGGGCTATTGTTCCTTTCTGCTGTGAGCTTATTCATGTGCCACTCACCATGCTCTCCTCTCATTTTAATACTCCACAGCGCTGGGAGCTAAAAACAGTTTTAAGCCAGCTTATTCGACTGTTTATTAAAAAAAAAAAAAAAAAAAAAAAAAATCTGCTCGCCTCTCACCTCTTCTACTGTGTAGGTGATCGTGGAGTTGTGCGGGACGTGGCCGCTTATTAAAATGGCAAGTAGCGGTTGGACTCTGTGATGTTTCCATCACGCAGTTTATGTATACAGACAGCCTGCAGGCAGCCGGTGGACAACGTGAGATGAAAGCCACGGTTGATGTTCGGATTTGATGACTGTTGCCATGGCAGCGAGATGAGGATGGAGGAGGGGTGTAAGCATCCACAGAGAGAGACAGAACAGAAAATTATCCCTCACACTCTCTCTCTCTCTCTCTCTCTCTCTCTCACACACACACACACACACACACACACACACACACACACACACACACATACACACGGACACAGAGGCGTAACCCCCCATCAACCAGCAGTACAGTCCAGTAGGTCTCCCTTTGGATCAGTGAGCTGTAAAGGTCCATCATTAGGCCAACAGGGTGGGGTCCAACACTCTGACAGCTTGTCATGAACAGAGGCCTGCATGGCTAACTATGTGATGAGACTGCTATTAAAGGGAGGAAAACCACACGGCTGAACCGTTGCTACAATAAGGCACCTGGCGGATTCATGGTAGCTCTTCAGCCTCTCCTGGATGGCTGAACGGGCGGTTCAATAAAAACGGTTTCTGGCTTCAGCGGACGTGTTTATAGCGTTTCCTCTGGCCAAGCGCGGCACCAGGGTTAAGTTGATCATCTCTCACTCTGGTAAAATAGCCAGGGGAGTCTGTGTACCACTAGATCAACTCTACAACTTAAAGACCCTAAACGTTACAGCTCAGATGATCGATATGGCACTGAGCAATGTTCTTTACGAGCTAATAGACAAATCCATTCCTGCAAAACCCCTTGGGCCTTGGGAAGGCAAGGGGGAAGTTAGAGTACGCGGCTGTTTGCCTGGTGTTGCCACTTAGACCTGGGCTTGCACGCACACACACAAACACGGCAGGGAAGTTGGAGGAGACACTAGGATGCAGCTTGTGTGTCTGTGCGTGTCCATATGTATGGTTGTACTGGCACATCTGCAGATGTCTCCATCTCTCAGGGTATTGTAGTTTCCTGATTCCGTTGAGGTTATCACGGCTGCAGAGCTGCCAAGAGGAGATTTGTGTCTTCTGACATCAGAAGGAGGAAAAACACATAAAACCCATTTTCATTCACATTGCTTAAATGCTCTTATCTGACACTTTTGGATAAGGGAGCTTACATGAAACATTTGTAATTCCCTCACTATCTAATTAAAAGTCCAGATTGCCTAATAAATGTCAGAATTGCATCATACAGTCGAGAAATCCTGAAAATCTGATTCCCATCTGAGATCTAATTCTGTGTAACACCTGTTGCTATTTCACCAGATTCCATCAGTTCATCTAAATCGTATTCCAAACCTGGCTTTAACACGCATCAAATGACTGCTAGCTAAAATTAAAATCAGTATAAAAGCTAAACCTCGCCAGGATTTTCTGATGATGGCTCTCTAATATCCTGTGCAATGTCTTTAGTTGCCAGCAAGCCTCTCTGTCTTCCTATCTTCTCTGTGCCCTCCCTTTGTCTTTCTCTGTGCCGTATGCTTGCTCATTAAACCGTAAGGTCAGTTTTTCACTCCACTCTCCCACCCTTTGTCTCGACGCCCTTGCTAACCTCCTGCAACACTTACTTGAACACAGCTTGGCCAAACTTGACTGCAAAACTTTGGCACATCATTATAAAAATAATGGACCATGTTTATAAAAGATATGAGGGCCCTCTATGACATTGTGCATTCCCCCAGGCCCCCCAACTACCTAGTTTATAGCCGGTATGTAACATTTATGTTTAAGGTAACATTCATGCTTGTCTTATTTCAAAGCAAGGACAACAGCTACACTGTGAAAAAAATATTCTAAATGACTTTATTTGAAGGTCTAATGGCGGCAATCTATTTTTGGGCAATATGCCTCATTTAGTGTTGGTAAGTATGGACCTGGCAGGCATCTACTGCACTCTTTCAACCCTCATTCAAGGCAGAGAACATTTAATTTGCTTATCCTTCATTTATTAGACAAGCATATTATAAGAAATGGAAATTAGTGGTTAAAGATATGAAAAAAAGCCTCCTGGCCCCTCTCTTGAGCACTTATAGTACATTTTGAAATTGTAACAAATGAGGATACTAGACTTCTCATGTATATTTGATTTTAGTCTTTATACTGTCAAAAAAGTCATACATGTGTATTAGAGTTTCCCAGAATGGTTTGCAATGTCTTCAAATTACTTGTTTTGTCCAACCAAGTCCAAATCCCAACTTTTTCCATTTGACAAAGATAAGACAAAAAGAAAAGACAGAGTGCAGCGAGAAGCACAAACTAGCAAACTGGGCAGATCTGCCACCCATCTTGGACAATTGCACTGTTGAAAAATGCATGTTTTACACATGAACAAAGGGAATTAGAATTTGGAAGAAAATTCGCTCGTGAAATGAGTGTGCTCAAATTGAATTCAAGAGGCACAAGCTGTCAAGTGTAAATAAATTCATGTCTGATTACAATTAACAGTGAAGGGAGTTGCATTTCTGTTCAAATTACTTTGTCTCTATTGAGTGTTAGATCACATCATAGCATTTTAATATTCATTTTGCAACATCCTGCTTTGAAATATTCATCTGCTATCAGCCTGCTTAACAGACAAGATAACAACCAAATAAAAGTTGAATACTAATGGACATGTTTTTATTTATTTATTTATATTTTAATGCTGTTTTATGTCATCGTGTCCTGTTGTGTTGTGTGATTGCACCGGGATTAACGCAGTGTCAATTCCCGGTCAGATCAACAGATGTGGGCTAACATGTCTTGATGCAATGGGATTACATCCGTACAAAACTATGTTTTCAGCACCACTACTTTGAAAGGGCTTGATTGCTAACTCGGGAACTATAAATGTTTGAGGCAATTTGAAAACCCATTTTCCTCTAACCATTATCTGCACTGTATGGCGGAAATGGAACACTCAAACCTTTCTAGTGTATTAATTTAGCACTGTGATCAGACAGTTATAAGGGAGTTGTCAAGTTTTTAAAAAATAATGGACGTCCTGCGGCCAATCAGAATCAAGTGCTTACTCAGGCCGTGGTAATTACACAGATATTTGCATTTTAGCACAGAAAGTTATCTACCATAATGAGTGATAGAGCCTTTCATTGGACTGCTGTTTGCAGTTGCCTTAGAACCCGTTCAGCTCAGAGGAAGATGTATGAAAAGTGCAGTCATGTAAAACCAGGGGTCTGTCTGCTACATGCCAATGTGTCAATCCCAAAAGTGGAGAGAGAAAAAAGATAAGCTAAAAAGATAGACGAAAGCCTAGAGTAAATCTGCAACTGATTGAACTAATGAAAAAGTGGCCAATTAATTAGCATCTCATTATAGGACAGTGTTGTAACCCAGATAATAAAGCTAATGTAGTTTTTTAAAATTATTCCACACTGCAGCAATTCAGAGGACTGACACCAAATCTATCTGCTCTCTCTCTCTCTCTCTCTCTCTCTCTCTCTCTCTCTCATCAGCCCTCCTCCTTTCTTTCCCTTGGCATTTATTTCAGCAATCAATTTTGCAATTCAATCAATGTCATTGCACATGAAAAATTTGATAGGAATAGATTGATTTCATGGGAATATTTTGACAGTTTTAGATTTGTGCTTATTTGCTTTCTTTGTGAGAGCTATTCAATACCACTCTCATGTCTGTATGTTAAAAATGTAGTTAGAGCCTGGGGATAATTAGCCTAGCTTAGCTCAAAGATCAGAAGCAGGAGGAAATAGCTTGCTTGGCTCTTTCTTTAATTCATAAATACGACTACCAACACCTCTAAAGCCCGCTAATTTGCACATTTCATTTGTTTAATTCATACACAAACAGTTTCTGTACAGAATAAACATGATACAACTAGCTACTGAGACTAGCTAGTTTCTGGCTTCCTCCTGTCTTATGCTAATAAGCTAATTGCCTCCTAGCTGTAACATTAGCTCCACATGTAACTGACAGACAAGAGAGTTGTATAGATCGTCTTATCTAATTCTCACCAAAGTGACTAAGTATATTTGAGATGTAAAATATGTAAAACTAGGCTTAGCTTAGCATAAAGCCTTGGAAGCAAGGAGAAACAGCTAGCCTGGCTCTCTTCATAGTTAAAAAACAATGGCTACCAACACCTCTAAAGCTCACTAATTTGCACAATGCATTTTGCTTGTTTAATCTGTAAAGTAAAATATGTTAGATGCAGAAACTAATACCCCTAATCCACCAAAATTAGCTTGTGTACGCAGGTTTTTTTAAACATGGGAAAGCCCACCATTGCCAGTAGACTAGAGCCGTGTACATGGGTCTGCAGCACATGAATATATATCTTTTTTTTTTTTTTTTTTTTTTTTTAACTGATGTGTTTGAGTCACATTCAAAGTCACAAACAGGCTTGGAAAATAGGTTACTAAACAACAGGAAGTAACATGGAGGCCAGTGAAAATGTTATAGTGGTAGCTTTTTTGTAAATATCTGTCACTTCAGTCTCAAACTCGGTGCAGTCTAATTTAGAACAATGTTTGAGCAATGCTTGGGCGAAGATGGATGGTATTTTTTGGTGGCATGTCATTGGATCTCTCTAGTAAGGGGACTAAAATTAGCGCATTCACCTGGGTGCTGTTCTTCCGTCACTGCCGATCAGATCTAGCCTGGAAATCGAGACTCAAATCTAGAAAAATTTTGAGTCTGGCCCTCACGGATACACCCTTCCTACCCAAAGGGCAGCACTAACTGAGGCATTTCAAATGCTGCCGCACACAGTTGGATAGCACGATAGCCAATCAGAGCAAAAAACAAGGTGACGTATTCATTGCACTAAGCCCCATTTGTTTGCCGACCAGTGGGGCTAACTGATATATTATGCTGTTGCTGTATCCCGTCTGCAAAATGGCAAAAACGTCCTGCCTGGAAGCGAAGGCTTCTAGGGCAGTCTTCTGTTCCTCTCTCAAAGAGGAAGCAGCTGCCATCTTGGCTGTTTACTTTTCAACTCCTATGGCGCAGCTCTGTCCTCATCATGTTACGCCCGCCCAGAGCCCGCCTCTGTCAGATAGACTGATCTGATTGGTTCGATGGTGATTCAGTGGGCTCTGCTCGTCGGGGCCAGATCCCCATGCAGAGCAAATTTGAATTTGCTGGGGGCGGGGCCTCTGAATTTTGAGGTTAGATCAGAGCAGGACCCAATAAATATCTGTGACTACTGCAGAGTAATTTGACCTGGGTGTGAATACCAATTATAACCTTTCCATTACATACAAAAGCCAGATGTTAGCAGGTGTTAGTGGGTTTTTTGTTTAGGGGGAAAGGGTCTTTATATACACCGTATGCCAAAAGTACTTTTATGTACTTTTTTGTGGGGAGACTAATTTATATGATCTGGGCTAGGCCCCTTAGCCCCAGTCAGATCTTGCATAAAATAAAAGTGTGCTTCCAACTTTGTGGCAACAGTTTGTAAAACAGAAGAATGATCTATGGTTTGTAAATATGATTAATTATTACGCATACGATTGTCCACATACTTCTGGCCATATAGTGTATGTGTGTGTGTGCATATGTGTGTGTCAACATTAAACTCCAGCTGAACTAAACTTTGTCTTTCTACTGCCAATCTCCTCTGTTCTAACGTTGTTCCGTCGTCAGTTTAGGGTGTTGATGTTTCCCTCAGTTTGTCAGCAGGTCTGACTGCTGCTCAAGAACACCTACAGCCTTCCTCAAGGGAGGTGTCACAGTTGGACATGCACCCCTCCCTGCCAGCCCATCACACAGGCACGCACACACATGCACACATGAAAGAGATTAAGACAACCAAACGTGGCTTCACACACAAGCTGAATCTCTTACTCCTTTACTCTTTCTTAATCTGTCGCTCCCTCTCGCTATTTTTCTCACACTCAAATCCACACATACACACACACATACACAAACACACACTGACTAAATTGACTTGTCAGCTTCAATCAGACCAGGAACAAAAGGATTCCTGCCAGTTTGAAGCTGACATCATTAATGGGTTTGGGAGGGGGCGCGCTCTGAAGACAAAGGGAGTGCAAGGTCGGGCCGACTTAAAATGCACTTTCATTTTGGCAGGGACGTTAGCTTTTTGATTTCAGCCCCTTTACGCCAACATCTTTTTGCGAGAGGCTCTAACTTTCATTATCACTGGGAACAGAGGGGCGTGTGAGACTTTGTTGTGCTGATGGAGAGAAATGTGACATCCATAATGCATTTCCTATTAGAGGATGCCACGCATGGACACACCTGGCCACGTGTCAGACGGAGATGGACAGGGAGAGGATGAGTACAAATGGGGTGTTGGTGGTGGAGAGGAAAGAAAAAAGGATGCCAAGTTAAGACACCAATGCAAGAGAAAACACGCCGAGAGGGGTGAAGCTTGAGTGAAAGGAAGAACATGTTCTCGAGAGATTGTGTCAGGGTTTGGAGAGCCATAGGACGTGCTGTACAGCTCTTCACGTGACATATGAAATCCACACATAAACCAGCTTTCCTGGTGCATTGTAGCGGTAAAGCCAAATGCTTTGAACATTTAAATCCTCTCCTCTCACTTCTGTGACTTCATCCGTCCTCATTTGCTTCTGTTTCCTCTGCCGCATGCCCATCTGCCTCCCCCCTTTCGCAGCTTTCATTCTGACCCTGGATAAAGAGTCCCTCATCTCAAATGGTAATAACTTTGGTCCATATGCACACAGCCATCACAAATTGATTACTGTGTAATGCTGCAAGCACTCCCACTCTCTCACTCGCTCACTCGCTCCTCTTCCATCTTGTGATTTTGCACGAGGCTGACTCCATGTCCAATCCTGCTGCCATTAAACAGCACCCCTGGGTGCATCCCAAACATAAACAAGCACATCCTAAACTCTCTGATTCCCTCCGGCTCGCTGATCCTCCTCTCCTCCTGTCTCAGTCCTCTCCCTTTCCCACCATCTTTGTCTAACACTCACTCGAAACCAGCTTCTCCTTCACCTGTTTTACCCTCAACCACTCATTCCCTTTTATTCTCATTCTAATTATACCATTACATTACCATTTCTATTCTCTCATTAGCATTTTTTGCTCTCCCTGTCTCTTATTCTTCCCCTCTCTAATTCTCTTTTTTCCCCCTCTCTGTCTTTCTCTATCACCCTTCCTTTTTCTCAGCCGCTGAATACGTTCCACCTTTTTTGCGGCACATAAACAGACAGTGCCCTTGGGGATGGGTTGGAGAGCTCTGTCTTTGTTTGTGTGCACCTCTAACTAACTCTCCATCTGCGGGGAGCCAAGCCAAGCCCAGCAGTGCAAGACAGATAGCTGGCACCATCCCAGACTCTTCTCTCGTTGGCCCCATATCTTCACCCCCGCCTCTCAACTTCTCCTTCCTTCCAGGCTATAGTCTTCCCACAGAGTTGGTTGTCAGCTGCCCTCAGGCAGCCAGTCAGGTACTGTAGACGCCTGACCCCTACAATTCCTTCTCCTCCAAGCCTTAAACCAAAATCTGCCTCAGCTTCCAAAGGATATTCAATCCTTTCCGAGCCATATGCCGCGGCTGTTCGTCACTGGCCTTTCTTCAGGCTCATTCCCCCGCCAACCTCAGGTTCACCTCCAATACGAGCTCACTTCAGAGACTAAATAACCAATAGCACATTTTCTGTATTTAGCCACATCAAAGAGCTTTCAAAGAGAGAGAGGAACTGAAGCATTAGCATTAGTTCAAAAACTGAGAGTTTCAATCACGCAATTGCCTGAGGCTCTGACTCAAACCTTGAAGAGTTTTAATGTTATATGTTGTTTTTCTTTGCACTACTTTGTGAGAAATTTCTTCCCTTATTAATATAAGACTGTAAGGATACAATGTGAAATACTGTCAGCAGCCTGACTTCAGCACACACCGCATGCCACTTACATGCACAAAAATGAATCATCAAAGGTGCACTACATTATCTGCTCATCTTAAATCTCCCCCGGGCATTTTGCATAGTGATGGACAATCCTCTTGAGGAGTAAGAAGAAAAATATTTCGCTCACCGTTGTCAGGCTCAGACTTCCTGTCATGCTCAGTGTCAGTGAGAGACAGTGCGGAGTTGGCGCGGCTCGTCAGGCATGAGCTCTGCTCGGACTTCAGGCCACGCATCCACATGTGCTGCAGGCCGTGAGCAGGAGAGGGGTCCACCTCCGGCTCCGTGTCCACGTCGGAGCCCACGCCCAGGGAGTAGCGACTGTGGACATGAGCAGCCGGTCCAGAGCACAGCGCTTCCTCCTCCTCCTCCTGATGCTGCTGCTGCTGTTGCTGCTGTTGGTGGATGTGGTAGTCGGGGCTCCTCATCTGCCCAGCCTTACAGAAGTCTAAATCTAGAGGGAGGAGGAGAGACAGGCAGATTGAGATCACACAGACGTAGAGCTGCAAAGCCTCTAATACCTTCGTGTGTTTTTATTTGCTTAAGCAACTAAGCTGACCAGGTGTTTGTCAGAGGTAGGCATTTACAAGACAAACACCAAACACCTCCCAAATTATGTCAAGAGACAGGCTGTTATTTGAGCAAGCATTTATTACAAGTTTTGCAGCAGAAGTCCAAATCAAAATGCCACCCTCGATTTTTCTTAACCATTTGCAGCGAAGCTATATCCTGTTCGGGCTGCCTGATGTGTGTTATCGAGCTGGAGATGTATTGAACTGCTGCTCAAACAGAACACTGATCTCATCTATATTCTCCTTGGTGGGGTGAAGAGATCAGATAAAGATCAAACCTTATTAATATTGACTCAGACTGAGAGAAAAATTGAGCCTCATATGCTTTCAGGTATTAGAACGCCCTCCAATCCCAAGCATCAACCTGTTATCTGAGAACATCAGATATACTGTGTTAGTCCTCTGGTTACACTTCAATTCAATTCAATTCAATTGAGCTCCACTTTTTTTTTCTCCTGCAGAGGCAGTTGAGTAAATTTTCTTTCTCGCCACCTTGGTTTTCTGTTTAGAATATATAAGTGGAAGTGATGGAACTGATGGAATTTAAAAAAACATGGCGTAAATTGAAATCTATACAGATATTACTGCAGCCTGGTACCATATAGACTCCACTGAGAGCTCAGGAAAGAAAGACTTCCTCTCCTTCTCACTTAGTGCAGTTAATATGTGTGTGTTAGGTCGGGTCCTTTGAACACAAACCGCAGTGTTTCAATAAGAGCCACAGTCCTGTTGACCACTCCATTGACCAGCGATGTGTCCTGCTGTGCCTGTTTGATGGGGTCAAGACCAACTGTGGCTCACACACTGTTCTGCTGGAATTAAACCGCCGCAAGATTGGTCACCACCACACACTACTGTTTAGCTCAAATTGGCTGCAAGAGGGCAATTCAGGAGCAAATAGGCTATTTCCACCGTAGCTAGAAACATGGATTGACTGTAAACTGAAAACCTGACCATTTTGTTTTGAAAGCAAATTTGTAATTCAAGAGATTTTAGCAGGTGATTAGACGGAAAATCATTTTTTGAATAACTTCCCATTTCCTGCCATTACAGTCAGCCACTTGCAACTCACTTCGGAGAAATATTGGCTATTCATACACTTTTACCCGATGTTGTAAGCACTTGTTGTACGCAAAAATCAGCTGCCAAAGCCGTCTGGGTCATAATGTCACTGTTTTGTGGTCCTGGGTGTTGTGAAAGACAAACACCTCTAAATTACCCAATAGTACTGAATTTCTGCTACAGATGTGGTAGGGCAGCACGTCCCTTTGCCAAGGCTTGATTACCAATTGAGCAAAGTAGGCGACTGGCCCTAGGGCCTCCAACTTAACGGGGCCCCCAAAATTGTGTGCCAAATGGCTTGTGCTAATTTAACTGCAAAATCTGGGGGTCAGGTAGTTTTCCTACATAGATAAATAGGACAAATGTGGGGGAGAAGTGGGGGTTAATGAGGCCCAGCAGCTTATTTTTGCCCTTATTATTATCATGCACTCTTAGCAATACACTTTATGAACAGCATTATTTCCGCTGAGACTTCTCTCTGTGTCTAGGCTGCCATGTGACTGGCTGAAGGACTAGTCATTGGTCAAGAGACGTTCAGCCTGTGAGGAAGAACAGACATGTTTGACTTCAACTCCCTCTGCATGTTTTTTAGGTAAAATGGTCATTTAAAAAACCTTGACATGCAGCTAACATTCTCCTAAATAATATCCTAGACACTGAACATCAATAAGCAAAGGCAATTATCTATACAGGGTTATTTTCGGTGGCATGACAATCAGTTTCACCATAAGGTGTTATTTGCCAAATTGGTATAAAAAGCATTCACACAATTGCAATTCTTCCCTGCTCTGATGTGTCTCCACCACATTTAGAACCAAACCTCTTGCTCACCAACATGTTAATATCAATGCAGATTTATTGACTATCATTTTATTTTATGCATTACATGGTAAACGGTCCATACATACTAAAATGATTACGTTCTTGTAAGGCTGTTACTTCTACATAATTCAAAATTCCCCTCCAGATACGTTTTAAACCACGTAAAAAACACTCTGCCATCATTAATATGTTGTTTAACATGATTTTTTTTTTTTTCAAATAAAAAAGTAAAAATAACCTGAAAAATTTTAGGTTTGGCCTCGCACCCCACCCACCACCACTGCTGTTTATGGTAGCTGACCAGTGAAAGAGCAGTGCGCATCAAGATGGTTAATGTCAGTACTGGAGGAAACATCGAAGAGATCCAGAGCCTCAGTCAGACCCAGACTCAGATGAAATTTCTGTTGTGCACAGAAAGTGGTGACTAACAGATGTATCAGAATGTAAGTGTAGTTAGCATCTTTTATTTATGTATTATTTGTCTAATAATATCTGCTACAATATTACAGCATGCTCACATACTCATATTGCTATTACGTTATGATAAACCAGAGCTCTAATCAAAGTTTCCGGAAAGATATATTCCGTCTGGCTGAGATGTTTATATTATGTGTTATTAGTCTTCTCTCTAAAGGAGGTTTCAAGTTTCTTTTTTGGCATTTGCGTACCAGACAGCAACTGGCTTTCAGATTTCAGGGACGGGCACAGAAATGTGAAAACACCTCTGTATTAACAAACTTTGCACAAACATGACCGTACAGACAAGGTCAGATATTTAGGGGACATAAGCATAAAAAAACACATTCTTTAGTGAAGGGGATCTTGAAACATTTATTCAGCTACTCATTACTAGTTTTGTAAACAAAATGTTGAGTGTGAATTAATTAATTTGACTTAATTAATAGGCAAACCAGAACTGATTATTGTGGTTAGCTCTCTTATGCACTGGAGAATCATCGTGGAACTATCTATCTATCTATCTATCTATCTAAAGTATCTTTGTAGAATATAGAAAAGAACAAAGAAGCAATGCGGGATTAAAAAGACAGAGAGTAATGCGTAGTATTAGGGAAAATTAACAGCTGGGGGAAGAGAAGGAAGGAAAGAGAGGGAGGAGCGGGCCCAATGTGGCGGTTTAAAAGATGAAGGAAAATATGAAGAACATGGTTGGGGAATTAGAGGAGAAACAAATTGGCTGATCTTTGTCAGGAACACCGTAATCCATTAAAAATGTCACTGGAGGCGATGTCCCCTCTTAACAGTTGGTTACTTAGGTAGGGTATGCTATATATAACTCTGGTGCCCAAAGATGAACAGATGTGCTTCGCAGAACCGGCTGCCATTGACATTTCAAAGGCTGCTTTGGGGGGTCTTTTGCACCTTACCATATGACACTGATGGCGGGGGATGTTGTTTGTTATAAAAACAGAAAGGTTCTAACTGCTGAAAAAGGCAAGTGCTCTTTGACACCACAATGCTGCGGAGGACATGATGATGACTAATGGCCATCGATGGGTTGCTGCGTGGCAAACTATACGACAAAATCCATAGAAGGTGGCATTCAAACCACGAAATCCCCGGAGCGGCCTGCTTGTCAGGAGTTGTAACTGTTGTGAATGGCTAATGTTGCTTGTTAGCATGGTGGGTAGGTCTTGCTGAGTAGCGGGAGGTTGGGGTAGCGGAAAGAGTAGCTATTGATCACTATGAACCCTGCACAGCGGCATTGTCCTGATGAGGTGCGGCTTCTCTCTTAATGCCACACATGACCTGCATAAAGGCCATCCATCACAGCACGCGCTGGCCCATTTCTCCTCCTGTCACCGGCAGGGAAGAATTTTTTGGTGTGTATGTGTCAAACGTGCGTATGTATGTGTGCCTATGTCTGACCGTGTCTGTATCTGTGAGTGTGTGTGTAATGAAGGGTGGTGTTCCACCCCAGGTGAGGCCAGAGAGGTTTGGGGTTGACCTAGTTTAGCTGTGGGAGAGAAATATCACCTCCGTGGAGAAGAGGTAATTGGCTGCCTCCGACTGTCCTTCTGGCTCATTGTGGACTGTAATAGGTAATTCACATAGGCCCTTTTAAAGACCTCTGTGTGTGCGTCTTTGTGTGTGTCTACTATATGTGTGCCGGTATCCATTTGTGTTCACATATAGTTTCTGTACAACTGCGGACATATATTTCCAGGTAAACACATCCTGCCTGAGCGTGCCCTGAGTGTGGTACCTGGCTGGGGTTGGCTGTAGTTGCTCTGTCTTTCCCGGTGTGATCCGAGGGTGAGGCGTAGCTCATGTGTGTAGTCGGGCAGGGTTTCGCGTGAGGTGTAGGAGCGGTGGTGGGCGCGGCCGTCCTCGCTCTCGTCAGACGAGCTGGTGTAGGACATCTCCATTTCATGGCGCCCCTTAGACAACGGCTGGTAGGGTTTACTGTCCATCTCCTCCATGGCTTGTATGGCTCCGCTTAGTCACTCAGCACAGCCACAGCAGAGAGCACAGAGTCTGGAGGTGAGAGGGATGGAGGGAGGGGAAGGTATAGCGAGGGAGGCAGGAAAGGACAGCAGGAAGAAGGATGGGCCAGCAGAGGAAAATGAAGGGAAACAGGGGATTGAACAGAGGAGAAAAATAGCACAAGAAGTCTGTTATTGAACACAGTGGAGCAATATCGCAACGTCTGCTCATTCCAATTACAGCGGACATTCATAAACAGTATTTGGCTTCTTTCATATTTCACACCAAAGGTTAGTTCCAAATCAATACGCTCAGAAGGGACCGCGATGGTGGGCCATTATGTCCAGATGTGTTTGAAGAGAAATTGGCCAAAATCAAGCGCAGCTCTCTGTTCTGTCTGTTGTGATTCCTTGTTTTTTTTCCAGCTACTGTAGGCTTTATCTCCCTTTTACAGACAACCATTGACAAGTGAAGGATTAAATCAACAAATTTGTAGCCGAGCCCGACGTCTGTCACTCTCATTAAAACACGGTGACTCACCAGATTCCAAAGTAGTGATGAAACACTATTAGACACCAGTCTTTGCAGTGTCATTGCCCTTCCGAACAGAGTAATGATAAATCGGCTCCATTCAACTCAGATTCCCTTGTTCTTCCCTCAACCACATCAAAATCTATTTCTGATAACGTCCGGCACAATATGCTTATACCGCCATAACTAATGATTGATAGGGACAACGATTAGAGCACAGAAGAAGTGATTAGAAAATACTTCATTCATATTAGTTCTCTTTCACCATGCCCTGCCTGAGGCCTTTCCAGCCTATTTCCTGCAGATATAAAGCTTCTAAATGGAGCTTGAGAGGGTCATTGCTCATAGAGACAAAGTGCTATGGTATTGACCTCTTCAGGGAGTCCTGTAGTCCATATATCAAAGCCATTAGAGCGTGCCTGCTCAATACCTCAGAGATCTGCAGCACAGGGTGATCACCACTAGTCTGATACAAGTTTACAGCTGACCTTTCTACCACTGCAGTAATGCTTTTATTCCACCTGAAAGACTCCTCTCCCTGGCCTCGCACTCACCCTCCTCATTCCCCACATGCATGCACACGCTCAGACCTGTTTGCATGTGCGCACACACAAGGACCGCTCGCCGACCCCTGACAGCAAACATTCAAAAAATGGGCCAAGCTGCTCACACGTTCATCCCACACACCCCCTCACCCCCTGCAGACATTATCATAGCGCAGATGATCTGTAAAAAGCTCCACACTCATCTCGTCTCCCTTCTATCCATCTCTTGTGTTTCCTCTTTAATGATATCACAAGGCTCAACAATGCCTTTAAAACCACATTTTGCAATTACCTGAGCAGTACTGTAGCATACTGTAAGCTCCTGCCGTCTCACACACATGCACACACTTGTGGTTCCCTGCAATCATGATGCCTTTCATTTTGATTGGCAGGAGTTATTGCAAGGAATCAAAGCCCGCTATTATCCCAGCTGCCCTGTCAGAATGGGATTGACTGGTGTCACCTTCTCTCTGGTACGGCGAGGAGCGAGTATACATTACCCTGTGAGCTCTCGGCTTGCTGCAGGCACTGACTGCTGTCTGTCTCTACAGAGGCTCTCTGTCCCGTTTTATGTCTGTCACACGCTTACACGCAAGAATGAAAGCATGCAATCCTGCACACGGGTGCACACCGTCTTGTTCCCCCGTCGTGTGTGCATGTACACAGACCAGTCTGGTGAACATTTTGCTTAGCGCATGTAGTCCTGCTTGTATATTGACATATACAATGTGAAAAACTGGCATGGTTCCTTTTAAAACACACCTCTCTCCCGGTTTATCCCTTCCCCTCTTTCACTCCTCTTTCACTCCTCTTTCACCATCTTCCTTGTACCAGTCCACCTCTGCTCTCCCTCCTCCTTCCAACCCTTCCTTGATTTTCCTCCTTTTACCTTACACGCTTTCCACCCTCCATCTCGTCCTCCGAGGCCCCTGCATTTAGAGAAGTAAGCCTGCTGGCGGGGGTTATTCTCGCTAATTCTAGCCCACAGTGGGGTGCCCATTAGGGGGTTTGATTCTTGGTTTTGATGTCAAAACCTGGAGGTTGTTTCCTAGAGCCAAGCTCACATCAAACAAGACACATGGGCGTTCTGTAGGACAAGTCAGCATGTGCCACCTGAGCACAACACTAGCCTAGATTTGCAGTCGAGGAATAACCACCTTGGGGCGAATCGGGCGCCATAGGCTCGCTATGGGTTACTATTCATAGAAAACACACAAGGACGGCCCCGGAAAGGTTTGGTGATGTCGGAATAATTACCATCATGCTAGGGTTAAATTTTTAATACTGGAATCTTCAAAACCTTCACTACAAGATTTGTATCATCCCTCTCATCATTTTTTTATGTAGCCTACATGTAGAGAAGGGGACCACACAGTGCAGTGAGGGATCCCTTAGTGAAGCTAACTAAGTGCTTGACTGATTGCATCACTGTACTGCCGGTGACTAACAACTGATCTTAATCATCTCCATGCAAGACTTAAGTATGTAAAATTTATAGACTTCAATGATTCATGCATTTCAACCTACTGCATTAACCACAATACAGTACTGCATGTGGACTCTGTGGAATACTTTTATTATCTACTGTCACTAAAAACAGCAAATAAAAAAAAAAACTGTTGGATACAGTTGAAATCTGAGATGCATCTCATGCGAGTTTGTTTGCACTACAAGTGGATTAACAGCGCGTAGTTGTATGCTGTGACATTGTATGTATATGTTATTGTGTGATTTTATTTCTAATTTAATTCTAATCTATAATTCATCAGTGTGTAATGGACTATTCACCGCTCGGTTTAAAATTAATACAAAGTGACAACAGTGAGTGAAACATATGCATCGCATTACACTGTCACCCCCCTCCTCCCCTGCTAACCATTTTCTTTCTGTCTCTTATCACGTTCTCTCTCTCTCTCTCACACACACACACACACACACACACACACATACAACCACACGGGAGTGATAATCCACAGCTACACAGTTGCAATAATATCTAATGGGACTCTTCACCCACTTGATCCCTCCTATCTGTCCATTTGCTCAAACAGTGCAACCATAGACCAGTGGGCTGTTTTTTTTTTTGCAAATCTGCTTAGAGGAGTGATAGAAGCTCTCTCACACACACACACACACATACACACACAGTTGCTTTTAAACAGGATTTACGCTCCAAGTCATCTCCAGAGGGGCGGTGTCCCTAAGATGTCAGACAACAATAACAGCGTGGTGGCGATGGTCATGTGTACAGGCAAGGACCATGAGGACGAGTCAAAACCGATTTATACTTTCCAATCTCAAATGAATGCGCTGAAATCATGACGAACAGGAAGAGAGAGCATGCAGAATGGGAAATAGAGAGGCAGAGAGAGTGGATTGGGGCCAGGCAGCGGCAGAGAAATTGAGTTTCACATTGGTAAATAAACAAGGAGGAAGGTGAGAGTGGAGTGCCATCCAACAATATTAACTCCTCCGATTATTGATACAGTATAGTTCCAGGATTACAAATACATTTCCGACATGCAGAGGAGGTCTTATTTTTATAACAGCCTGGAGACCCCCAGTGAGTAGGGAGCTACCATCTTTGTTAGCTCTGGCCTTTATACATTTCCAAGAAGCTTGTTTGCACAGAGGCGAGCTAATCCCGCTCACTAAACAGGCCTCGCGAGCTGCGGGAATGACGATGAGGAAAAAAAAAAAGACCTCGCGAAATATATTCATGCTAAAACTGTCGCTGCTGCAGATGCTCCGAAGTGAAGTCATGACAAGCCCGGTGTTGTTTTGCAGGTTTGCATTTTGTCTACCATTATGATGGCTTAATCATCAGAAGGAATCGAGGCGCAGTCTGTAGCTGCAAATGCAGATCCAGGCTACAGGTCCTGCGGGAGTAAACAGTGAGCTGCCAGAGAGAGATGCCTCTCTCCGAGTGTGTGTGTGTGTGTGTGTGTGAGAAAAGATGGGGGGGACAGGACTTAAAAAGCTATCTGTTTTATTCGTTAGCACCGCCATAGCTCCTCAGGCATATGACAGGGACACCTCAGACGAGAGGCCCTGAAGGACCCACAGGACCCTGTTATACCTAAACCACCCGAAACACAACAAAACAGCACATCGCCCACTGGGAGTCCTCAGCGGATGCCGAGAGTAGGGAGGGAGGGATGAATGGAGAATGAGGATAAAGAGAGTGATGGATAGATAATGAGAGATGGAGAGATTTCACAGTGAAAATGGAGGGAATTGAAGGATAGAGAGATTGCCAAGTGAGACATGGAGTGATAGAGGGTTTTAATTAGTGGATAAGGGCTAGCTATCTATGGGCAGCGGCAGCACTCTTGTCACGTAGTCGTGCTTTCATAGCTGACCAAGCCTGAAATCTCTTCCTGCTAATGCCGAGTTTACTAGCAGAACACATAGTGTATACACATACAGCCAAACAAACACACACACACACACACACACACACACACACACACACACACACACACACACAGGCCTGGACCTCTCTATATATGTACAGTATCCCTGATAAGATTCAAAGATGAAACACATACTGACAATCAGCAACAGACGGACACACACTCAGTGCCCCCTGTGCCCACACACACTTATAGCATTTCACACTAACCGGCAAACACACTTGAACACCCACACACCACAGAGAATCAACACAGTCTATACTGGCCTTTTCAGAAAAGACTGTGTTCTGAAAAACCTTGCTCGCTTCTTTCTATGCGCCGTCGCAGTGTCTTTACCATTCAGCCGCCAGTGCGCTGCCTACCTCCATTATTCCTCACTCCGCAGCACCCAAGGTTAATGCCTGTATGTACAAAGCAAGTCATATAGGTGACACAACAGCCCAGGCGAGTCTGAGCGTGTGCCCACCGGTGTCGGAATGAGAGCGTGACCAAGAAGCGAAAGAAAAAGCGAGCGCTTGTCCACTCGCAGAGCAGATCGGTTCTTGTCAGGAGCTGTCAGGAGCTGGGAAACCATCCTGGACCATTTGACTATTTATAGCGGACTTGGGTCAAATCCCACATCGCCACTGCATGCCTGAGCAGTGTGGAGAAATCCATAAGGTCCTACACTATTCATGCCCCCTGAATGTGGCCTGGAGCGAGGGAGTAGCTGAGTTTTAACTTTTCAAAGGCCGTTTTCATATCTTGACTACAGTTAAAACTTTTCTTCTTTCTGTCAAATCTCGTCTAAGGTATGGCTTTTTTCCCCTCCACTGCTTCTCACCAGACTACCACTTTCTTTTCATGATATCCACTTCGACTCCTTCTTTCTGATCTAAAAGCCCTCTGTTGATTCCTCACAAGGCCGAGGAGCAAACAAAAAAAACAAAAAAGGCTGAGAAAATGCAATGGTAAACATGCCCCATGTAAGCATTCATATACACAACTAGAGTTGCATAATTCTCGGAATACTCGAGGTGAAAACCTTTCATGGGAATTAACAGGAAATAACATGTGAAATGAGAGTTATTTTCAGGCTGTATTTACTATGGATGAGCGAATACACTGTCATCTGTATCCGTGTCTGTTTAAAATGAAATAAAATAAAATGAAAGTAGGTGTGACTTAATCCCAAAATGGGTTGGGACCAAACCAGACGTTGTTATTTGAGGCCTGAAATTGATATGGATTGCTCAAGAGTTGCTATATATATTATTCAATAAAAAAGCTATTTACAGAGCATCCTCAGAGTTGAGCTTCAGATCATTTTTGATCATAAGAGTGAGAGACTGAATACAGCTAAAGTACACTAACAATGTTCCTTGCAGATGACCTTTTTTGCAGAAAGCTGAATAAGTACTAGTGTGTCATCCTGAGTTCCCCCTCTTTCATTCTCAATCAAACACGAAACCTCCATATCATTTGTTCCTGTGAGATTTCAGTAAGCTTGCCAGATGTGCCCACAGTGCTTGACTATAGAGGGATTGAAGGCTCCTGTCTCGAGAGTAGCTTGAGAGGGGCGATGATCAGAGAAACGAAAGTGTACATTTCAACTTAATTTAGACTTCTCACAGGACTGTAGTCTATATGAAATGACTATTATGTTATCACAAGTTCTTAGAAGTTCTTACCTTTTGTTGTATGCTTTAAAGTGGGCCTTTTTAAAACCAATGTTTTGTTTTGTTGGGGTTTTTGTAATGAAATTTTTTGAAGTAATTATACAATCAGATAATATTTTATGCATTTTGTGACATTTTTTCGCCATTGAAACCTTAAGCGCTCTGAACACGGACCACCGTTGAGCCTCTGATCTCTTGAATCAAAGGTGGAAGCGTTACTTTTCAGCACTTTATCAAAAACTGTTGGTCCAAAAGACATCAGTCAAAAGCATAGACTGTCCTGTGAATAAATCCAAGGAGAACAAGCACAAAACCATGCTTGTCTGGAGAAGAGCGCTTGCTAACGTGCACTAAAGGACGAAAAGTGTACGGAACACTGTTAGCCTGGGTTACCCAAATGAGGTTTTCCCTTCATTACAAGATCAGAAAGTAACACATTGTACTCACATGAGCATTCGGCTCAACCCTCATATATACCATGCAATATGCAGATAGAAGCAAACCCTTGAGCATATCATAAGCATATCATAATCCATGACTTTGCCAAATAAATCGATTAATGTGCCGTGTGGTGAGCTAGCAACTTCCTATTTGTTGCTAACGGGGAGGTTGCTAGCTTGGGAGGGAGAACGAAGTGGGGAAGTCTACAACTTTGTGTCAACTGTGGGGCTGTATCCAAACTTAGCGTTTAAAATGAACAACTTGTATATAAAAGCAATATTTTCCAATAAAGACTGAAATGAAACAGATGAAAGCTCTTTCATTAGCATGCTCAGCCACGCTACGTCCCACATGGTACCAACTAGCTAGCCAAAACTAGCAGAGATGTAAAACAAGTTAGAGACTGTGTACTTTGCTTCAGGCCACAATCTGCTGGTTAACTGAAATGTCATGAAAAATACAAAATATATTCACTCCAGTAATATAATCAAAACTTACATGAAAGCATGTAGTCCTCTGGCTCAGACAGTGCAGTCGTGTTGGCAGTATGTGGGCTGCAGATGTAATGGGAGAATGTACTGTGCATGCAGAGGATTGTAATTTTACTGAATTCCTCTTTAATGAGATGCTGGCAAATTATCTGTGTGATGGAAGAGTGAGCTGCTGAATGCTGTGCATGTAACAACTCAATTGAACTGACATATTTTTAACCAAAACATGCCATAAGACCAGTGCTGGGGAGTAGGGAACGTACATGCATGCTGGTAGTTCAATTATGTTTATATTTACATAGTGATTAAAGTAATTATGTCTCTTTTTTTTGCCATCATTTCATGTAGTTAACTACTGAAACTGCACTTTGTACAGAGTCCAAGAGGGGACATGGAGGGGGAAAATCTAAGGTTAAAAAAAAGATGTAACTACTTTGTTGCGCAAACTTTTGCTGATATTTGTTGCACTTTCTAATGAATAGTAGGGTATTTCACTTTGTTGGTTTGACCTGGTAACAAGAGAGCACCTTTTAAAATAAACTCAAATAAATGGGATTTTATTTTGCTGGCAAGTGACTTTTCAGTATTATATTTTGTTATAATTTCATATCACATGTACGTAGTCAATTTGATCAAAATATTTTGAACTAGTTTTTCTAAGTAACTCTAATTACCCATTACTTGTTGACATACCCATGGCAACTACAAGCGTGGCTGAAAGCCAAATTTTTACAGACTCTGCGGTGATTCTAAAAAGAGGTGGCATCGTTAGACCTGGGCATCCTGATTGTTTTATGAACAACCCCGGCCTTCTCAGTCTCTTTTAGCAACTTACTTCAGCAGCTCCTCTGGCAGCAGCACAGCATCTCTTTCTATCCTCTCTTGCCAGTGTTGTCAAGTGATTTTGTCATAAACCTTTGGTAATGTAAACCTATGTGATGCTCACAGCTGGACAAAAGACTACATATATTTGAATGTGTGATAGTTCTGGTTTCATAACAGCCTGTCACAGGTTACAGTGTGATGATTAGAGGAGAAATGGCAGAGCATAAAGGTCCAGCTGGAGAAAAAAAAACAACTCAGTTATTTAGGAGCTGGCTAAAAGAGAAGGAAATCACCTGTTGATTTGAAGGGAAATTTTGGTTTATTTCAACCCGTCTCCTATCGTCCTAAATTTGTTTCAAGTTACTAATGACATAGAAATAACAGTCAGCATGTTAGCCGTTAGCCTAAATACAGCCGTAGCGTCAGACCTGTTAAAACGTAAGTGAAAGGGCATACTTCAAGTGCAAAGTTAGTTCACTAAACAACCTTTTTTTTTTCCACAAAGACCACCTCATATCGTTAGGAATGAATGAACTTTTCAGGCTACTGTCCGGTTCTGCCTTCCAGCTGTTGCTGCTTGTTCAGGCACGCTATGAGATCGCTGCTTGTTCTCGCGATATTTCGGCTGCACTTTGGAAAGCAAACCTAGATGGTAAACAAACATGGCACCACACCAGTAAGGTAAGACAACACGTTTACATGTCGTTTTCTATATGTTCTCCGACATTTATCCTAACGATATGAGGCGGTCTTTGTGGAAAAAAGCTTGTTTAGTGGACTAACTTTGCACTTGAAGGTTGCCCATTCACTTACGTTTGAACAGGTCTGACACTATGGCTGTATCTAGGCTAACGGCTAACATGCTAACTATTATCTGTATGTCACTATTCACTTGAAACAATAGCCGATAGGACGATAGGAGACAGGTTGAAATAAACCGAAATTTCCCTTTAAGGGTACAATTTTCTTCTTTATTTCGTATTCAGGAGCTGTTTAAATGTGTAACTTGTGGTAGATTTTATTTTGTTGAACTATTAATATTGTATACAGAATCTGAATCTCACTCTGAGTTACAGTTGTTCACAAACTGAAGAAATGAGAGATCATTTTTTTTAACACAAACTGTTAGGTTAACATATAAAACTATCATTTACTTTGTTGCAATTCTATGTTCTTAAATACATAATTATTTATTTATTTTACTAATTTGTCATATTGTCAAGAATATCATGATTGCAAAAAATACCCTGAAATATTGTAATACTTTTACAGGGCCATATGGCCCACCTCCGCAGACCCCCCCCCCCCCCCGAAGAAAGATGAATATTTAAAGGTATGATTTTTATATTGAAACTGCGCTAAGATTCCCATATTCCCAAGCTTAACTTCCCATGAAAATTTTCCAGACATGTAGTGGAAATGATCCAACCCATTGCAGCTCTAATCTTATGAAAGGTATAGCTTCCCTCCCCCCACTGCTTCTTACCAGACTACCACTTTCTTTTCATGATATCCACTTCTACTCCCTCTCTCTGATCTTAAGCCCTCTACTGATTCCCCACAAGGCCGAGGAGCAAACAAAAAACACAAAAGGATGGGAATATGTGACGGCACACATGCCTCATGTGCACATTCACAACATCACATTCACATGCAGGGGCACACGCATTTGACCAGAAATACACAGACACACACACGGAGCAGGAGACACCACCCAAAACCACTTAATCAATATTCCTGACAAGGCAAAGCCTTATTCAACACATTTGATATTCCTCCTCTCTCGCAAGATAAATACATGTCACTGTCCTCCTAGCAGGACTAAAAGGCTGTTCACACTAACTCGCTTTGCAAATAAAGCTTTACATCAAGACTGACAACCTCCTAAGCTCTCTGCATCAGCCACTGCTTGGTAAAAAGCCTCTTTCAATAATGCATTTGACCGCTAAAACCTCCAACACCCAAAGCAAGGCGAAGTGGCAGCATTACAGATGCAGAATTAATTGATAAATCAATTGCATTGATTCCAAAAATTGGATTTGGCGATTAGTGATTTAGACAGTATTTCCTGCGCATCTCCTTTATTAAGTTGTTGATTAGAGAGAAATGAGTGAGTAAAGAGCATTAGCCCTGCAGAGGAGTAGCTGAAAAGATCTAGTAGCTGTTGAGCAGCATTGCAGATTGATTTGTGAATGCTAAGTGGGCTAATCTTCCATCTACACTGTTATAATGTGACGCTTGTCATCTGGAGGAACCCAGGAGTGCATGAGAGACAGGATTTTTTTGGTGATGTTCCCACTCCAAAAGTCCTGAGTGCTCCCCACGGCTCCTCCTGCTCCTCAGATCTGTTCTCAGCCCTCACCTCCTCTCTGGTTCTTTTGGTCTCACAGATGCTAAGGACACGGCAGCATTCATCAGCCTTGCACAGGAAAAAAATGTTCTCAACAAAGAGATGAAGCAACTCCTCAAAGGCCACACGACTGAGTCGGGCACACACTGCAGTCTTGGTGGTGCTCTTTTGTAAGCTAGTGAGACAGACATGTGTGGGCTGAATGCATTCCCTCCATATGTCTGTTCGCTGCACAGAAACACATAAATGCCTCTCAAGGATATGCCATCCAGTTTGGTTAACCTCGTGAAATAAAAGGAATTCAAACATTCACCAAGTTTTATGGATGTTAGAAATCGAAGCGATGTTTTTGGCCCTGAAGGTCTTGCCTGATGCATGTGTGAGATGCATATCAGTGCAAAGAGGAGTCACAGTTTTCTAGACAACAAATAAACAAAGCTTGAAATCAATAGCACATACTGTAAAATGTGTTTGCAGTTAGGAAATGGCAGGGAGTCACTTTAAGCAGTTTTCTCTTCAATATCATATACCGTGCTTTGTTTTTCATTTATCCTGTATCATATTTTCTATCGCAGCCTCCTTCCTTTCTTATTTTTAAATTTGCTCAGCAAAACAGCACCGAACATGTTCCTTAACTGTTTCTCATTTCGTTGCTTGTCAGATGAATCATTGTGTCATCTGAGAACATTTTATAGAGCAAAATGTGAATTTTCCAAACAATTCCTCTTCAAGGCACATCGGGTCAGGATGACATGCAGTGCGCACTGTAAAATTTAGGATTTCAGGATTGTTACATCTGGAGACAACATGTATTAGGTCTGCTATACTTGAGAAAAAAATGGCTGCACGCTGCTGCCATGATTTTCTTGGAGTAGATATTGGGTATTTCTTTGCTCGGATCACTTTTCTTTGTGCAGCTTGGCTTGGCGTTTTGGCTTGCAATCAGCGGAGAATATGTGTCTCTGCAATTCGGAGTCAATTCGGGGCGATGATACACATACTTGAAGCACATCCCAGAGTTCACGGTGGATCAAGACTCATCCTCAAATTAAACCTTGACGACAAAACAACTCCCCTGCAACACGTAGAAGAACATATTGAACTCAATTGTACTGTACCGTACTGTATTGTATAAAACATGGCTTCCAGCAGAGACGCATCAAGCACCGTTTTGGAGCTATTCATCTTTTCTATGAGTTAATAATTCATGATCATCTAGAAAGTAGAGCTATGAATATTACTGATGATACACATGAGGCTATTTACCAGTCAGCAGGAAATAGATGAACTCGTTTAGAGGAGAGATGTACAGTATACCGTCACTGTGTTTTATGTTGCTAAATAAATCACTTCTTAGGCATGCAACAAAGCTGCAGATGCAACTTATTCATATTGAGGTATTAATCATGAACTTGAAGTGCAGATGTTGGTGTGTAGTGTGTTGTTGGTGTTTCATTGTGGGCTAATATGTAGCAGGTGTGTGGTCAACTCCCTTCCAGATCAATCACTCTGCTACAACGGCTACTACAATCTAATTAACAGTTGCCTTGATGTTTGATGATGCGCAACAAGTTTTTCTAAATATTTGATAGATCCTGACAGAATCCTTCCCTAATAATTGTCCTGTATTGATCTGAGTCAAGGTGAAATGCTGCGGTACATCTTGTCAGTGTCAAAGCCGGCCAGCGGCGACTCCCTTTTTGTCCCCCCGTGTCAACAAAAGCAGGATAAAGTCAACGCAAATATAATGGATTTCAACTTAATTATTTTGACACTGACGCCAAGACGTGCACTGTGAAGTGAAGGACAATTTATGTGGTAATAAATTGGGGAAGAAACAAAAATTGATTTTTCTTCTTCTAAAGTTGTCCACTGACTTGATTAATAAAAATTTCACGGTGAGAAATGTGTCCCTGTAGGTGTGCATGCATCGGCTTTGTGTGTGTGTGTGTGTGTGTGTGTGTGTGTGTGATAATAGTGCACACAGTTTTGGTGTATATACTGTATACACAAGGGGTGGACAAAATAAAATGAACAACAGCACAGTGCCACAGTCCAACAGAATAAAAAGAACACCTATGAAGTTCACAGAGGAGGTGGGGAAAAAAAGAAACACCCTGCAATATACCTAATTAAAACTGTAGCCATTGGTCGATTGACAGAAAATTAATTGCAGAAAAAATTGGGAATTTAATATAATTTTCAAGCAAAAATAATATTATTCCATCTTTTCATGTGGACTTTGGTGTTGGATCTCAAACTGCAGGTAGGGCACGGATGACCAGGGCAAAAATATGTAGTGAAAGACAGTTAAATCAACATGATTTATGTAGAAAAAATAAACGAAAAGAGTTTTCTGATGCTATCATGCACCTTTTTTAAATAAAATTCAAAATGGATCCTATTTTATTAGTTGCTTCCCCAGTTATTGCTAAAGATTGATTAAAAAAATTCCAGGGTTGGGGGCATGAACTTTTTTTCGGCTCCTAAAGAGGGGCATGACAGAAAAGGTTTGAGAACCACTGGACTATTGTAACTAAAAAATTAATAAGTATATTCAGAAAATAATCAGGAGATTAGTTGATGATAAAAATCATTGTTAGTTGCAGCCTTTTATATAAGACAATACAACAACACGCAAATGAAGTCCTAAAAATGACCACACACTAAAATCAGATCCACTGGCTCAGCCCTCTAGCTAGGTGCGTTCCATCAGCACTTCTCTTCAAACACACACACACACACACGCACACTCCTCTTGACAAATTAATCTCATATTTTAAAGAGAAGTAGAGTGGGCTTGACCAGTAAGCCTCTCGTGGCTCTGATCCTTCTGTCTTCTGACTAGAATTTGAAAGAAGGGGGAGGTGTTTGGGGGGGGGTGCAGTGGAGTTTGAAGCTAGGGGAGAGTGAAGGGAAGCTGTGATTGCATTTTCACAATACAAATCTCACATAACACCCTGCTCCTTATCTAACTGTATATAGTTCCTGACTCTTGCCCATAGCCCGATGGAAGAAGACAAGAGAGAATAGAGAGCTGGAGATGCCAGTTGAGACATAGCCAAATACTTTAAAGGAGAACGCCTCGGGCATATACTCTATGTGTGTGTGCATGTGTGTGCGTGTGTGTGTGTGTGTGTGTGTGTGTGTCTATATGTGTTTGTTTGCAACTTTGGTGACTGAAGGTGATTTCGGTTTTGATACTATTTCTGTCCCTTTCCTTGTTGCTGCTGTTGGTCCCGCTTTTGGTTTCAACACTAAAATAAGCTATTTCATTTGGATACTTTATCATATGGAGGGGAGAAAAACAAAGGAGACAAAAAGCTTGCTGATGGGAGAAATATTTTTATCATAGTGGGAAAAGGTGCCAAAAATAAGAGAAAGCAAACAGGAGACATCTTGGTTGCACTACTGAAAATATAAATGTATTGATACATATTCATAATGAATATTTGAAAGAGTTTCAATACTCATTATCTGCGGGATCGATACACCGGTACCAGCTGAGCTTTCTCTGTTGTTGTTAATGTTTACTACAGTCATTCTGCTGCTCTCTGCTACTAACCAGGAAAGGGAAAGTCATTGTTATATTAATCTGTTTATAAAAACTTTAAAGTGCGTGTCCTCAATGCCAATTGTCCCAAAGCAGTATAGAACATCGATATTTTCAAGGTATTGTATCAGAGTTAGAAATCCCAGTGTTGCTGTGAAATCCTCTTTATTATGAAACACACATTAGGTGTACAAAATGAACGGGGATTATGGTTGTAAAGAGTTAATTATTTTTAAAAAATGCTAATCATATACTGGACCAAAGCTTTTCATATTCATTGCATATTATCAGTAAACAAGCTACGCTGTCAGGAATGCTTTACTGTGTTAAGAGCATTAATTGTAAACACAACTGTAAACACTGGGCCCATACTACCATATGAGATTTTTATAGGGTAATTTGGTGATATTATATTGCTTTTGTGTTTCACTTTTTTTTTTTTTAATCGCAGCACTGGCAATTTCCTTACTGCAGAGGAAACCCTAATTAGCACTGCAGGATTTGTTAAACAATTCCTCTTGAGGATGGAGCAGTATTGCAGCAAGAAGGTAAATATTTGAAGTTGTACAATGGTTACATCTCTAAGTGTCTCAGTGTGTGTGTGTGTGTGTGTGTGTGTGTGTGTGTGTGGAAGTCTAGTGGTCCAGCAGTCTGATTACCCGGCTGGCATGGGTTCTTTTACTTTGAAATTATCAGCAGGGTGGCGAACACTGTGACACATTTTATGCTTTTCCAGCAATTACATTCTTACCATATGATGGACATGCAGAGGGAGAGCAGGGGGGGGGGCAGGGGGATAAAAACTCCCACTGGGCCTCACATCGCCTGCGAGCCTCAACTCTGTCTGCAGCACTAAGTGTTGTACTCAATATTATAAACAACCTCTGAAGCATTTCACATTGTCCTCTCACTAATTCATGACCCCAATTTTATTAAGGAAATGTAGTTTTGCAGCAAACTTGTGGGGCAGAAGGGAAGTGTGTGAGCGATTCCATGGGAGAAAGGAGCATTACAGTGCCAGGGGCAACTGCATTCCTGGAATGAAAATTCATAAATAATGCAGGGCTGGATAACAAAAAGAACTCCCCCGCTGTCTCGCACAGCACTGTGCTAACCAAAGACCATGCAATATCACTCAAATCTCAGAAAAACACAAATTATTAGACACGAGCGAAGAATTTTTTTGTTAGTGGTTTCTTGACTCAGGACAATGGGATCTGCTGACAGTAAAAACGCCAGTATCCTAACAATCGCCACTCCGGGGCCTGGATTGTCAGGAAGTTGCACTGAAATTATAATGGGGCTCCAAGCCAAGGAGCTGAGTAGCTCCTCTGGATTTCCAAAAAAAGAAAAAAACAAAACTGCCATATGCACAACAACAACAAGTCTGAAAATTAAAAAGTGAGTGTGCAACAGCTGAAAGAGATAATTACTGTAGAGACGACCGCTGACCACTAACTGCTGCTGAGGGGAAACCAGAGTGTGTTGGCACAAGCTGAAGTGTAAAACTCTGAATATCTGACTGATTGATTAGTCATGTGGTTAGCTGGCTGACTGACAGAAATGCCAATTCCTTATCAGTGGCATGTGCGCAGCATATAATTGGTGGAGTGACATTTCAATTCAAAGACCTGTCCTCTAATTGTGAAAGGCGTTGCCATAATGGGGGTGCCATTTAAAATATGCACTTAATCACTGTTCATCAGCACCTCCGATGCAGCAGACCTGCGGGGCCTTAAAAGTCCGTCGACAAGCTCACACACACATATACACACACACACACACACTTCACCAGACAATAGCACGAGCAGCCGCCAGCTATGACACACAGCTCATCAACGCTACAGTACAGTACAGTGGGAGAAAAGACTGCTGAATTACAATTATCAGCCTCCCCAGCAGCATCCCATACATCTACATCATCTTCTCCAGTGTGCACTGTAAGTGTGTATGTTTGCGTGTGAGAAAGACACAGAAGGAGTGCGTGTGTGTGTGTTATCTAACCTCCATGCACAGATGCTCTCTATTAATCACAAAGAGCAAAGACAGGCTGCCTCATTTTTATCATCACTATCAATATCGTGCAGGCCGAGGAGGAATTAAACACGGTGCCTGCATCATCGTGAGCAGCGTCAGGTAGGGCAGTGACACGCAATGCAACACTGACAGAACATACTGCATCCAAGTCGGCTTGTAACTAAAGCTGGTTTTGGGTCTTATAATAATATGGTGGGACACAGGTATGCCAGATGGGTGAAACAATCCAAACATCAATACAGAAAGACGTGCACACTGGCTGGAGGAGTAGTGCATTAGATCCATGTATTAGACATATTGACAAATTGTAGTTTCTGATTACAATGCATTTGCATTTTCAAATGCAAAGATATCCTTCCCATTCCCGTGGTCCAGTCAAGCAAGATTAACAAACCATGCAGGGTGAGAGCATGGGATGCTTTCTGAGACTTTCTCGTTAATGGAATAATATATTTAGACAATTACTCAGGATTTTTTGTTATTTATTTATTTGTTTTTCCCTATATAATTATTTATTTATTGGAAATATGCCTTCAGTGGTTTACTCCGAGCAATTATTTATAATCTGCTGTGAAGGAGAGGAGTGAGGAGGTCTAATTTAAATCTACCGGAGCATATCCATCCTGGTGCAATTTTCCCTGCCTTCACAATAATTATGATTTATCAAAATGCATTTGCTGCCTGTTAATTATTTACCCGTGCACAATTTAAACACAGCCAATGTGGGGGGGGAAAAATAAATATCATGCAGTTCAATAATTTAGTCAGGGAATGGCTTCAGCAGCTTGGAGAAGGGTAGAAGTTCAGGTGTAAGGGGAGACATTTATCTGCAGAATAAAGCAGGTCACAGTGTTGAAATGTGTCCTGACGTGCCTGTTGGACCTGTGGTGGTGGTGGTGGTGGTGTCTGAAGCCCGGGCCCGGTAGGCTGCGTTGATGTTGGAAGACAGAAGGCACGCGTCAGAGAGATCTATACCCCCTGGATCTCCGGTGGCCCTGTTGGCATCATTAGGCTACCTTAGTGCTGATGGAGATAGAGTGGACGAGCCAGAACTGGAGCAAAACAACTCGAGGCTGCAAACGTTGCTGAACCAAAACGACTACGACACTTTGCACACATGAAGCAAAGGCAGTCTGCTGCTCCGCACCTGAACTGTCATTATTTAGACTGGTTGCCAAGCAGACAGGTTTTGTATGCACAAAGTCTGCATCCCTACACTTCAAAGGAGGCGCACTGCTTTTCATAAAAACCGCACCATACACACACACACACACACACACACACACACACACACACACACACACACATACCTCTTTACCTCTGTCTGCCTCCTCTCGTCTTCAACACACATGCACATACACACACACAGCACATCTGAACAGCTGATAATAACCATTTCCTGTGAACTCACGTTGTCTCAGCACCCAAGCCTCGTTTAGCCAAGCAACATTGTAGCCGATCTCCCCTCCAATGAGCCCACTGAAAGGCCAGAACTGAACGTGGCGCTTACCTTTCCGACGTAAAGCCATTCCTTTAGTCCGATTCCATGCTTGTAAGGAGCCTGCAAATGCTGAAGACTGCGCAATCCCCTCCGGTAGAAAATGACTTGAGACGCGGTGCTCCTTGCTATGAGGGGAAAAAAAGGAAAAAGATGTGGGTGAGACACCTCTCTGTGTGCCTGCTGGTCTGGTTTCGAGGCGGCGGTGCTGATGCTGATGATGCTCGCGCTCTCAAATGCCGATAGAGGACGACGAAACGATTTGTGCGGGGAGCAGGAAGGGATCTCCTTGCAGGGGCTGTACGCGAGCCAGCTCCGCTGTGCTGTGTGACAGGGAGCCCGGCGCGGTGCGTTTAGCCGCAGTTGAACCCGAGGAAGCTGACGGGCGATGCTGTTGCTGCTGAGGCTCGGTGCCGCTATAACAGCGTTCCCCCGGATCATACCACCGCACCGAAGAGAAGGGGGTGTGGCACAGACCGGCCACAGACACAAACATGCACAGGCTCTCTCTCGTCAGGAGGTCGTCTGGATCGCTAGTTAGACTCATTCAGGTGATGCCATATGGCTGCACTGTTGTCCTGTGCTGGAATGCTGACTCATTAATAAATCCATGGTGCAAGTTTGGTATTTTCTGCCAGGGCTTCTGCTTTGGTAACCTTTCAGCAGTATGTCCCCAAATATCAAAAACAATTTATTCCAATGAGCAACAGGCCTGAGAGCAAAAATTGTTTCCATATGATATAATTAAGTACAGAAGCAAAGCAAAAACTGCAGGTACAGTGATACAGGAAATGAAATGTGACAGTAATTTATTGCTGCAGTGGGCCTGGTTTGTGATAACACCTGCAGATCATCACATAATATATGTTTTCCTTTCCTAAATTATCCACCTAATGATTCTGACCTGTGCTCTGTATGTGTGATGCATTGGGTATTTACAGCCAGTCGGTAGCTGGTACAAACAACTTGTGAATGACAGGGGTTCTAATGATGCAGTTTATTATTTCCCCAAAGCACAGTACGCGCGGGGCTACAAACAACCATTTTGACAGCTGCTTCAGTCTATCTGCCTTTCTGCCTGTCTCGCTCTATCCCCAACACAACACAGCGGTATGCATCTTTTATCAACAATAGGTTTTGGCACTTTCCATCAGTTTCATCACTGGCTCTCTCTAAATGGAGGTCCAGCAGTAGCGGGTAGAGAGTGAATGATCCAAGGGAGCACAGAGAGAGAAAAGAGCTCCGGGTCCAAGTGTGTTTGTGTTTTTCTGACGTAGAGATCACCAGTGTGTTTGTCATCTGGACGTGGGTTATCAATATGTGGCTGCCAGGCCGCAGCAAGAGACTGTTTCTTGGAACAATGGCTGCAGAAGATTGTAATGGATTTTGATCAGCAGTCCGAGGACCTCCAGAGTTTCCGAGCCCCACGTTGGAGAGCTGTGTGTTTTTGGAGATTCCGTGTTTGCCCGCGGAGTCCTAATGGCAGGCACATTACACCTCCAGCGGCTGGGTAAACGCTCTTTTAAAAGAGCAGTTCCTCTCCTGGTCGACACATCTCACTGAGACATCTCCTTGACAACCAGCTCAATGCAGAGATTTGAAATGTCACAGATTTTACTGTGATTCTTTTTCATTATTACGGTCTATAGAGGAGAGATAATGGATGGTGGAGAAGGGAAGAGGATTGGCCTTGCTGGAAGAGAGACACAGCCCTCACTTATTATTCAGGAAAACATGGCAATAGAAACTGAGAGTAACACTTTGTATCATGAGAGTGTGGTTTGGAGATGATTGATATGTATCTATGATATTATAGTGTAAGGGCACTGACACACCAAGCCAACGGTTGGCTGTTGGTCAATGTCAGGTGTCAGTCCAATTGGCGCACTGTGAGATAATGGGCCCCTTGGCACAGACATGCAAAAGGCCCCACCGCCTCTCCTACACAGGAGCACACACACAAACACACACACTTTGCAGTGCCTTTGCTTTTCTTTGTGCTCATTTTAATTTGACTGACTTTTTGCAGGTTAAGGCCGGGGGGCGTCTGTCACTTTGGGCCCCTAGGCCTGTGCCCGGTAGGCTCATTCAGTAATTCATTGTTTGACGCCCAAGTTTTTTTGGTGTGTCCCACATTGTTGGCATTCGTCGACCCTTGTTGGCTTTTTTCGGTTGATTCAGTATAATGAATCAACATCGAAGGTGACCCCTTGGTGAGAGAAATCACTCTGGTTAGAAGTTCAGCTCAGTGCACGAGAGGAGAAACAGAAGTGAGGAAAGCAAACAAAAGTCAACAGGAAGTGAGCTCAAAACAAACTTGTTAAATTGGTTAAGATTATGTTGTGTAGCCTTTCGGCTCTTTAGCAGCAATGGTTTCTAATTGTTTGTGTTACTGTTTGCTAGGGCATGGTAAATATAATTTGTTCTTTCAGCATCAGGTTGTGTTGTCAATGTGCTAACTGGCTAACTAGCATCTTGAATCCGTCCTGTTGGTCTTCTGGTTTCCCTTTTTGAATGAAGATTACAGATTACCGCCGTCTGCTCGAGGGGAGAGTTATTTCCTCTCATGCAGGCACAGAATGTACGCTCACATTGGTCATTAACTGTCTTTGCGATGTGTTCAGGTGCAACTTTTTGGCTGAGACAAGGCAAAGCAAGTCGGCCTTTGTCGCCACTTGTTCTCTGATGTTGGTTTGGTGTGTCTGGGCCTTAACGCATGGGGCTTTCATGGTAAGGAAAGTTTGCAGTGTAGACCCAGTCTACATTTTATCGGATCATAAGCATCATTAGAGCCACAGATGCTCTATAATGCTGGTTAGAGTGCATTTCAGACATAATGCCAGTTGCATAATGTCATCAGATTATAATGTAAATTGCATTAAAATGATATAACCTAATTAAAGAGTATCTCATCCAGAGAAAAAAAATGTCAGTGGAAACAAATAGGAGAGCCCCATCTCCATAAGACCATGTTTGCTGATCCAATTATTCCTGCCCTATTTGGACGACATGGAAGCTCAGCTGAGCGTACAGGGAGTGAAGGGGAGCACAGAGGTGGATTTAGAGCTGATACTCCATAAAAGCGATGTGAGAGTGGAAAAAGAAAGCTACTACTGTTGCTGGTCGTGAATGCTAAAATGGAGTCTGGTGAGAATAACTTTGATGGGAAGCTGTCCGTAGCCCTTCTTTTCCCCTAATTATAAGCAGCATGCGTGCACGCCGTGTGACACGTCTGTTTTAAACCTGAACGGCTGGGATATATTACACTTTACATAGTGTCATGGGACAGGGGATACATCCGTAATGCATCTGCGCCTTAATGCTACTTCAAGCCCTGGCAGTAATATCGCATTTTAAGTATCCCTGCACTACTTCACTTCACAGCTGGAGGCAGTTTCAATGAGCATTATTTAGTCTCGTACATGCAAACTGCAAAGCCAAGACAGTTTTTCTCCTCGGAACTCTGTGTTCCTCTCGTAGGCTGTGATCGATTGGCCGCTGATCAATCCCTCCACTTTTGAACACAAGGTGAACGTTGCTTGCTGTAACTAGAAACTAACAATTATCCTCCTCATTTCTTTTTCTGCAATTCTCGCTGCTGATTTTCTTCCTTTATTTCCCCCTCCGTCCCTTGCCTCCTCCTACCCATGTTTTCTTCTAAAGTGCTCTCTCTATCTTTTCCCATCTCTCTTCTGTTTTCCACTTTTCTCCTCGTTACTTTCCCCCCCCTCTCTGTCTCAATCCCCCTGCCTGGCTCCATCCCTCTCCAGGGTGACGTTGCTGAAGGGGTTTCTCTCATTCTGTAATGAGGGATCTTGGATCAATGCTGTCAACAATGCTCACCAGCTGCACCAGCGATACAGTATTATTCTGGCCTTGCGGTGGATGCCTGATCTCCGGGGGTGTTAAGAGTTAACTAGGGTATTCTTTCTCCGGAAGGGTGTTTGGGATGTGCTCCATCACTCTCTCTCCCTCTGTTCTCCACCAGCGCACCGGCTCCACCCAGCCAGCCGTACAGTTTGAGTGTCTCACAGGAGACAGAGCCAACCATTTATTGAAATCTTTTTTTAAATGACAGAGCTATGACCTTTTCCGATGCATGCGCTCCACAACCATAAATTCTCAGAGATTTCATTTTACATTTCCTCCAAGCATTCACAACCACATTACACCTGCACAGCCTTCAACCTACGGGCAAGGAGCCAGCATTTTCATCTTCAATTATGACTTTTTTACTTTCAGATGGTCCTTTAGCACTTTTGGAGGCAGATAAGTGTTTTGGAAGTTCTGAAAAGGGTGGCATAATCCGTCCCGAAGAAACACACACATTTTGACAGCGTTTTCAAAGGCTGTCCTTTTCTAAGCCTGTCATCAATTTCCCATCTGAAAAAGGAAAGGGGAGAACAGAGGCGAGCATGGAGAGGTATCTATTGATTAATCACCAACAGTAAGAGCCCTGATGTGCGAGCAATGTGAACCAGTTTCAAAGTGTTGACAGATGAAACAGCTATATAACCTCACCTCTGTGACACATTCTCCTTCAAGCCTTTCTCTCATAATTAGGCACATCCCAGAAAGGGCATGACATTAATAAATTCTACATTAAATCCACATGTATAAACTGAGAGGGATTTGAAAGAAAGCAATATTTTTAACCAGCGGTGCTGTGACATTCAATAGCTAGTGAAGAGCCGCTGGAGATTGCACTACAGAGGACACAGAACGATACAGGGGGAGGACATCACTGCACCAAAGACAGGCACTAAGCACGTGATACAGGAATTATTGATTTATAAGGCATATCTTTATCCTTACAGTATGCATGAAAGTGAAGAGAACATCAAGAGCATCTCTCGATCACCTTGAACAATGGAATCAGGTCTTTGTTCTGGGCTTAAACAAAGCACCAACACACACCCATGCACACACCCTTTGGTCCCCAAACCAGGGCTAAAAAAAAAATGCTTTTTACTTTGGACCCCTAAAATCTAAGGATTGTTCCCTAAGGATCAAAGTGTATGTGTATGTTTCAGGGGCTTTTGTATTTAAGTGTGTGTACCATTGAGTGCTTTCCTCAGCCTGTGCAAAAAGCCCTCAGATACCGAATGCCACCCTAAAGCATGGGCACTTCTCCTCTTCTCCTTTTATCACCGTACACTCCTTGCTCTCGCAAACCCTGCTTACCTGTGACAGGAGCGCCTTTCAAACGCACCTCATTGCATTTCAAACACCAGCGACTCCCACTCCCCATTTCCAAGACTCCCACACAGACGTACACGCACGCAGCTGTCAGCTGCCCAAATATTGTATATCCCCTGGCCTTCTCTCCCACCCCTTCCTGAACTAACTCCTCCACAACCTCGAGTTGTTGAGAAAATAATATTTTATGCATGCCACAGCAGCCCACACACAGATACAGCTTATGAAAGACATGCCGAACTGACTTTCCTGCCAACATTTGTGGCATGTCGTGCATGTCTCTCTCTCTCTGTTCGTGTATATTTGTGCGCAGCTTGTTTTTATATGCTAAATTAAGACATACTTAAATAATGCTCTTGCGTTCTAATGCAAGAACACAAAGCACATGGCTTGTTTTGTACTGTCTCAGGGATCAATATGCATTATGTAAATACTGTCTTTGTAAAAATAAGGGGTGCAAAAGGCCATGAGAGTCTAGTTTTGGCATAGGCATCCCGTTCTCAAGAGAATTAATCACAGCAACTGATCCGGATGGAGTCTGCCTACATACCTAAGCATTTGTCAGAGCAGGAGAGGACACAGTACAATGAATTTGCATCTGTTTGAAGTGGTATTATTAATTCATGCCAATGAGACTTTGCATAAGGGAGACTGGGTAAAATTTGAAAGGGGGAGAAAAAAAATGTCCCAGTAAGCACAGGGACTGTTTGATCTTATGTCTCCTTGTTCTTGTTCTGCTCGTGGAAACTATATTGTTGTCCAAGTATCTTTATGTTTAGGTATTGACTGAGCCTGTCGGGAACAACAGGCTGCTATAAGCGTGGGCCTATCTTATTTAATCAGCATGTGTTGAGCTAAATGACGAGCTATTATCGCCGGCCACCCATCGAGTGCTGCTCAGCTTCTCAAACAGCCAAAGCAAAAGGTCAAACACTGATAATGAGTAGACAGAAAGAGCTATTCCTAATTAGACATGAATGTAAAATTTGAATGGGAAATTAGGCTGGCATGCACAAGAAAGATACAGCACGTCCATCTGGCAATTTATTCCAGCTGTACTCAATATTTACTCCTCTCTCTTGTTTTTTGGTTTCTCAACAGGTGCTCGCGCGTGTGTGTGTGTGTGCATTGTGCAAGCGAGTGTGTCTACATTCATATTTCAGCATCCACTGGGTGTACTTGTTGATGTACCTGCATGTGTATAAGGTTGCAACTGCATGTGATATCCCACATGTGTGTGTGCGCGTGTGTGTGTTGTGCCGGTGCCATGGGTAGACTGTGTATATGCTGGCACAGCTATTTCCCCTCGGACTAGGGAAGCGGGGGGTGTTGGCGGGTGACAAATATACTAGTGGCACATTATCAGCAGCAACACAAACACAGGCTGGCAGTATCCCAGCTGTTAAAAGGGGGTCTTTATTTGTGTATGTGTGCGACTCTATGCGTTTGAATCAAGGGAAGAGGAGCACAGAAGGGTACTGCCAAGTAGGGAGGTTTTGCCTTCAAGGAGAAGGGTAATTACATGAGAGCACATAGAAGATAAAACATATTAATGGTATTACTGGTCAGCGGGGTGCTGTCCTTGGGGTGTCCCGGAGACACATATCAAGCATGTTCTGGTAATACTGTTGATTTAAATCTGTCCTACAACAAATACTGTAATTCCGCAGCCAATTTTCTTCCTGTTTCTATGATCTAATAAAGCAGTCATCGCGCACTGAGTAAAGTAACCATCTTTCAGCCAGAGTGCGTAAGCTCAGGCCCCGGTGACAGCAAGCATTTACCTTGCTTAAGTGTCCTTGAGCATTTTAGTTAATCCCCACCTGCTCTGGGGGTGCTGTTGTGGTGCTAACCTGTGCTCTCTGTGGATGCTCGGGAACATGGATTTACCCCTCGGGACCTGCAGCTTCAACAGGAGCAGCGCCACTCTGATAGCTCTGTCCGTGGTGCTGAAATCCAGCAGTAAAACTCCAAACATATGCTGCATCCCACTTCCATACTACATACTAATTGCAACTGGTTTTCAGTATGCAGAACATTCCTGCCGCAAAAGTGCTGAAATTAAGCATACTCAAAGATAACAGTATGCATATGAAATTCACTTGTATTCAAGTGTGCTGTTGATGGACACTATTATCCCACAATGCAATGCACAAATGAAATAGGGGAGCAGTTTGCAGCTGGAAAAAATTAAAACAATTTGTGGTATGGCTCCAAGAGGATCGCAGCAAACACAGTTTTTAAAAAGGGCACTTCATCAGTTTTACACGTGCAGTTCAGTTTATTCACCATGAAGAATACTCAGCCTGTGAAAACGGTCGAATATGCCTTCTGTGACTCTGGAGGAAGCTTTTGAAAAATGTCATCAGAATTATCTCGGCTTGGGCCTGAGCTGTAACACTTTTAACATTATTAAGTTGTAGGCATGTAGGAGGCCGGGAGGGTCTAATGAAAGACACTATTGAGTTGTGCAATGGGATATGTATTACCTGATGCTTTTTTGAAGCTTGACTCATACTAGGGGCTAAAAGTCAGAATATCTCAGCCTTTGCTTCTTAAATTTTTACTGTTCTTTTTCAAAATCTGTCACTCACAGGTGGCCCAACTCTGTGGAAGTGACATAATAACTCACTGGGTGCCCTTTATAAAGTATAAAACCATTGAAAACACAGTTAGCTTTCTTTTATGAAATTTATTCCCCTGTAACATTTCAAATACTCAGTTTAATTGATGTCTTTCAGCGTAGGTATCATTTCCTGTTGGCTCAAACTACTAAACCCCATTATTTTCTTGTATGCCATCCAGAAAACATTGTATAGTATCAGTATTTAGTATGGAATTAGGACAAAGTAATAAAGTACATGATGCTGCACGATTTAAGCAGTCGTTACCTGCTGTGACTTGACACTCCATACTTCATCCATTGTGATCATTACTGTAGAAGATGGATACAGTGAAGAATCTAATCTTGGCCCAGTCTCATATTTTGTAAATGCATTTCATATTTATAGTCAAGCCAATTCATTTAAACAGCACATTTTAAGAGAAATGCTGACAAACGTCTGGCACAATGGAGATAGAATTACAGTTACATTAAAAACAAAAGGCAATATTTAAGATATTAAGAAACCCTATATTCAGATCACATTCAATTATAAATACATTGTATATGCATACACAGTTAAAAGAGCGCATATAGAATACTAAACTAAAATGCAAAAAAGTTCTTGAAGAAACAGTGTGCAGGTTTTAGTGGCATCTGCAGATCGCAACCTGCTGAAACCTCTCCCATGTGCCAAGCTTGAACTCCACTTAGGTGCTCATTGTTCAGGAGGTTTCAAGTGCTAAGTTGAAACATCTGCAGAGGTCTCTTCCTCCACAAAAGAAACACACCAGATGATTAAAACTGGTAAAAAAAAAATACTGAATTAAGCTGTTTTTAATGTTACAAATCAGTGTTTCTCTGATTCTGCTTGGCTCATTGCAGACAGGCTGCTAGCCCGATAATTGCAAATGTGTGCTTATCTTTTTCCCTGATAACTTAAGATCCAGATGTTCACAGGTTTTTCACAAGAATCAAATCATCCACAGCTCTCTTCCTCTCCAGAACAAATGGATGTGTTTTTTAAAACCAGATAAAACACCGAATAAAGAAGTTTTACATTAAAATTCAGTCTTTTTGCGACCCTGTTTGGCTCATCGTTGAGGGACTATTGAGTGAACTACTAATGGCCCTATCTAGAGCCCGTGTTTGGTTTGTCCTTTCTGGGCTACTGTAGAAACATGGCGGTGCAACATGCGACACTATGTACAAGGACCCTCTCCCTATGTGTATGGAAACGGCTCATTCTGATGTAATGAAAACATGACATTTCTTTTTTTTCAGGGGATTTAAACTAAAGAAAACATACTTACATGCTTGAGTTCATTGTTTTGGAGGTTTTTAGTGAAAGCTGAAACATTCGCAGAGGTCTCCTCCTCCCAAATAGAAACAGACCAGAGTATTTTTTTTTCAAATAAACACAAGAAATTTGTGCTCTAGAGAAAGGATCAGCACTCAGTGAATAACCTCCTAAGCCCTATGATAAGCTATTATGACAAGGCTTAACTATACAGACCACTGAGCAGTGATAACTAACACGTCTTTGGGGTCATCAGGTGGGAACCTCCTTTCACCAGTGTTTCGTCTAGTTGGTCCCACAACACCTCCAGGAGGCAAGACAGTGATCTCTGGCGTCCCAGAGACTCCCCTAATGCCAGCTCTCACTGCTCCCTGCACCAACCCAACAACCTCCTTTACCTTACTTACACATGGCTTTCTCAGCCCAAACAGCACTGCCACCTTCAACAAACCCAGGCTCCGTTTATGCGAGCTCCAGGTAGCGACCGTGCAGACACTACCTTTCCTAGCACATTCACCATACTCTGTTTCACATGGTATATATCATAACTCCAATATAAGCTAAAGTTAAAGGAGATAGAGAAGATAAACTCACAGGCTTTCTCAGCCCAAACAGCACTGCCACCTTCAACAAACCCAGGCTCCGTTTATGTGAGCTCCAGGTAGCGACCATGCCAATACTACCTTTCCTAGCACATTCACCATACTCTGTTTCACATGCTACATAGCATAACTCCAATATAAGCTAAAGTTAAGGGAGATAGAAAAGATTAACTCAGAATCTACAAACACACTCACCTTGTAGCATGGTCACAAACAAAAGTGATTCCAGTAGTATATAGTAGTCAAATATTATAAATAATTAAAACTAGTGAAAACACTGAATAAAGCAGTTTTACATTTAAAATCAATGTTTTTGCAACCCTGTTTGGCTCAACTATGGGGGAAATGCAAATGGCTCTATCCAGAGCCAATGTTTGGTTTGTCCGTTCTGGGCTACTCTATAAACATGGCGCCGCAACATGAGCCTCTGCGAATGAGGATCCACTCCCTATGTAGATGTAAACTGCTCATTCTGAGGTAACAAAAACATGACAGTTGACTTATTTTCAGGTGATTATACACCAAAGAAAACAGTGATTATATGATATTCCATTTATGCCAAAATATCCCTCTAAATCACATACACTGGACCTTGAAGACTTCAAGATTTAAAACTGTGAATAGAAAAGGAAAACCTGAGTGACTGGTAATGTTATCGTCAACCTTTTACCTCCTTCAAAAATGTGTCATATCTGTGAGGTTAAAGTTTAGGCCTGACAATTTCATGTAAATTGGATTTTCGGTGATATCAGATGAGCCACTGCTTCTTAAAGGAAACTCTATGAATCAAATTGAAATCTGTTCTTGGATCCTCTCTCCAAGGGATCAACATTATTTAAGCAGATTAATAATGTATTGACCAAAAAGTCCCAATTTATGTGGCTTCATAAAATTCTAGCTATGCTTTGGTCCCCTGGCCTGAAACTCACAAATACAACCAGACTCTTGATAAGTTCTTTTTGCACCCGTTTTGTATTTCAATGTATCACAATGAGAATTCAGCTGTGACTGCCCTTGGCTCCAAATTACTCCGAGGCAGTCTGCAGTACGTGGATGGGTTAGAGAACAACAATAGTGTGACTTATCAATCCGGCTCTGAATGATCGTGTTCCTGCTCCTTACAAAGCAAAGAGACGGAAGATTTTTTTTTCCCTCTTTCTGTTTAAATTTCTCCATATTATTATATTAAAGATAAACACTTGCCAAACTAGCATGAGTCTGCTCAAATGGTTTCATCCCTTTGACAAATAAAGCTATGAGCCAAAACAGTTTGATTACCTAACTTAAAGGCCTTGAAAACATATTCTCTCAGGCAGCTTTGTGTATGAGTGATTGAGTCTTTCATAAGCACATGATTGTCTGCCAAAGTTGGAACAGATTAGGTTATTTAAATTGAGAGATTTCTGTATTTGTGGTTTTGTTTGTGCTCTTATCTCTGGTTTAGAGTGGACTCATTTGGTAAAATGTGATGTCAGGCACTTTCTATGCACCTATCACAATTGGGCGACATTGGAATCAGACTCTGATGACAGTTGTGGGGTTGTTTGCTGTTGTTGCCAAGCAACTGGCAAACAAATCTGATCAAACGACACCCAAAAGATTTTTTTAGTGTTAAACTCTTAATAAACAAGGATTTTTTTTCTCCCCATGAACCTTAGCTTTGGATTGTTGCTCATGCATATCTGATGAAATGGAGGATACTTAAAGGATAGATCCACAGTTTTTCAAGTCCTTGCCCATGTGAACAGGGAAACAGGTTTTGCTCATTGATCATTCCTTCTGTTCATTGCTTGGGTCAAGGCCTTTGATTCCGATCACTCGACTGAGTTGACTAATTTATCTTGCATCATGACATGAAACAGCAGTTTCTCAGTTGAAAATAAATCAATCCAATGAGTGACTAACGTTGTCACGCTGTGTGCCGGAACCAATGAGAACTAATAACAACAACAGCTACCGCCATAGATGCTGCTATCGAGGCTGTTCCAAATCGACATCCTTTGTCAATATTGCCCAACGTAGTTGTTTCTGCTCCCTGACAATATATCAGAAAATTTGCATGACTATCCATCATTGTGCACTTCCTCCCCACATACCTCCCCCACAGTTCGGTCAGATATCAGGAAGTTCTAGTGTGCTGGCCATTAAAGGCATAGAGTGTAGGATTTATTAGCATCGAACAGTGAGGTTGCAGAAATGAAACTTCTCCTGTGTGCCAAACATGTAGGAGAACTATGGTTGCCGACCATAGACTGGTGTCGTTGGTTTGTGGACTCTCTCGTTTTGAAGTCTTGAGTTTGGCATTGCAGCTGTCGCAGTCAGATATGACCATATTTGGGCGAGAGGCTGGAGCTGTGGCGGAGTGAGGGATGGATCTGACTGAGAAGCTGAGGACACTATTGGCAGACTGCCTGACACTCAAAGCGGCATTCCCTTAATTATATGTACTTTTAAGCCTGCATAACATTTAAATGGGTGAGTTTTATAAGAATAGAGACAAAAACTGTTTTGTACCAGGTTGTAAACGTGTTTATTTCTGCTGTAAAGCTAGGCACTTTGCATGGGTGTCTATGGGGATTGCTTCCAGAGCCAGCCTCAAGTGGTCATTCAAAGAATTGCAGTTTTTGGCACTTAAGGTTGGCTTCACTTTTCAGCCTCAGAGGTTGCCACTTGATGCAGTTATACCCCTCTAAATCCAACACACTTTATCTTGAAACAAATATGAGAGTGGCACTTCTCAACTCTCAGTGAGAAGGTCAAGAATGGTGCATGCTGCCACCCAAATACAATGGAGGAGAATTAGATGTTACATGTGTATTCATAGCATTGAAAAATTTCATTTAAAAAAAAAAAATTCTTATTTTCAGGTGATTATAATCTAACAAAAATTTCTGCCAATAGATGGCCCTTAATCCTACACACCTTTGCCTTTAAGAGATCCCTCCATAAAGTGCTTCCATTGTAAGTGATGAGAGACAAAATTCGCAGTCCTTATTCCATAGGAACATTTATTCAGAAACTTTATCTGAAGTTAATATAACACTTAGCTGTCTGAGTTAGACAAATCCACATGATATGTTCCAAACTGAAAGTCTTTTTGGTACAAAATTCTCCCTTTGTGTGTCCCTGGACAGCATTTCCTTGTTGGGCTGCAGTGAAGAGATAATAACATAAAAGAGAGAATGCTGTACTAAAAAGACTGTGACTTTGGAAAAAACTTGATTTGATTAACTCTGGCTGCTGCAGCCTCATATTATCTTCGGTTAACCTTTACAATGTATTCTTGCACAGCACAAGGACTGTGGATTTGTCCCCCCATTACTTACAATGGAAGTGCATTAAGAAGGAATCCCTTAATGGTCATTAAGAAGAGGAGGAATGATTGCAGCCTGTAACAACGTCCATGTGGACACCTGACTTTTGTTTTAAGACAGACTGAACCTATCCTTTACAGACACAGTGAGATAAAAAAGACATTTTTAAATCTGTGCCACTGTGTTAATTGTCCTGTTATCTCTCATGTAATATGTCAAAAACATTTTTTGGAGCCTGCTATATCCAAATGTGTCTTTTCAGTTCTTGTAAAATCTTGAAATATTTTGAATGACTCATCTTGGACTCAGGAGCATATGTGTAAATCTATCCAATCAAATGCTAATTCCGCCTACAGTATAAAGTAGCACTTGACCGTTAGCTCGGGGGTCACAGTAGCTAGCAGAGTGGTGTCATGGGTCATGTGTGTTTGAATGTTGGTTGGAAAAAACTTCCGCCTCTTGATCTAACAACGTGTGTGAGGGAGCTGTGGGGGGGAGGCCAACTGCTGCACATGTCAGGGTAAGCCATACTCACTTCTGAAGCATAAAAAATCTGATTTTCATGCTTACATATAAATAAATATATCCTGTTTGCCAAAGGATTTATGAAACAGTATGGAAGCTAAAGACACTCTAACTTCTGTTTCACTCTTTATTTAAAGGGGACCTATTATGCTTTTCTTCATTTTTGGTAATATTATAAGGATGGATTCAATGTATGTCTGTAAAAGTAATCCGTGTGGGCAAGAACCTCAGGCTTTACACTATTGTGAACACTCTGTTTCCAACATTTATTATACTTTGGCTACAAGCTGAAGTAAGCTCGTGGTGGATTTATTTATATGGTTATCTGCTTCAGGGATGTTTCTGTGAGTGCTCACATTACATACACTGCTACGTGTAGCTACATGCTAACAACAGGGGAACCTATGATCTTGGTTGTAAAAGCTGTTCACTTCGGCCTGATTTTGGATCATATTCGCACCATAGACATATAAAGAGATCAGGATACAGCGTTGGAGGCGGGACTCCCTGTTTATTCCTGTGAAAGTTGCTCAGTGGTGCATGAAGCCAAAAACGACAACTACCGTGTATAAAATTACCCAGATGATTGGCGCTGTTTCCGCATCATTGGGCCCATAGAGCAGGTGCACAAGAGACTTCTGCCAGCTAAGCCAGTTATTTCTAGTTTAGTTTTCTGCTAAGTTAAAGGGGGATAAAATGATTTAATCTTGCGGCTCTCTTAGACTTTCAAAATGTTATCAGACCGAATGGATCAAATCCTGATAAGGCCTGTTTCCACCGCAGGAACTTCGGGCTAATTTTACGGGGCCGGGGCCGTTGGTGCGTGTCTCCACCGCAGGAACCACCGCAGGACAGAGTTCCGGAACTTTTATGGGGGCTAAACAAGTCCCTGCCTCGGGGTAGGTACTCAGAACGGCCCCGAAAGACTCCTGGCTGGGGCTTGGGGATTACTTGGTGCTGATTGGATATACTCAAGGAGGGATGTGACGTCAGAAAGCAACAAAATAGCCGGCATTTTTAAAAATCAGCAGACAAGGATTAGCTCGTTCACATAGCTTTCGCCGCCATGTAAAAAAAACTCACTAAATGGCCCGTGAAAAAAATATTCTTTCCAGCGGATATCTTAGTTACAACATGATTGAGCTAGCAAAGCAGTTTTGTGTTGCTATGTGTGGTATTTATTCAGTTTTGGGAAATTACAATATCTAGAAAGCATCAGCTGACAGGGACAGCTAACAGCAGCAGCAAAGCTAATATCAGGCCGTCATCTGTTAAAAGCCTCCTGTTGTCGGATACAACATGAAACTACTCCAGTTAGCTCAATCATGTTGTAACTAAGACATCCGCTGGAAAAAATATTTTTTTCACAGGCCATTTAGTGAGTTATTACAGACACTGCTATCAGCTAACGGCGTCCCTACGTCGCCCCGGTCAAAATGGTCGCACAACGATTACATCACATCCAGAAGCAGCCCGTAACTTTACAGGAACCTTCCTCGTATTCCGCTCTCTCAGTGGAGACATGGCGGTTGAGAGGGCCGAGCAAGAGGACGTTCCTGTAGTAGTTCCTGCCCCCCAAATAGTTCCAGGAACTTCTTCAGTGGAAACGGGCCTATAGTGAAACAGGACATTTTTAGGGGGTTGTGACGAGAGTTGGGTATAACGCATTACAAAGTAACGCGTTAGAGTACTTTGATTAGTTTTTGCAGTAACAAGTAACCTAACACATTAGTTTGCTGTTTGAGTAATCAAATACTTAAGTACATTTTCAAACAAGACATCAGTTACTTCCGTTACTTTTAGAACGCTGGTCCTTCAGCTCCGAAACAGCAACAGCTGTCGTTTGGTTCTAATAACGGAGATAACGTTAAACCTATCAGTCTGAAAGAAGCCACGGAACTTGTGGCTCGCTACGTGGTCGGAGAAATGCTGCCGTTGTCTACGGAGGAGTCTAAGTAGGTGGAGTAGGACTCACTGACAGACATATTTCAGACTCAGGACTTGCATTGTGCCTGGTACATGCTACACGCTGGTACTCACCAATTATCCCCGGTCGTCTTTCACGGCATGTGTGATGTCATCGGGTTATTCTTGTCCTGTTTTTATCACTTTTACTATTATTTGAGTCACTGTGTGTCTGTTCATGTGCTAGCCGACATGTTGTTGTAGTCACCTGAAAGCATCAGCAGATGGCAGGAGCTACATTTGAAGCGCCATACATAAACTATCAAGCTACTGCATCTTCCACAGGAAGTTCTGACAAATGTTTCAGAATAAAAGCCTATTTAAAAAATGGAGGGATTCTCTAGCCGAGGTTATAAGGGGCTTTTAATTTGAAACAAGTGTTGAGTTTGAAATGATGGTGCGATATGTTAACTTTACAAAGACAATGGAGCGGATAAAAAGTAAATATATAAACACACAGAGGGATTAATAAATAACGGACCGTCTATAATGTAGTCTGTTTCAAATGAAGCTGGGAGCCTCTGCAGTTGTGGTGAGTAAAAACCACACCTCTATTTGTTAATGTTATTACTTTATGTCCGACCGTGAGGATGTACCATTGTTTGCTAGCTTGATGCTAATGACAGTAACGTTAACTCAGCGGGTTGACAAAGTGCCTCTGCTGTTTATCATTTCCCCCTTTTACTCTGTGTGGTAACATCCCTAGAGGAAATATTAAAAACGCTGGGGTGTTGTTGTCATACAGTTGTCTACGGCAGCAGATCGTTGTGTGTTTCTACTGGTCAAAGTGACGGCTGTGATGGGAGAATTGGAGCTTAGTGAAGGGCAAATGGTCCATAACTTTAATTTTGGAGACAAAATAATGTAGGCTTAGCACCCTGTGGTCCATTGTCCAATAGGAAATGTAGAATACTCAAAGGTACTTTAAAAGTGCTTGAGTTACTTTTCTCAGGGAGTAATGTTGGAAGTACTTTTAAAGTAACTGAGTTACTTTACTCAGGGAGTTACACTGTAAAGTAACTGGTTACTTTTTTAAAAGGTAACGCAGTAATGTACTTTGATTACTTTGAAAGTAACCCTTACCCAACACTGGTTGTGACGCCGAAAAAAAAAATGTATCCACTGATTTCTAAACATCTCTTTCACAATGTAAGTGTTCAGGAAAAATTCGAAAGTTGTAATTCCATTGTTGGGCCACTAAAAAAATTGGCTTCATAGCCTGCCACACTTCCTGGGGGCCTGATTCCTGCTGAAATATGTCCAATTGTATTTAGAGGCTTTTAATGGCTAATTTTCACAGTCCAAAGTGACGGTAAACTTTGATTCCTTCATTGCTGCAATGACAGTAAAGAGACATCAAAAAGTGGAAGACCCACAAATACTGACGGACCAAAACAGACTGGGCTTTTTTGGGAGGGGGGCTAAAAGAGACAGGCGCTGAGACAGAGCGTTTCAGACAGAAGGTGAATACAAGTGTTCCAGCACAGACAGTATGAGGAAAATAAAGTGTTTTTTTTTATCCAGTAAAGCATGTAAACATGTTCAAGTAAAAACCCAAAATACAAGTATGAACCTAAAAATGAGCATACTAAGTCATGAATCAAGTTTTCAGCGACTTTTTAAAAAAAGTAAATGTTTGCATGTTTTGTTTGTGTCATATTTAAAATAGCATGAGTGGTGTTTTATTTATGGAGTGGTCTGTGTCCTCTCAACCGAAATATGTGTGGCATAAAAACCCTGCAGCCTTATGCCAAGTTTGATGGGAACAAGAGGTGAAGGGGCAAGTCCAGTCTGCAAGTCTTGGGTATTGAGTTGAATTCACATTTGTGTATATGTGTGTGTGGATGGTAACTTCAAAACACACCGATCGATAATGCTGTGGACTGGATCTGAATGTTATGCGTCAATGTAGGAGCCGTCAGGTTGATCCAGAAGGCATCAATGATCCCAGCAGGGTGAGAGAGTACAGTGCTGTAGATCTGTGGCGGGGCATCTGATGGCAAGGTGTGAAACACTTCTCCGTTAACACTTTCACACACAGCCTGTCAGTGTAATGAAAGCCTACAACCCTAGGCAGAGACACACACACACACACACACACACACACACACACTGTAAAGTCGGTCTGTCACTTTGATTTAACCTTGTTAAATAGTTTCACAGATATTTTTCCGAGTGGAGGCAGATTTTCTGCCTGGCATGTGATGGGTGAGTTAATTAAGACGGTGACATTATTAAAGCCAAGAGTGACTGTGGCTTGTTTTTATTAATTCACCATCTGACCTTTCCTCAGGATTCAACACCTGATACCTTTACAGTTACCGTATCACACCTCCGATACATTCAGAGGAAAAGGAGAAAACATGCATTCATCTGTTAAATATCTCGCAGCAAAGCTGCATTGAGTTTTCCGTTTTGTTTCTGTGTCCTTTTCTTGCTGTGAGCAGCGGGTGTGCTTTTAAAAAAAGGGCAATTTAAACTCTGCGCGCACACACACACACACACACACACACACACAGATTTTCTCTGTGTATGTATGGTATGCGAGGGGTCTGTAATAAAGCAATTGTGTAAGATTTAAAAAACAACATTTTGTTTGAATATTACTTCTCAGAAATGGTCGCGACTTTAAATAGGAGAAATATGACATTTACAAAAATACAAAAAGTAATTTCCAAAACCAATTTCCCTCATGTACAGCTCGGCTTGAAGAGCTCACAGCCTGTATTATTAGGCAGATGAAATTATTCATTGATTAAAAAAAAAAAAGCACCACACCGTTACACAATACAAGGCCTCAAGCTATAAACTTATGAACCAATGAGACTCAAAGGGCAATGATGACAAACATGCTGCTGGGATCCCTCTCTCTAGTCAATCTCATGACTTTGCCTTGAGCCAAAAGTCATGAAATTACAGTTTGTTATCAGGTGTAGGGGAGCCAACATTTAGACAGCTTATCCCATGAGCAGAAACATTACTATTTTTATCAAACTGTATTTGTTTAAAACCCTGAAATTTGTCATATTTGACCGCAGGTTAAAGCTTGAAAATTGGTGAGTTTTAAAAGTGTTGTTGGAATATAAAAGTCTTGGAGCTAAGATTTTTGGTTTACAGTCCCCTCGATGAAGCATAAAAATCTGATTATTTGCTTTTATATGTAAACCTGCATTTATTCAACAACAGCAGAGATGTGTAATAGTATAGTGTGCACATGCAAAAGAATTAATGAGTGGACACATAAAAATTGTTGATGTATCCATACCATACTGGTGTACAGCATTCTGATAGTGTGCTCACTGTGAGCCTGTTTAGACCTGATATTAACATGCATTTTGGGTGATCTGATCAGAAGTAGACAGCACTAAATACAAATCTAAACGACCACCAAGACGCACTGCGATCCGATCCCTCAAACCACTTGCTGAGGTGGTCTGGAATGCATTTAATCACATATCTACTGTAGTACAAACACTAATGAGGTCCCAACAAGGACTATGTCATCAGTGCAGGACATGGTGGTTGTTTTGGTAACAGTGCGCTAAAAGCTCTCTAACTTACCCATTTAATGTCAAGTGTTGCGGGACTATCCCTTGTTTTGCCCTATGGAAGGAGATGTTGAATTCTGCTGACAGCGATATCTCTAGCTGTATTGACGAAACCAGTAATATGACAAGCAAGCATGCTACAGAGCAATTAGCAAAAGTGTGACTGTAATAACTGTGCACAGGGCAGCAACGAAATCTGAACACAAGTGGTCAGCTGGAGACGCATGATTGCCACGGGTGTGAACATCGATGTGTCTTGGCTGTCAACTTGCGTTCAGATCATCAAAACACATGTTAATACCAAGTCTAAACAGGGCCTGCCACGCTGTCATGGCTTAGTGGGACTCTTGAATAGAACAAAGCCATCATTAGTGTTACTAGTTCTCCCTGTGCTTTTCCTCCTGTGATGAGACAAAATGTTTGCTATAAAAAAAGCCAATGTTGTGCCTACACTCTGATGGAAGAAGTACACAATCTTTTACTAAGTAAAAGTAACACTACCATAATTTAAAACACTGACACACAAGTACAAACTTCAAAATTATACTGAAAGCTGCAAAACTCAATATTTTCATTATAACAATGGATCAAATTACTATGCATATGTAAAAGGTGTCACTCATGGTGACAAGCCGACAGTAAATAATAGCCCACTTCTGCAGTTCTCCTTGGCACTGCAGAGTGTTTTAGAATCTTTTACCTCACTGGGCCTCATGCAGAAACATTCTCTGAAATGTATCCAATATTTTCTCTTAATTTTCTATTGACATAAAAAATAAGGTGTCAGAAAAATAGAAATCAGCTCCAGATGCAATAGATGTTCTTAACTATCTAAATGTGCTCTCATTTAGAATTCCCCTTGATCACATGTAACCTTTTAGCATAGGTAATGCCCCCTGTAAGGGCAGGTGTTGTGCCGTGTGCAAAGGGCTCTGGCACATGCCCAAGATTGAAGAGATGCCACCAAAAAAAGGTTTAAAGAAAAAGAACTTATGTTGTAGTAAAATCGACATGCTGTTAAATAAACTTAAAGAAAATTAAAGTGGCACTGGTGAAGACGAATTCAACTCATTTAATTAAGTACCACAATATAAAAATACTCTGTTAAGAGTTAAAGTCCTGCATTGAAAATATTACTTTGGTAAAAGTATGTCAATACATTCAGGGAAATGCATTCAAGTAATTAAAGTGAAAGTACTCATGAAAAAATTAAAATCAATTTAATTAACCAAATTATTTTAGAGGAAAAGAAGCAAGTCTTCACATTTGTTAAGCTGGGGCCATGAAATATTTTTGCATGACCTTATCAAAATAGTTGCCAATTAATTTTCTAATCAATCGACTAATCGTTTCAGCTGCACTTGTGAATGCACAAAAATCTTAATTTGTAAAGTAACTAGTAACTAAAGTTAGTAAATAATGGCAATGGAGTAAAAAGTAAAACAATTCCCTCTGAAGTGTAATGGAATACAAGTGACACATAAAAGTACCTCAAATAAGTACTCTATTACAATACCTGAGTAAATGTACTTAGTAACATTCCACCACTGGTCAGCTGGGGGATGCACAGTAACTGAAATTACATTAACTGGGACCAATGGACTATAGTAGTTTTTCTCTAGCCCACAAATTTCATAACCAAATCATTATAATTACTATAAAACATAATGATCTAAATTAGATATGGTATTCATGCATTGTTTATGTTTAACAAATTCAAACCTTGTGTTTCCTCACGTTGGATGACAATTTGTGGACTCTCAAGACAAGATGTTTTTTCTTATTTTGGTAAGAGTGCTCTGGGTCAATTTTCTCTCACCTAACAGTAGAGCAAAAATAAGAAAACATTGGTGAATCCCATAAATCAGTGGGTTCTTGCAAAATAAGAACAAATTGTGGATACAAACAAAAACTAGAGAAAATTTGTTTGTATATCGCTTCTCGCAGGAGGCCCATTGTTACAGCCTATAACCTCACTTTTTTCGTCACTCCCATCAGCATCATTTTCAGCAACAGCAGGCAGTGGTTTTTACCAAACAAGCTCAAGTAACTCCACTGTACAATACCTGCTGAGCACCACATAGCAGACAGACAAATGTGATCTGCAGGTGAGCATAGCGGAGCATTTAGCAGTTAAAGAGCCACGTGTTTCTCTCAGGGGCTGGTGGAGACCCAAACAGAGCTCAGAGGAGAGTTCATATTGGACTCACATTCATCAGATGGACAGAAACAAACACAACAAATGCATGCAAATGATGATTTGTCAGTGTTGTGTTTAGAGCTTGTTACTACTGTCCCCAAGTGGCTGAAAATCAGTTTATTCAGGTTTTAATAAAAGTACAGAAGTATTGATTAAATGAGTTTTAGTATGCAAAAAGGGTCAGAGTCCGAGTGTTATCCATAGATTATACTGAAATAATAGATGTAGCCACTGTGATGTCACTCCTTGGTCTGTGAACTACCATTTTAAAAGCTTAAGTCTGGCATTCTGACCATCAATACTTAGATTTTTGGAGCCAGACGTGATGGGAGATGACCATATTTGGAAGAGAGGGTGGATCCAACCATAACACTAGATGCTAGCTTGGTTAGCACATTGCATATACAGCAGGCCATCATGGATGGCACTAAGCTTTGTTCCAGTTTTATCCAGTGGCCACTTGCAGTATTGCAGTGAAAAAAAAAACCCTGAAGCCCAAAAAGCATTTTTCCATTAACTACCAATTTAAAGAGACATCATGTTGGCAGGACAGCTCTAACTGCAAACAAGGTGAGTTACGACTGCTTGTATTAACTTTCCACGAGCCATAAGTCTCAATGTAAAGTCTATGGGCCAGGCACCAACTGGCAGGTGGGGCCAGTGGGAAAACATTCAGTGGGCCACATACCCCCAAAGTAAACACAGAGGCCAGTAATTTTTTTGGCACATGCACTAGGCAAGAAATTTACACTGGACTGAATAGGTATAATATTCGGGTCTGGTATCCCGATTCAGTAATACAGTTTACAGTTTACACTCTTTGGTTAACTGTGCTAATGCTAATGCTAATTTTCACAAGCCAAAAGCAGGCTTAAAACCATTAAAACAAAATGTACTTATGAGAAAAACTGAGCATTCCTTAGAGAGTCGGAACAATGACCAAAATGTTCCAATTAAACTTAATTTCATGAACTGAAAACACACTGAAATAGTGACAGCAACAGCTACGCCTATACTCCTGCACTCAGTGGCTACTCCATTAATTATGTTTCAGTTTTAGCTTTAATAACATAAAGTGATAACACACACACTTTGGACCCCTAACCCCAACCCTAGCCCAGTACAGTTGGTATGAATGGGCTAATTTGCTACAGACACCAAAACTGATTTTTGTACCAAGCTGTTAACATGTTCTGTTGTGAAGTTTTGAATTAAACTTGGGTGTCTTTGGAGATATACTCACTTTTGGAGCCTCACATGGCCATTCGAGCAGCTGCAGTTTTTGGCACCTCTGCTTCCTTTTTCAGCCCACTTGGTGTTATTGTGAGCTTATTATATTGTTGATGCATTACTGATGTTACTCAGCAGCATTTAACATTGTAGCTGGCTGAGGTGAAGCTAATTCCGATTATATACAGTTGGGTAGTTTCAGCTATTACACAAAATCACATTTTGTAAACTGATAGAATTTGATATATTCGAAATCTTAATCTACAGAGCAACAAGCTATGGTTTTCGCATAATAGTAGAGGAGTAGAAAGTACAATATGTCTCTCTAATATTGTGAAAGGAAGTATGAAGTTGTACTAAATGGACATACATGGACATCAAAATTGTAATGCATCATAAATGCATTTAGTTATGGGAGACCTTGGAGTGAAATGTCAGACAGAGGTGATGTATTTTGGAAGAATGGTGATCATCCCCGCAGCAGAGCTCAGAGATTTAGAAAATCTAAGCCGGGGAGTAAAGATTAGTGGCTCTACACCTGACAAAGACACTTAATGATGCTTTTACCTTCAATTTGTCACCCATCTGCATTTCCTTATCGATGGCGGCTGATTGGATGAGCAGTCCCTGTAAAAGTAAAGCACTAACCACATTTCTCATCCACTTTTAATTAACGATTGGGATGCAAGTTAAGGAAAAAGCCGAGATCAAGATTGGGCGACACACTGTGCGCACACTGGACCCCGAGGGCCAGTCTGGCTGGATGAGACAGACTGATGATGGCATTACTGATTCATTCTTTAAGCAAGGTGGGGAAAGCTGAAAGAGGTTTTGTTGATGTTTCATTTTGGAGAAGGGCCTAACCAGTCAGTATCAACAATGGCACAACATTACACAGTATCTGTGCGCAGCTACAGTGAAAATAGCAGGTTATGAAACACACTGAATCACTTGGCAAAACAACAAAAATAGCACAGCATGACTGTTTGACACGACTATTTTTTTCCCTAGTTTCTTTAGACATGCTGAATAAAGGATAAAAGCAAGAGAACGAATTGATTCATGACAGCAATAGCCATGTTACAAATTTAACAAGCAGAATTGTTTATTTGTTGATGCTTTTTTTCTGATTCTATTGGAGGGAGATTGCAGGCAGACAGACAAATACATAGACTACATACATACATACAGACACACAGACATACACAGGCAGTAATTTGCAACATTTCTGAAAGTTCAACTACATGCTTCTGAAAAAGACAAACACACACAGACACACAATGTTCTCATGCATATATGAGATACAGTTCAGCAGCTGGTTCAGTCTGAAAGGTCTGCCCTGATGATATGTAGCAGAAAACTCATGGAGCACAGCGCACCAGAGGTCCCTGAACCGCAGAGACTGCTTTGCAGGCAACCAAAGGCATATCTGCAGGCAGCTACATCACACACTGGTATTTGTCTGGGGCTGGTGTACATCATCGTGAGCTCTGTAACACTGGGTACTGAAACATCCAAACGCCGAGATTCCCAGCGGAGCACCGCTTTCTCTTCTACAAAGCTCGAACATATTGCATTACAGTACTGGGAATATGAAACAGTACTGTATCTGTTGGAGGTTTGTGTTGTGCCTCAAAGATAAGTTGAATATGTTCTACCAAAGTGCAGTAGAAGGTGGTCTTTGGTTGTCTAAGCTCGGGGGTTATCTCCACCGCAGTGCACAGTGAAAGCAGGGGGGAATCTGTAAACAGTGTTAATCACCAGAACAGAATAATGTGATTTGCTCATAATGAGAAAGGGCGTAGCACATCACACTTAGAGCTGTGATTACTGTCATCTCACTGAGTCCCGATGTAGCAGAACTAATTCATACATACAAATGTATGTCTAAAAAAACGATGAATTCACTTCAGGCAAATTAATAATCAAACAAGCCAATGAGCAGTGAAACACCCAGATGATGCGATGAGTCCGACTACGCTAGGCTCCTTACGATCATAATGCAGCACCGTCGATATCGCCAGGAGCTGTGTTGTACATGTCTTCATTTGTACAGAATTGCCTTTGATTTCTTTAACATTCGCACCAGGCTGTGCAAATTCAGAAATTCAGCTATATCCTAGAGGGATGTCAACATTAAAGTGAGAACAAAAGGTAAGAGACAGATTATGCAAAGGAGCGAGATCTTTATCCCCGTTCAAGTAAGGCCATCAAGAAGGCTGGGTTTTCTCTGTTTCCTTTGATAATGACATTTGCAAACTTAACAAGTGAGGTCAAACTATGTGAGACAGCCATGTTGATTTTATACTATGGTCTTGAAGAGAGACAGAGCTTAAACTGAATTTACCTATGGACATGACATGTTGACTTTAATTAATGAACAGTTCAAGCCAGAATTCATTCACATTTTCGGCACGTTTGCATCCAGAGCAAATTACAATTAGTGTAAGCTCATTGTAAGCTTAAATTCCCTGCGTGTCAATATTGTAGATGACTGGGGGAGGAAAAGAGTGCTAGGGTCACAGCTGCTGCACACAGACAATGAATACAGTGTGGTGAGTGTGTCTGCACTCTATCTATCTATCTATCTATCTATCTATCTATCTATCTATCTATCTATCTATCTATGTAGTAGAAGTTGGGAAGTACACTGAGAGTGAATGGTGAGTATGGAAATGACAGTAACTTGAAAACTACAGTAAATAGAATATCAAAAATCTGTATGATATCTTTAAAGTGCTAACAGTATCTCTTATAGGTAACAGCATATAATAAAGTATAGCTTAGAGTGTGTAGTTTAAACATTGTAAAATGAGATTCATTTTGAAATCTTGAGCTCCATAGGGATTAATGTATTTTTTTAATTTTTTTTGCATACTTTGTTACATATTAACATGAAATATGCATTTTACCCCAAACTTAACTTATTTTGCGTTATTGTCCCATCTTTATTGAGTGCAAAATTTCTTAACGTACCAGTAGCTTCAGTAGCTTTGTTTTAAAAAGTTGTCTGTGCTAAATTTTGGCCTATAACAATGTATTTAAAAACCTATTGGCCCTAGTTTTATGCTCTAGTTTAATAATTATCCATATTTTGACCTTCATAATACTTTGTAGTGTAGGGTAGATATCAGGGCAAATATTAGTGCAATTTCAACTAAATGAAACCAAGAGTTGAAAAATTACATGAGATTAAGGGCCAACCTCAGTTCTTATTTTGACCCCTTCTTCTGGTTTTCGAGGGCCCCTTTGAACAGTTACAAGGAGCCCATGACATTTGCCATTTATCCGATGGAGATTGAAAGCATGGATGCTCACAATGTGTTCACAACTTAAGTTCACAATATCAACTGATCAAACGGGTCATCAAATAAAAAAGAACAGGACATCATTACCTGGACACTAGCGGTGCTTTTTAGGCTAGTATTAGCAACCCATGCTCCTATGTAGGCCAGTCTGCTGTGATAGACTGATATTAGAGTCGTAAAATGTGCAGCCACTTCGCTGCTGGAGCTGAGTAAGATTTTGGGTATCATATGCTCTGGGGCGCTGAAAAGGGGGGAAAAAGGAGAAGGATTCTAGGGGCCCATGATTAAGAGGGGCCCAGAGAGGCCCCTAATAAAATTATAATACTGCCAAAAAAATAATATGACACTAAGTTATTAACTAACTTATGATCACAAATATATTTTATTTACAATGTACTGGTAACAGTTGACATAAAATGGTTCAGTCCGACTGGATCAGCTGCAGTGCCCCGTAATTTGTCACAGACAGTGGGTAAGGAGGCGGAGACGGCAATATGCCTCAAAAATCAGGTAGCCAAAAACGGAAAGAAAGGAAGCTAAGAGAGGAGAAAGAAGCAACAGTATGCCACCCAGTATTTCAAAAAGCAAGGTGAGTTTGTTAGTGGTTCATGTGGTGGAAAGTTATGGAATATTAACTTTGTCCATGGTCTATAAGCAGCTTATAGAGCAGGGACAAAGTTAATATTCAGAAGAAGGTGATCATTTTAGTTAGGGATGAGCAAGCAAACAACTTTTTTTTTTTTTTGGCTGAGCGAGAACTAACTAATAACTTACAAATTATGGCAAAAAGGTAGTTTCTTGCAACCCTAGAATTAAGATAAAAAATATTCACAAATGAAACGCAAACGCACTGCAGCGCAAGCAGACAGATGTGCGACTCAGACCAACATGTGTTACTGACACCAGACTCAGAGCACAGTGGACCGGTGGAAAATGTCACCATCAGCATATTATTTTACACCAATAAAATTTATTTTATCATTATTTTGAGTCAAATTGTTGAAAGAATTTAGTCGTCTGTGCTCAAGCAGGATAATAGGTCTCCATTCATTGCACGTTGGGCTTTGTTGGGAATAGAATGATTTTATGTGTTTTACTATCAGTTGTGTTTCACTATATAAGTTTTAGATAGGTGAACAATGAGAATACTGAGATGATTTCAGATGATCTGAATGTGTTTGCTTTGCAGAAGTGGAGAAGTACAGGAGAGGAAGAGACATGAAGTCTGAGGAGCACATATCGCAATGCTTAGATAATTAGATTCATATATGGTAAAAAGAATAGAAAGTGATGTACAGATAGTAAGGTACAGCACGTGTAGGGAGTTGTGTTGTTCTCTTGTCTTTCAAAACAGGAACCACGCCCCCACCGCCAGCGGGAAGGAGTCAGATTAACACGAGGCAGGGGCGTGGTGTGGTGAAGGAGGAAGTGGAACTGCCAATGAGAAGAGGACAACGCCTTGCGTGCACAATGACACTCTGTTACGCTCAAATATACTGGGTCAGGGAAAGGACAGGAGGTCAGACTTCGTGAACTGACACACCTTTGTTGTTCGTCAGGGACGTGAAGTTGAGACCCAGAGCTCTGTAATTTTATTCCTTTACTGCTTAATAAACTACATTAACTGAGACCGAATATCTTCTCCTATTGCTTCATTAAAGAACACGCAGGACTGAGCTCACACATAGCACATTAGAGAGTAGGATGAGACTCTTAGTCCAACAGCTTTCTATTTCCTTTTCGGAGATGGTGTTGCGTTCAAGGTCCCTCCAAAACACGGGAGGAAAAAAAGGCCGAATATTCGTTCCCATGCCATGAAACGAAGCTTCGAAGCTTCAAATTTTTTGGGTCAGCCCTATAACATACACTCTACAGAGCCAGGTCCAGGATCCTCTTCAAGTTTGTCAGGGAGGAATGTGGAAGTGGAGGAAGAGATTGTTCTTTTTTCACAAATGTGGGAATGATAGTCAAAAATACCATCAAAATGCATAGTTTTATGTAAAATAGCATCAGAAATTTTCGGTGGCCTCCCAGCCAGCTGTGTATAGAGCCCAGTAAAAATTCTTTTCATGGGGCCCAAAATCCCTGGCGGCGCCCCTGCGTATGCTACTGGGGGGATGCGGCATGGAAACAATGGCGGTTTTAGGCGGGGCCAGCAGGGGCCAGTGCCCCCGTAACTCCGAGTCCGGCCAGTGATGTGAAATACGATCCGGAGTTTTCATGGGTCTTTTATTTTGAAAATCGACTGGATACTCTCGTCTTTTCTGCGCCTGACTTCCTGTTTGACTCATTTGGTCTGTGCAAATTGACACGCCGTCAGAAATAGACGCGGCGCGTAATTTTAGCGGAGCGGAGCGCCGAGCCGCTTCTAGGCCGCGGCTGGTGGAGCAGCTTCTTGAATGGCTGCTATTAGCTCCAGCACCCGCGCCTCGGCCGGATCGCGCACGCCACGGATCCAGTAGGTTGCTATAAATGGGCCTGTCCCAGAGACATTCAACTACCTGAGGGCTTTTGAAATGCTCTGATTCAGGGTGCTGTACTTGCAAATCGAGAGGGAGGGAGGAAAGCAGTAATTTGTGCCTGTTTGTGTGTAATTTATTTGAATCTCACCTTTTGTTTTCCTTTCGTTTTGCGTATTTTGTATTGTTTTGCGTATCTGGAACTGTACTTGTGAGTGTGAGAATTTTAAAAGAATATTTTGTCTGCACATGATTTTAAATATTAAAATAGCCCTCCAGAGGCAGATCAGTACATCAGTCATTTTTCTTTTGATTACTGAAATGTTTAACCACTAATACTTAGCCGTATTTTAAGTGTAACCCTTCACCATAACATACAACTAGTGTTTTTATCAGTAAAAATGGAACATTTTTCACACATAAAAAGCACAAAGATGTTGAAATCTAGGCATATTCTGCCATCATAACATTGCTCTCAGAATTCACCAGATTGATGCCTTTAAATCAAATACAAAATTTTCTCCCGGGGGAGCATGCCCCCGGAACCCCTTACACATATATATATCTTATTGTTCAGACTTAGATATTTGACCGTACTTGTATGTGCCCCTGTATCAAAAGGACTGGCCCTAGCTTGGCCCCCCCATCGAAACTGGCCTAGAACCGCCACTGCATGGAAATAGGTCAAAAACTGGGACTGTCATGCATAATGCAAGCAAACACAATGTAACATTAGCTAGCCAGCTAGTTAACTAGTGAAACACAAGCATAGCCGACCATAATACCTTGACACAGAATTAAATTAAAATGATGATGATGGTTTGATCACAATTTTTTAAATCTTTATTTACGAAGAAAATACATTTGTGGATTTCTTTTGTTGCTTGTGAAGCCATCTTGCCAACAATTTCTCACAGCACTTGATTGTGAGAGTGCCTCTAGTCACCTCTGTTTGAGGGCCATTTAGCCCCGACACTTCGCCCTACCTTTTCATCACAACAAGAATCAGTACACCCTACCCCCTGGGTGTGAACACGCAAAACAGAGGAATATGGGCTAAGCGGTAGGGCCAAAGGGTGTACTGGGGTTGAGCCGATGGATGTATAAAGAGAATTGGATGTAGCATTGGAGGCGAGGCCTTGTTCATTCCTATGAAAGTTGTTCAGTGGTACATATACTCAAAAAAGTTGAACTACCGTGTATAAAATAACTGGGTGATTGAACTGCTTCTGCACTATGTGGCCCATAGGGCAGGCACGCTAGAGAATTTTACCCGCAGAACCGGCTCCTTCCGGTTTAGCCCTCCACCAATTTCATCATGTGATGGTTTGATTACTCTAATTACTCCTCTAAGCCCAGCACACTTCCTGTGGGCCCGATTAAGCTTAGGAAGGTACCCCACCGTCTCCAGAGTGGTCTCATTCTGCGCTTTTTAACCTGTGGGCTAAGCCAATATATTGATCAATTTCATCACTTCTGGCTGTATAAAATATTTTGGTGACAATGATCCATTTTATTCATGTCAGTTTTGCTCTACCTTCATTAGGGGTATCTGAAAAACGAAAGCCCTTTTGCAGATTTGCCCCCTGCAACCTTTGATATCAAAATTCCACCCCTGACTCCATGAATATTTAGGTCTAATAGAGAAGTGCTTTGGTAGCACTTCTGTGTTAAGGAAACAAAAAGGGGGAATTAGGGCAGTGCATTGTTGTCACAGTTTACAATATAACCAAACAATTAGCAGTGCTACTTGCTCTCCCCAGTGTCCAGTGTGTTAATAGTCTTGGGCAGGTTCCAGTATTCCATTACTGAATAATTGGACAGCATAGTGGGCCATCACTGAGCCCCTTGCTCTTGCCAAGGGAGAGGTGAAAGCCTTATTGATCCTGTGTCTGAATCTCTGATCAATCACCCCAAATCAGCCCCAAGGGATGAGGGAGGGAAAACAGGTGACAAAGGATATCTCTATGACTATGTATATATTAATCACAACAGGGGGAAGAGACGCACGCAGCATCACAAGCAAAATCTGGCTCGAGTTTTCTCACTGAATTCTCAAGTGAGCGGGAAAGTTACATCAGATGTGTGTGTGTGTGTGTGTGTGTGTGTGTGTGTGTGTGTGTGTGTGTGTGTTCGTGTGTGTGTGAGGACAGTTTGGTCAGGTTGCTCTTGCTTGCTCGGTAGAGCCGCCCCGGCTCTCCAGGTGACTTCAGTGGCAGAGGAGCCTGCTGTGGCTTCCTGTAATTGAGTTAAATAAATGATTGCGTTTCCAGTGGCGGTTGCTGCGGCCTTCAGCTTTATGCCTGGCTAGAGCCACAGCCGATTTAATTAATTTTTAATTAGGAGGGAAAATTGCAGGCCTATTCCACCGGGACCTTTAAGACATCTGTGCATTAGAGATAACATTCTTAAATACCCTGAGCCTCCCAACAGTGGGAGCTTTGAGGGCAGCGCGGCTCACATAGTCCAGGGCCACGGGAGGTAGGCGGCATGCTGTAAAAGTTTTCTGAGCGCACGTCGGTCGGACTTGACGTGATCGGGGTTTGTTGATCGTTAGTGTGAATGTCACCAAGCCGGATTGAGCTTTAAACCGCAGACTTGAGAAGATTTGGTCCATCCATCAGTCACACAGTTTCATGTCACTGTCACGCGCAGCTTTAATTGAGTGATTGATTGAACTTCCCCTCCTCCTGTCACACACACAGACACTTACTGTATATATGTGCAGGCGGCATACCATCAATTTGCACACTCACATGCAGCCCCACTCTCCCCTGATGAATATGTAGTGGTGTCCTATTTTGCTTCTCTCATGTAATCCCTCACACACTTAGCCTTTGCATGCTGTTGCCCGGGCTTGATGTATGGTAGTCATGGTTTGTAAGGATGTAGCGGGGCGGATGTTCAACAGCCTGTTGGAAGATGTTTTACAGCCCTGGCAAGCAGTATGTTGTCACAATGTGTTCAATATCACAACGCATCAAAATTTACTGCAGGCTTCCAGCACTTTCCATTCATTGTACTTTATTGCTATGGCGACACACATTGATCTTGGCAAATAATACTTTTTATTATTGAACATTACCCCACGCACTCCATAATCAGATTTATTTCCTGTCCGGCATGTCTGCGCCGAGGCATATGAACAGATATCAGAGCACATATAAAAGAGAGAATTCTTCCCTATACTTGACGCGATAATATCCATGAAGAACACTTTATCTGAGAAGGCGATGGTATCTACGTTTGTTATGCCTGAGAAAAACACCTGACCTTCTCTTGGTGATACAGACTGACAAGTTCTTAGTGAAATATGGGAGCTGATAGCAAAAACCTCCTCGCATTTGATCTTGCGCGGTGGCACAGGCCACCTGATCATTCGCTTTCTCGCATTCTGAAGGCAGGTGAAGATAAATTAAAAAAAGATAATACAACAACAGTGCTGTTAAAATGCGAAATATTGCAAAATCAATCTGCTATTAATGAATTTCAAAGAGCTGATGGGACTATTATCAGCGGTAGATATCCATCTCTCCTCTGCAGAGCAGCACTGTATTGCAGTGGTCCATTTTGTTACATTAACAAATGTGGTTTTGGAGGGAGCATTTGGTTGGAAGAGCTGATGGCAGAGCATGGAAGTGGCTAATTAGGCTGCTGTCCAGGAGGCTGTAGTGTGTGTGAGAAACGCCCCATCTCTGGCATTTAATCTAAGCCTGTCACATCCACTTTGCCTCCCCCTCAGCCCCGAGAAGCACTCTGAATGCATTGGCTGGGGGGACACCTGAATGCATCGCTGTAATTTTCTCTTTGCGGGATGCACGGTGATATGCCTCTCGCATGACACCGACTGACGGTCCTCCGGGCTGAACCCTGCTTTGCTCGTGAAATAATGAATGAAGCGCCACAGTACGTTGGGACCAGTGTGTTGGGGTGTGTTCACAGAAACAGAAGTGGATATGAAGACACTATGACAGGTAGAGAATTACTTGTAATTGGACAAAGCAAACATTGACTGTGACCCAATTATTATTTTTTACACAGTTTTGTTTTGCCAAGTGACAGACTTGTAAATTAAATTGTCTTCTATTGATCGCAACATATCAATGAGACATGGAATGAAGACGACACAAAACTGCAAAGACAAACACTGTGTCAAACGGGGGTGTGGCTGACAGGCAGGGAAAAACAATGTGCAGCCTGATGAGACAACAAGAGATGCTTGAAACGTATTATTTGTCAAATCATCTGCATGTGACTGTTTGTTTTTCAGCAGTACGATGAACAACACAAAGGGTAATGGCTCGGTGCAGGTTTTAAAGGGTTGATTCAACCAGATTACAACAAACAAACAAACAAACTACATCTGCCATCACCCCAAAACAATGGATGAAATTGTGGTTCTCGCAGCACTGAAAAATTAGCACCGACATCCTTTTACAGGATTACTGTTCACATTACTGTGGATGATCTGCAGCTGGCTGTGAACACTTTTCACTGGAACCCATTTCTACTAAATAAATGCTATGGAAACTGTCGACAGTATGTTAAAGATGCTGTATACAATATACACAGAACATGACTATAGCAGAGAACAGCTATTAGCTATGTAGAGATATAGTGGAGTAATGGTGTCACACTCCCTCTGAATCCAAGATTTTCGGTTCTTTGTTTTGGTAGCTGGTCTAGCTACAGGTACGTGTTAGTGCATATGAGTCTCTGTGTGTATATCCCACTGGCTAGCTAAATGCTGCTGCTCTGCACTGTGCTCAGTGATTAGGCCTGGTAACTGTTGATAACGGCCAATTTTCCCCTGGTTAACAGCGCTAGCTCTGTCAGCAATGTTGCCTTATTAGCGCCATAAGCTGCTAGCTGCCAGCTCAGCCACCTCCATGTTGAGAGCCATGTGGAGACAATCCAGCTCAGACTCTTAATCATAGATATGCTCTGAATGTAAGTGTTTTACCCACAGTATGGGTACACATATGACATCATATTCTCCTCTATTGTATTGGGGTGTAAGCACAGACCATTCTTGACCTTATCTCTGAGAGCTGGGAAGATTGATGCCACTCTCACATTTGTTTGTTTAATGTTAAACTGGAGCCAGCAGGCAATTAAGTTACCCTAGTTTAGCATAAAGACTGACACCAGGGGGAAACAACTAGCCTTAGCCTGTCCAGACTTTTTTTTTTTTTTTTTTTAAATGCCTACACCAACATCTCCAACACTATTTAACATGCTAGCTGACGGGTAATCTGACATTACCATAAAGTAGTTATGGCAACCCCAGTCTCACACCTAGTTTGTCTAATACTGATGCTTGGTCAGTGGCACTTGATGTCAGATACCGACGCACCTAGGCATCATGTAGTGATGGTATGAAATGCACCAGGCCTTGCTGCCTTGATGCTCTTAGCAACTTCTGCACAAGACTATGAAAGTAAGCACAGGGCAGGTGGGAAATGTGGTATATGGGTCAAACCTGCACCAACCTAGCCTGTTATGAGAACCAATCTGCCCCACCCAACCTGAAAACATATACATTAATCAATGACCTGAACCTGGCCTGCAGACTGGAGTTGAATATTTCTGTTAATGACCATCACTAATAACACCCTACTTGCTGCTGAAAATATCACAATAAAATGTGTGTTATCTGTTTGAAAAGACAGCAAGTACTCACACATCTTTTAAGTGGTTACATCTTAACTATGATCTCATGCATTCAGCTGATATCCTATGTGGTTTGTTGACATGACGCTACAGAAGTGCATATTTAACAGATTCAGCGCGGACAGAGACATTTGCTGTTAGGACACAGTGTGAGGCCTACGTATTGTATCTGCAGAGGGAAATATTTTCACTGGATATTATGACCAAAGAGATTTAAATGTGTCAGACTTCAACAGATTTTTCAGGCCAGAAGTTGAATAACAGATAGCCTGAGTGCAGCAGCGCCGATGATAAAACTGCTCGCTGTGAGAGAGAGATGGACAGAGAGACAGAGAGAAGGGAAGAGAAGGAAGTTGAACTATTGCACATTTATGAATGTCATTAATAACTCAGTTAGAACGCTGCTTTTTCCCTTTATGACCAGCCCCCCTGAAACACACTATGTTTTCTAACAAGCTTTCTTGAAACGCCTGACCTGTGGGTCAACTGCAGGCCCTGCGGGCTGTGGATTGATCAGCAAAGCAGTATGGTAGTATCTGTAGCATACATACATACATGTATGTGATGGATGTACTTTCACTGCCTAAATGTGACATGGTGTCCCTAAGCGTCCAAAACTGACTCCAGAGGGGTACCCAGAGTGTCATATTTGTCAGTGTAGGGCCACTGTCCAAACGTCAACCTTTGATGAGTTGGGAGTGAGACTGTGTGGCTACAGCATGTGACTCCTGGTGCAACCACAACTTGTCATTTTTACTTTTTAAAGAGATTAAAGAAATTGAGATATAACATGTTAATAAGTGAGCTTTACAGGTGCTGGAAGGCTGATAATTAAACTTTAATTAGATTGGTTGTTTCCTACTGCCTCCAGACTTTCTGCTAAACTAAGATAACCATCGCCTGGCTGTAGCCTCATTCAGAACGGACAGATATGAGAGTGGTATCAATCCTCTCATCTAATTCTCATAAGAATGTGAATAAGCGTATTTCCTAAAATGTCAAACTATGCCTTGGAGATATCCATCTGTCAGATTTCAACCACAGATCCAACGCAGTGGAGATGAATATGAATTTTATTATGTCACTTTGTGGTCAAGGTATTGAAAATTACTTTTATTATGACTGATAAATTGTGAGCACAACATTTGGCTTTATTTACAATGATGTTAATTGTGCAGCTTTATAGTAAACAGTGAGTAAAACTGCAAGATTAACAAAAAAAATTACATAAGGAAATGTTAGCAGCAGCATTTCTTTGCAATGATCCAGTAACTCACACTGAATGGTTTTCATTATCATGTTTTACTTCAAAAGAAATAGGTAAACATGTTGTTGTTTACTTTAAATGTCATTTTTTTCAGTGCTGTGAAATTCTTTTAATCACCTTTGTATTAGAGTGTCTCTCGGATTTTTTTTGGTGTGGGTGAGCTAACCCCTTTAAAAAGCCAAACCACACTGATCTTAAATATTTTGTATGCAACTGGTGTTACCTCCCTGACAGGAGTTGTTAAAATCTGTATTTACTGAATCCAGCCTCATCATCTGTATTCCCCGTGTTCAAGTCCGGGGAGACTGCTGCAAACATAAAGCAAAACGCTTTGCAGTGTCAGTGCAGGTTTCCATGTGTTTCCCCGAGGGATCCCGCTGGTGTCTCTCACGCTTGCTCCATGACCACTGACCGCATTAATGCCTGCAGGTGCAACCTATAGCAACCCCCGTTAAGCTCGTCAGCCTTTACAGTGAATGCCGTCTCAGTGGTGCTGGGCTTTAATAGATGATAATCACAGTAGGACGTAGGAGGGCAGGCCAACGTGATTTTAATAGCTTCAGATGGATGCGTCTGTGTATACAGTAGGATGAGGAAAAGAGGCAGCGACATCAGCACCTACTCACACTGACTCTGAGGTGACCTTCTCCATAGAAACGGAGGAAATTTCTTCTCAATTAGGCCCATCACATGCTCTGTCTCTGTCACGGCCGGCCAAAGGGACGTGCTGAGGAGTTTTGACAGCTGGATGCTAAGAGCTCAAATTGCTCCATTAGCAACAATTTGATTTGGAATCTAAATGAATCCAAAGCTGATTCATACTATCTACGGTTAAATGCACTGGTGGAATAAGTGGCTCGCTGCAATGCACTCCCATTCGTCCTTTTTATAGTCTGTCACATTTATTTGTGTTTGCAAGGAGAGTTTAAATGAGAAGATTAAAAATAAACTGACAGTCTTATGGTTTAAGTTTAAATGTGGTTGAAATAAAACACTTGCAGCTGATTTAGTCTTTACTTGTGACACCAACCTGCTGTTAACCCCAAAAGACACTTCCATTTAAATCATTCAGGTGCCCTGTCAAGGCATTTCTAATTTTAGTTTTAATCACAGAGCTGATATATCTGCATTGTTAAATCAGAAACCTCATATACCTGTTAAGCCGGATCGTTAATCAACTGGTAATCATTCCAATATTCATTTTCACCCTGGCATGAAAAGCCTCCCAGATACTTAGATATGCATGCATGAGCACACAAGCATGCACAGGCACACACGCACGTGCACACACTTTTCCTGCCTCATCCTCTCTCAAACACACAAACATACACAGACTCGCACTTGTTCAAATCAGAGCTTTGCACCCTCGCATGCCTATTAAACAACAGAAAATGGTGACCTTGGTTTCACACAGAATATGAAATAAGCTGGGCCATTATTTCGTTAATGCAGAGTACGTGTAGCCCTTCAAGCACTTTAGTTTCTGCCTTAACATTTAACCATTCTTTATTGCTTGCTGACTAGGCTCAAGACAGCAAGGTCAATTACCAAGGGTTCCCCTCAGAAGGTACTTTACCTAGCTCATCATTTTGCATAAAGTCTTCAAAAGTAACCATAATGACCCTTGTAAACGCCAGGCGGAAGGATTAAAGACGATTCCCTTTGTTTTGATACACTACTGTTTTGCGATTTTAGCCGAAGCCGGGGAATAAAATACAGAGGCAGAGCGCTGTAAAAACGGTTTAAGATCTCACCATATTAAAATATTCAACATGCTGCCTTGAAAAGAGGGTCACTACATGAAAAATGTTATAGACCACATTATTTAAGGCTTTGGGAAAAGAATAGCCGTCTCCCTCCGGCTACATTTGGAGGAGAATATGAGATATGTCTGCAATTCGTGCTGCAGTTTAAGTCCGGACAGAACGGAAGATTGTAAACAGCAAATACCCATGAAATTATTTGTGTATGCCCCTGACTTAATGACATCAGGTAACACAACACTAATCCCCGCCATCACCCCGTCGCCTTACACCCCCTCCCTCCCTCCCTCCCTAAACTCTCAAAATCTGCCTCATAAATGTATGCATGTGCGCACAAAATTACACACACATTTGGCTCATAAATTTCAAACCTTGCACTACCTGCAGTAATCACACCTCCCATGCATGAAGTGCTCTGCCCCCCACTGACAAGACCGTAATCAAAGGTCACACATGAGAGGGAGAAAAAATGCACCACTGTAATTGTTACATGCCTAATTTAGTAGAACATTGCATAAGCTTTGGGCTGTTGTCTGCCATTGATTTATGTTATTGCAGCCCTATTGACTTTCATAACAGTACTCAGTGAGCTATTCCCCTCTAATGTTTACCACACTGGATATGCCTGTTACATCATATACAATGAGTGAAATGTACTGTACCTACATGATAGGAGCTGTTGCCACTCATTGCCTAAGATATAAAATGTTTGTCTCACAGAGGGCTGAATTGGTAGAGACCCCTTTTGCCACGGCAGCTGTAATGTAATGCTTTAGAGGAGGAATGATATTAGAGGAATTTTTCATCTATTGTCCTCTGACAACTGCATCTGGCCTCCCCCCCCCCCGAAAGGCATTCGCTACATGAGTTTTGAAAAGCAGACTCAGCTGACGTTATTTCGCCTCCTATTTGCCCGACACCCCTGCACACTGGAAACTAATTAACTGGACATTTACTTCTGTCGGAAGCCTGCAACTAAATGCCCAAAGTTCAGCTTCTCACAACTCGAAAAGAAATCATTCTTAAGCTGCGGTTAACAAAAATGTCATTTGTGAAAAGGAAGGGTTTAATATGCGTTTCTGCTCACATTTAAATTTGTGGCATTCACAGCTCGCTACAACTTAATGGACTTTTAAGTGAAGACAGCTTTAGAAGAAGGGAAAAAAAGCAGCGTACAATCCTTGAATTTTGATTTTTGTTTTCAGACAGGGATCCTGAAATGCACTAAAGAAATATGTCTGCTTTTGCTTTGATTGAAACTGTATTATTTTGCACATTTTATACAGTATTAACAAGGTTAGAAATGAATGTATGCCTGATGACACTGGTCAGAGATAGAGGAGAGGATGAATGATGTGGGATATTGACTAAGATGCAACTTCTGGGATAAAAAATGCAGCGCTATTGATTTACTATTTAAGTTTCCCATCGAACTTAATGCTCCCTACCTTGACACTAAAAGGGTGAGGACTAGGAGAATAGATGGGAATCCACTCAGGCTGAGGTCTGCCTGGTAGAAGCACTATTGAATCCAACATCTCAAACACAAATAGCTGCTTTGACACTGCTAAACATAACCCTCTCGTGTTCCACATCATATTGACAAACATCACTGGAGTCGGGCTCATTGGCCCTGGCTTCCCCTGCTTCTGTTCTGAGTGTGTTTGATGAGGCCACCGTGTTAGCTCAGCCTCTCAGGATGGGTGCTATCCTGCCTCACAGGGTGTAAAAGCACATCTCTGTGCCATTCTACTCTTGCATCGCGCACCACATTTGTATGACAAACAAATATCCTTTTCAAAAACCTTCACATGGATTGTAAAAGCAGAGAGACAGCGGATCTGCAGAACTGAGTCTCTGCCCCGGTAATTTGCCTCGGGCTCCGTGTGGTTTCAATCATTGTCAGTCATTTAGTTTAATGCACTTCGGAAGACCGGGGAGGACCTGTGTCACCGCTCTGAGCTGCACAGCCTCCTGCCTCTGCTCTGCACAGGAAGACAAAAACAACAAACTCTAAATCACAGGCTCCTCTGAATATAATTACTACTCTCTGGGTAATTCCCCAAACCCTTTTGTTCCTCTGCCTTTCGCTCTCTTTAGATGTGCTCATTTGAATAGGAAGCAAAAATCATGTTCCTTTAATATATGATGTGTTTTCTTCCATGGACGTTATTATGGAGCCCTTACAGAATGGTTGTAGGAATAAAAACGTCATTGAACATAAAGCTCCGACATTCCGTAGGGCTGCAGACACTGACTATGCTAATGAATGCTCCATGCAGCCTCATTATGAGCCGTGGAGAGGGGTCGTTTTTCTTGGCTATTTTCCCCGATGAAGTATTGCTCGAGGTGGGGAAGTGGGTTGAGGTCCGTTGGTGTGCTTCTTCAGAGGATTGTAAAGGAAAAAAATTGAATGAATGAAGAGAGTGCTATCATCAATCCACGTGATTTATATATATTAAAGGCCTTGGCGTGTGTCTCCTGCAGGGTGTTTGTGTTCACCATTTGGGTTTACAAGTTGCTGACAAATGAAGAGCAAATTAGTTTAAGATTAAAACTCTGTGGCCATTTTATGGATATAATTATGGCTTGAGTTTCCCTGCCACTCCGGGGACCTTGTGTGGTTTGAACATAATTCCCATCCAGTACAGAAGGCAAAAAAAGACATCCTGTTTTTCTTTCCTTTTTTTCCCAATGTGATCCACATGGCCTACAAATTAGATGAGTGAGTGTACCATCTATAATTTTATGCACAAGTTATCCATATTTTTACGTAATAAGCTCAGGGTCCTGAGACAAAAACTGAGCATGCCAATTAAGACACTCACTCCAATCTTCTCCCTTTCTTTCTCTCTCAGTCTCTCTTTTTTAAATTCCTACAACCTCTTCTTCTCTGCTGATTATTTCTGATGCTGCAATCTTCCCGTCCTACCCCCCCACCCCAACCCCACCCACCCCCCGTTCCCTGTCAGCATCTCAACCTCATAATTAGCTGGCATTAATTAGATGCACTGGCATAATTGTTAATCATTGGTTACGCTGGAAACATCTTGGAGAATGAACAGAATGCCAAGCAAGGCAGGAGGAAAAACAACGACTCCGTAGCTAAGACAGAAAGCAGGAGACGCACAGAGAGAACTGTGTGTAGATGTAGAGGAATATGCAACACAGTTTGAACGACTCCCCAAGACCTCAGCTTTGCAACTTTGCACAAGGAGTCGGTACACATGCAGCGCTGAGATCAGCCTGGTAGGTAATTCATTAATGACTCTGACTTCCTCTTTTATCACCTTACATTATTACTGCTCGCACTCCAGAGGACGGTTGTGAGAATTAAAAACAAACCCTGAAACACAGCCTGGATCTGGGAACGTGGATTACAAACACACTTAACGGATGCCACGATGAATGGCGTGGAATGGAAAGCCATGGCGATAGTTTACTTATGGAGTCCCTTTTGGCTGGCTGGCACTGACAGCACCGCTGCCTGTCCATCTCCGATTACTGTCTAATCGAATTCAGCCTCATGTCTGGCTGCTCCCGCGGGTCTGCTCTGGCGGTCGACTCCTGTGATAAAACATAAAAACAAGACACCGCCATTTCATTGTGGAACGAATCAAAGGGGACATCAAAGAACCCTGCATCGCCTCTCTTTAGCGATCACTCTCTCTACCTGTCTGTCTTTGCTTCTGTTTATGAACTTGTTTGCATTCTCTCTCCGTCTCTCTCCGCCCTCGCTCTTTCTCGCTTCATCTCTCGCCATGTTGATGATAATAGTCGGGGCTCGGAGTGAGTCGACTGAGCGTCGGCTGTGTCATCAGGAGTCAGGCAGCATCCTGCAGAGGTTACATGGCTCATTCTTTATTCTCCATGTCAACTGCCCGTAAATGTTTATAGCTTTGTGGTAAGACCTCGGCTATTCAAATTATCTTGTCACAATGCATCCCTGAGCAGGAATAAAGCCCTCCTTTATGGGGAACTGTAAACAGTCGCTGTGTGCTTCATGGGGAACAATACCCATTTATAAGAGTCCAGCAGAGGCCATGTCCAAAGGGGACAGTAAACTTTTTTCCTTTAGCTTTCCCGTTTCTTCTTCTCCCCTGTCTGTTCTTCCCACCTCTGTTTTTTTTCTTGCCTTCCTCACCCCTCCTTTCCCAGGGCTTGGTTGAGATCAGGCCCGGGTTTTAATGAGAGCTGTAGCCTCAGTCTGAGCCCTCCTCTCTATGCAGCTCCATGAGCCTCGTAATCCGCCATCGATCCTTCCATGAGTTGTTGCTGTCAGCTTTCAGAAATAACAGAAAGAAAAACAAAGCGCCATTCCAATTAGTCCAGGTTATAATTGGGTATTATTACAGTGTCGGAGCAGGGACTCGGTGGAGCATGACGCATGTCATCGTTCCCCTCACAGCGAAGCCCCTCCGAGAGGTCGGGAGTGACACAGTGCCCTTCTTGCCAACCCACATCCTGCCCTTCTTGCCAGCTCATATCCACATGCAGAAAGCTCTCGCTGTCACAGCTCACAACACAGAGCCAAGTAAAAACTCCATTTGAATGCCACCATAATCCTAATTACATACGGACAGCCGTTTGGTAAGAGCTCGCCCACTTGCTGTGTATATTTAAGCGTATATCTACAGAAATGGACTTCTGCACAAATGTCCGCTGACTTGCTTGAAAACGCTCAAGGACAGGCGAGGGAGATAACCTTTCTGAGGAGCAGCAGTGCTACAATATGCCTTTCAAAGCTTTTGTCCCATCAGTCTGTCTCACCTTTGAGTAATTCACTGGACAACTTTTGATTCTTTGCACTGCCTTCATGGTGCTGAGGTTGTACAATGGGAGGAATTTGAATAACAAAGAGAATCGTTTAAGGAATGAACCACACACTCATTTTCTGTGGATAATAGCCACACAGTCTGATACAGCAACTATCATTCATTTATTATTAATTTTTTTTCTACTATAAATATTCTTAAGTCTAGCTTTTTAGAAGTACACACATTTCAGTGTTTAGATAGTATCCATTTTCATACAAAAGGCTATTGTTTATCATTGAAAACGATCGATAAAAAGAAACCTCTTCGGGGACAGATGGGACAATTTAGACAAATTGTTCCAGCAATAAATTATATTTCTTTTTGCTAATTTCAATACAGGACTGAGTTTGTACTTTTCTTTGCTTGAATTCCATTTCTGATTCCAGGAAAAATAATCTTCAGAATATTTGAATTACTGGGCAAAGGCAGAAAAAAACAAATGTAAGACTTCCAGGACTCAAAGCCAAAGAAAATAAGTAACATTTGGTACAAAAACTCACAAGTGTTAGGGAGGCTTAAATGAGTCTTCACACTCCTCCTCCCTTAAGTGTATTCAGAGAATTGAATTACACCCCTCTGGAGAGAGACACAGAAGAGAGAACAGAGTGAAAAAAAAGGAGACACGGAGACAGAGACGGATAGAAAAATGGAGTTTGCTTTGCCTTGTGTGGCTAGCAATGTGGAAATACAGCTTTCTGGCACTGCAAAGAGCAAACATCAGGACTATCAACTCAGATGGAGCCGAGGCTGGCACCTATGCAGGAGTTACTGTACCGTATGTTGCCATGGCAACAGCTAAACCAACTGATGATGTGAGCTAGCCTGATTGTCACAAACACGGTCACCGAGACCTGGCTGTCAAGCTTCTCGGGGAAAAGCACTCAGAGCACTTACAGGCCTGTTCTTTTTCCTTGGTTTACTGTACCCTTATCCGTCCAACTGCCAAACTCGGCTTCATGAAGGACAGGCAAGTACGCCGTACTTTTATGCCCCGTTTGAAGCACCCTGTGTAAATCTGTGTGGGCTGTTTGAAGCAGCTCTGATTTGTAGCATCAAGTCTTCCAAGCCTTTGATGTGAGAGAAAGCAAAAGCAAGTACACTGTGGCTGTACCATTAAAAATTGTTTTCCAGACTTTTATGTGCTGATTAGGTATTCTGTATGAAATGCCTCTCTGTTTTCTTGTCTGTAGCCACGGAGCTGCAGACCATGAAGGTGTTTAATAAAAAAAGAGCAAAGCGACGGATGATCTTTGCCTCTGCTGTCCCGGGGGAGACAGGCGATGGGCAGCCACCACCTGCCACTGGGAGCCCTGCACTTTACTGGTGCCATGAAACGACAGAGGCAGCTCTCCGCAGGCCAATCAAACTATACCAACAGCTGGCTGGCTGCCCTCCTCAGCCTTGCTCACTCTCCATCTCCCTCTCTGTGTCTCTCCGCCTCAATCTGTCCCCCTCTCTGTGCATCTTTCACTCAAACACACAATCCCCCCTCCACACACTCAGTCCTTTCACGTCATCCGGCGGGCACCGTGGCACTTCAGAGAGCGCCTCCGTCCCCTTACTCCCTCCCCGGCGACAAATATTTACTGTGCTGCCCTGATTTATTCTGGGTTAATTAGTGAAAGTTAAATAGCTATCATAGGCTTGATTCCACAAACACACATGTGCATGTGCACACGCGCACACACACAATCGTACTGACAACTGGCTGTCTCACACACACTGAATGCCAGCTCCTGACCTGCCCTCTAGCCCCAAAGGCATAATGTGGTTTATTATAGACATGTGAAGACTTAATTAGATGTGTATAATGCATGCTGTCCAGGGACTGCTTGCTGTACTGCTGTCTAAACCAGGCCGTGTATAAAACTGGCTGTGTTAACAGGCTGCATTAGTAAATCTCTTTGTGTGTTATGTTTGCGATGAGAGGCAGCTCGGTGATAAAGCACTGCTTGCTCCCTCATTATGACATACTGTATATGCTGTATGTTGCTTTGCTAGCCATGGAGAGGAAGAGTAGGGAGAGCATAAGATTTCTCCCACACTTCTTCCTCAGCTTTTTTTGAATAATTGGCTCGCTATACAGTAAGGAAAACGGAACAGTGTGAGAAGTTATAAGTAATGAGCATCATCATTAAACAAATACAACCTGACACACCTTTTGGCTCCCAATTTGACAACTGCGGTAGTGACAGCTGGCGCATCTGAATACGTGTGGAAACTTCTCCCTTCAAACTCAACTCACAAAGAACTTCTGAGACTCCAGAGAGTTTCTACATCTCTGGCAAATCATTCAGCTAGGGCTCAGTGCCCTGCCCTGGAGAAAGCCATAAAGATTAGCAGTTAGATTACAATCTTTACTACAAACAGTCTTTCCAAGAGTGGGAGGGTGAAAGAGCAGGCCAAAGCTGTGCCGATGAGGGAGATTAGCCCGGGCTGAAACAAGAGGGACAAAACAAATCCAGTCAAAGGAAGCGGCCAGTCGCACAAAAGAAGAGGTGAGAGACGGTGTAAAAAACGAAAGGATGCTGCTGACTCCAGGAAATATTTATGACTCACAGTGGGCATAAAACTTGAGTGAGAGCTTCGCAGAACCAAACGGAAACAAAAAGAGGAGGAATCAATAAATCTATACAGGTCCGCAGTAACACCAGGTACTCTGACATTTGTCACATACATTATTGGCCTTTTGGACAGGACAGTGACCCCGGGTGAATCCGCTGACCCTGTGTTCGTCTCTGTCTTTAGAAATGTGCACAACCCACACAAGGTACAGTAGGACGATGATAGAAGGCAATGACTCTTTATATAAACTCACCAATCCTTTTGAAAGGATAAGGGTGGTGTTATTCTATGTTTTATAGATTGTCAAGAAATCCAGTGAAAAGACCAAAACAAACACGGTGTCAGTCCATCTCTCAACACATTCAGAGCGCCATATACAGTCTGCCGCACTTTGAAGCCCATTTCTTTCCCACTGCAGAGGTAAATCTATAGAAAACAGATCACAATTGCCGAGTTCAGTCTTTTAAAAAGGCTCAATAATTTCCTCAAACAGCTGGGTACTGTATTTTTTTGACATATACAAACAGGAGCAAATAATGCATTTCTTGGGGACTATTTCCAGCGGTGGATTAATACACAAACGCGCAGTGAATATTTGCAGCACCAGTACACGGTATGTGGATTGACTCAAAATAAACTACAGGGCCCTTGTTCTTCCTACGGATGCAACATGGTTTCCAGTGCAGCAGTGTGGCTCATTGAGGAACAGAATCAAGCAATATCACACATTTGGCTTCAGTGATAATACTTGTAAATTGGATCAGCGCCTTTGTTTGTTTGTTTGTTTGTTTGTCTTTTCATGTGATTTTGGGACAATAAAAATATAGAAAATCACCATACTTATCCTTTCTAAATGTTTCTTCTAGATATATTATCAGCAAATTGGAAATGTGAGGCATCTCTGTGAATTATTTCTCTCAGTTGCTATACCAGTAAAAATTATATTCATATATGCAGCAAGTTAATTAGGTTCAGCTGTACAGCTGTGCCCTTACAATGCACACAGTAGTTACACATCCCACTCATATCCTGTGCTGCTGTACTCTATGTACTGTGTGAAAAGCTTTGCAAACATCTCTTGCTGCAAATAAGCAATAGTACATGGGTAGTATATATATAGCTAGCATCACTTTACGCCATTAGCAACTCTGCATTGCCAAAAGCTGTTTCCGAAATTCTTAATCTTATCTCATGCTCTCTGTAGTTTTGTATTTATATTTCTACAGCATGCTATTCTGAAATTTTCTTTTTGAAATAATTTCCCTCTTCTTCCTCATCCAATCTTCTGTCCTTGTCTTCTTCGTCAGTGGCAAAGCTATTAATTGTTACATTAAGCCATGGATGTGCTTGTTTCTAAGGTGACTACAAAGATGCTTTAATTTTATTCTTTTAACTTAGCATAAAATATTTGATTGCCAGAGTGAAATTGATTCTTCTAATCATTTTCTGCTCCTCTTAAATTGATATGTATTGCATTTCTAATTATTTGATTGAAATCTATTTTGTAATGCAGCAAAACTCACAGTAATCTAAATCAAAGCACAGCCCCTATGTTTTTTTTCCACCTCACAACCCATTTCAAATCAAACACAATTTTCCTTCAGTGCTCACAAAACTCATCTTTGTGGAAAATTTCCACACTGTTCACTAAACAAACTACTTAATTAGGTAAAACTAAACACAGTTGTGGAGTTGGAGCAAACAAATCCCCATGAACAAAGTGTCTAACAACAACTAACATTTAATTTGTTGTCATTTTGTTATTTAATTTCAGACACTGAACAGCTCATAGACCTAATCCAAAGTTGTCCGACTCTATGTTCCGCTCTCAAATGTGTTTATATACAGTTTCTATCATCACAACAATAGTGGCTAAATGAGACAAACATGAACTCTGCGAGCACAAACAGGCAAACTGTGATCATTACTTTCACAGGTGTGTGGCTATGATTACAACAGTGTCCGTGTGCCATATTTGTTTGAGCTTGGCCTGGATGTGACTGTTGGCTGTTTTTGTGTGTGAGCATGCGAAAGAGAGAGCTGCACCCATTCATTATCCTGTAAATACAGCCTGAGCCAGAGCCATTATTTAGTTGTGGGATAAAACAGTGAGAGCAGCTGGTGAATTTACTGAACAGTAGAGCAAGCTGACAGAAAGTTAGTGTCCTCATTTTAATATATGATCGCAAGAACGCCCATGGAAACAACAAGTGCAACTGTATAGTTTTGGAAGTTATAATGCTGTATTCTAATCAGATAAACAAATAAAACTGTCATCATGGATTTGGAATAGCAAAAAGTCATCTGCAGAAAGCTCTAATTCAAAAACCAAAACTTTCCAATTTTACTGTTGGACTGAAACAATCTGTTCCGAATGCATGAAGCCCAGTCTTACTACCTGCCATTTTAAGCATGGTGCTACACTTGCCTTAGACATACCAAAATGCTACCCACTCATCAGTCACCACCTTCAGTTTTGGACCCAGTTTAGAATATAAAAAAATTGGATATCAGGTCCCTTTACTTCGTAGTCCAACTTCAGTCAGTTATTTCCCTCTTGGTGCTTCTTTACAAACTTGGCATAAGTGCTTACAATGTTTGAAAAACATTTCAATTAGTAACTGCTTTGTATCTTTTGCCTAACTGACTGACTGATATTTGGTATACCCAGGAACCATTTATTAACATACTTAGCCTATTGGCATATTTCTGTATTTTAACCCCACTGCTTAAGTATGTTCAGTACCAGCATATATTATTTTAAACTCAAACATAAGTTGCACCTACACTGTATGTCAACTGTCAAAACTATACAAGAACTGGACCTTGATTTTAATTTCCCAGGCATGGCCCCCGAAATTACACTCATCTTTTATATGCACTCACCATGCCCTTAGATAGTTTTTTACCATTATGATTGAATAATGTATACATAGCCTAATTTAAAAAATACGGCTCTTTTTTGCTTTTTTCAGTTTAATGTCACTGTAAACTGAATATCTTAAATGACTAACAATTGAAAATCATTAAAACAATCATATATCCAGTAACAACATTTGCTAAAATCCTGATCATTTTACAGATACTCCCAACTCGTCAAATACTGATCTTTGGTCAGTAGCCCCTGAAGTCTAAAGCCCAGTTCAGACCAAAGATCCGCAAAGAGACAAGTTCTTGGAATACATCGTTCTGCAATGTTCTAAAAACCTGCTGGTTCACACCAATGCAACTAGATTAGACGCTGCATCATCTCATCATCATCATTAGTGATAGTGAGATACGGGCTACAGTTGCATTTGTATTGATGAAACTACCAAAAACATAAACAAAACCAGATGGACTGTATTCATAATAAATATGCCACAATAATATATAAAAAACACAATCAGCCAGTGAGAATGTATGTGTTTGTGTGTGGGGGCAGGGCATAAGCACATACAGAGAGCAGCAGCAGCAGCAACCCACCGTCCGACACCAGCACACCATGAGGACAGAAACAAAGCGCTCAGCGGGGATGGAGTACCTGCCACAGCAAGCAAACACACCATTTGTGGTCATTTTGACTTGACCAGCAGACTCCCCTACAAGCTGATTGGCTGTGGAAACAGGTGATGTGTTTTAGGTTCTAAAACCAGGCACTGGTGATTTGACCAGCTGAGTTGAAGGTGACACCATCAGGTGGCTTGAGTCGAGCTCAGACCAGTTCACACTGTTGGAACTTTTTTCTGCAGCGTTGTTTTGTCTCGTTGCGAATCATTGGTCCTAACTGGGCTTTATATGATGCACAGTACAGTGGCACCCTCTAGCATCTGTATGAGACACATCGGGCCACGTCATTATTAAACACTCAGAGCAACCAATGTGGTATAAAAACAGGAAAGTCTGCATAAGGAGGAGATTTGGATAGATGGATGGGTGAAAAAAACACAGGACTTTTAGCCAGGAGGGCGCTGTTGGTGTCCCTTGGGAAATCAAAAGTCAGCGTACAGTTTCAGTCGATTATGACTTCCTATACCTAACCAGAAGATTATTTTGTAAAGACTCTGCTCATTGAAGGGCACAAACCATGTATTTCCTTTGAACACGGAAGTTTAGTTTAAAGGATCTCTAAGTCTTCCTAAACTTGAAAAGTTTTTGTCACATACAGCAAACATCTTCTCACTATCTGCTAGCTACATGTCCTCTGAATATGCTGTGAAAAAGTCCGGTCTCTGTAGGCAGCCCAGGCTCCGGACATGTAGCTAGTGGATCATGAGGAAATGTTTGCTGTATGTCACAAAAACTTTTCAAGCTTAGGAAGACTTAGAGAGCCTTTAAAACACTGTATGCATGTCACTGACATGTAAAAAAACACTAGACTCGACACTAGAGGGGTACCTAGAGCTTCATAGTTTAAAGCGTAGGGCTACTGAACCAGCCAGGGACATAAATATAGACAGTGCAGGCGGTGTGGTATAAAATACATGGTAGCTGTTTCGACACAATCTGGCACTAGGGCCCATCATAATAGTGTGTACTGGGGCCCATCCATCGCCACTGGAACCAACATTGTTGGTATTTGATGAACTGAGAACTGAATGAAATATTGTGACTGTTTCCCTGCCTTACTCCTCCTTAGGTTCTCAGGAGAAGGTTCGGCTTGGATATTTAGCCAAGTTTTGGAAATTAGTTTTCCAAATTTAGTCTTTTTTACGGTGTAACACTGAGCCCAACCCTTTGCTGACTTTCCAATGAAATAATTGTTCTTCCCCAAAGCAAATCAAGGCAAGCTAACCTTCGCCTCTTCACAGGCTTGATGAGTGATTCTACTTCAACAGAGAGATGCAGCTTCTTCCTCTCATCCCCACTGGATTAAGGGCGCTATGCTTTGTTTGAAATTTGAAAAAAAAAGTTGTTTTTGTAAAATTAGAAATTTGATGCTGTTGTTGCCTAGTAACTTACCCTAACTATTATCACATTGACATATTTTTTTAGTTCATTTATTTAATTGTTAATCAGCTAGTTTGTTTTTTTCTTACTTTCTTCTTCTGCCTTTCTGCCTTTTCTATCACAACTACTCCCTTTCAAACACCCTGCCTGCGTTTATGTGTAGTGTGTGTTTACATGTGAGATGTAAGTGTGTGTGTGTGTGTGTGTGTGTGTGTGTGTCAGCAAGATTTTAGGACTTTGGTTAACAAGAAAACGATAACTCTTAAAGAATGCTTATTTGTTCTGTATTTCAATGATAACCACTAAAATACCTTAGAAAGAAGTAAACTGATCAAATTAATCAATCAGGGATTAAATCAGTACTTAATCAATATGAATTATTCTTGTTGATTAAAGTGCAGATGCATACATGTCATATTTGTTCTTTGTGTTCAGTAAGTGCGGCATCAAAACCGAGCTGAGAGAAGCTGTTCAAGGTCTCGCCGCAGCATTGTTTGTCTTGACGAAAATATGAGGTGATGGATATTGGCAAACAACCAGTACCTTCCGTATTTAATCTCATAAAACATGTTTTCACAGAAGCGGAGCTGACTTTCTAAATCCCTCACATCACTGTTTTACACTTTAATTGGAAATGGAAGTCGTCCTCAAAACAGTTTTCAGTGGACCAGACTGTCATTGTCTGTTTTGGTTTCTCTGCCGTGCCGTGATGGCTGTCTCTGTGGAGCATCGAATGAGCCGTTGATTAGATTAATAAGGCAACAGATTGAATGCGGTGATGTGTTTGGTTTACAGGTCATTCCCAGAGCCCCTCTCCCTCTGTGGTCTCTATACGGGTCTGGGCAGTAAAGCCATTTGTTGCCCGCTGAAGATGCTGATAGGTCCCCTGGGAGCCAGTGTGGTTGGCTTACTGCTCCAACAGGCGGGCGGTCATGTTGCAATGAGATACCCCCCTCGGCTTCTTTCCCTCCTTTCCACATGCAATGCATGTCTCACTAAAGCATCTTATTAAGTCTCCACAAAACATATAAAACCTTGCAGGACAATCTTGAATTTACTGCCGACACTGACTGAGCATTGGTTTACCTTGATATTTCGCCACAAGAATTGAAGCGCAGAAACTTTTAACATGGATTTCTAATATCCTGGTGTTGATATTGCCTCGCTGTTATCAAGGTCCACTGAGGCTGTGCAAAACAGTATTCTATGAGATAATGGAATAATGTCTCACAGTAGCCTCCGTTCCTCATTTCTTTTCCTGTATAATCACTGATATGACATGATATAATGTGACAAATGAAAAATATCACATTTCAAAGCAACCAACACCTCGCATTTATCATCGTTTCAGGAAATGCCCAAAGGGTGAAGCCACAGTGCTTACCTGAGACTGTAGCCTATTGATCTCAGCTGGCAACACTAACTGTGCTCTATTCATCCTGTTCTGGCTGAGGTCTCGCACAAACAGAGCCGTCAATCACCGCCTCAGCAGCATTGGCACCACCCTTGACATTAAGCTAACAATATCATTTGTCTCTTAAGTCACTTTTCCGCAGAATTATAGAGGCATTGGCGGGGGAATCCTCTTTCATTTAGCCTCTAAAGATGCAGAATTAAATTTAAAGTTTAATTAAGTCGTAATGAAACTTGAAGGGGAAGCCGTATAACTCTTCTTAAGCTCTAGTTTTGCTAACAACAGCCATTTAAGATACAACCATCTGCAGCTACTAATGTATGCTGCTGCCACGGTATGTAACACACTGCAATCCTGTGTTACTGTGTAAACATGGCTGCCTGCTGGCATGTGGTTGAATGGCATCAATGAATATGTATTGATGCGTGCCGGGTTAAGTATCTGGCTCAAGGTCAGACTGGCTATGTCACCATGTCAGGAATCCTGATCAGCGCTTCTCTCTACCGGAGCAATATCTGGAAAATAATATTGACACCTTAAACAACTGATGAATTCATTGGGAGCTCAAAAAAAATCCATTTCAAATGATTTCCCCATCAGTAAAAAACAGAATGTGGGCATTAATAATTCATTTGGATTCAGAGGGAATTGATCCACAGAGATGGCAGAGTCTTGACGGTTGGGAGGGTTGGAAATTGCTCCTACACATACGCAGTGTGGGCGCTTGTGCACGCTTTTACATATAGACACGCACGTCTGTGCACATACGCAGTATAAAGATTCACTGTTGATAAAACACTCCAGCTCTGAAATATGTGGGTTACATAAAATAAGTGGAAGAAAATTAGATGCATACGTCTCCCGTAGAGCTTTTAAAACTGGGGTAGGCAGAAATCTGGAAAAGACAAAGAAAAAAAAAAGTCAGAATTTGAAAATACACCCTCCTCCTGCAGCTCTCTCCTCAGTCTTAAGCCCCTCCCAAAAGACAATCATGAACATATGCATATGTGTTATACAGTAACCCAGTGTTTCCTATACACTGATAATTTTATTTCATCATGGAGTTGCAAACGGCTCATTCTCTCAGCCCCTCCTTGCCCGGCTCTTTCTCTCTCTGTTTATCACAGCACATATGAGACAAGAATTAACTAGCTAGCTACCCCATGGTCTCTCTGCCTCGTGCCCTGCCACTGTGAATGGGAGGAGGGCAGGCAGCAGCTCAGTTGGCGGTTGTAGCAGCTTGAATTAAGCTGGCGAAAAACCCGGAATGGCAGGGGTCACAGCAGGCTGATGGCCAGCGGCA